>NC_048223.1:84663277-84793700 GCF_002007445.2 Ailuropoda melanoleuca
TAAACCCAAAATCGATACTCACAGAGCATTTGAGATCATCCATGGTCATGCAGAGCAGAGAGAGCCAGTGAGCAAAAGAAAGATGAGAGAATGAATCAAGCTGCTAACGTTCCCTCCCCATTTTTGGTTGTTTCCTTTGGAGGCCTGTTGTACATGCTGGCTCTTAAGTTTTCACGAAACATCCTAGCATCCTTGCAATAAATGCTCATTGTTTGCTTAGGATGGAGCATGTGTGCTTTTGTTACTTGTAATCAAACTATCTGCTTTTATGCATAGACACAAATAGAATCCCAAATCTCTAAAGAATAACTGCTTCTCTTAGTCTTTTCAAGCTATTATTTCCATTTGTTGGTTTCTAATGAGGCTATTGGGAAGCTAGGTATGTCTGTATAAAATTTATTTCCCTGTGATCGCTTTAACGATATTTTCTTTGGAGTTTCACAGTTTTATTATAATATATCCACTCACTTATCACTTTAAGGTATTTATTTTCATTTATTCTGCCTAGTACTCATTAGCAAATTTCAATAAAGAAAATTTTCATTCATTTCATTTTCAAATAGTTATAGATCCTCTGTTCTATTTTCTCTTCCTGAAAATCAAATTGGTGCTAAGTGTGACTCTATCATCCTCCCATTTATATATCCTAATTTCTATTTCAAATTCACAAGTTTTTCTTGTTGCATTATGGATAATCAAGCCAGTTTTCTGGATTTTTAATTACTCTCCCTATGTTTAATCTGTTGCAAAATAATCATTGAGTCTATAATTATAACTTCAACAATATTTTTTCATTCAAAGGAAATGTATATTTCTTTAAAAGAAGTCCCCTTTTCAGAATTGATAGTGTTTTATTCATTAATCATATTTCTGATTCTGTCTTTTTTTTTCTGCCATGGTTTGAATATTTATGTTCCTCAAAATGTATACGTTGAAATCATAATGTCCAGTAGGATGGTATGAAGAGGTGGGGCCATTGGGAAGCTTTTAAGTCGTGAGGGTGAAGCCTTCATGAAAAGGATTAATGCTCTTAGGAAAGAGACCCCACAGAGCTCCCCAGATCTTCTACATGGAAGACAGTCTGCAACTCAGAAGGGGGCCTTCACCTTCACCTGACTATGCTGGCACTCTGGTCTTGGAATTCCACCCTCCAGACCGGTGAGAAAAAAGATTTTGTTGCTTTTAAGCTACTCAGTCTGTGGCACTTTGTTACAGCAGCCTAAATGAACTAAGACAATTTCTTTATATATATATATATATTAAATTTTGTTGCTTTTATTTATTTTTAAATAGAGGGCATCATAACCCTGCCACTGTCATTTTTTTTCTAAGATTTTATTTATTTATGTGACAGACAGCCAGCAAGAGAGGGAACACAGCAGGGGAGTGGGAGAGGAAGAAGCAGGCTCCCAGCGGAGGAGCCCGATGTGGGACTCAATCCTGGAACACCGGAATCACGCCCTGAGCCGAAGGCAAGACGCTTAACGACTGCGCTACCCAGGCGCCCTAAATTTTGTTGTTTCATATTTTAAATCTGATAAAGTCAATTTCAAGATTTTGCAGGCACAATTCAGCAGGTTATTTTTGCTGACTCTTGCCTATGGTACCATGTTTCCTCAGGGGCCTTAGAATTTCCTTAAATTCTGAGTTCATTCCGATTGGCGTTTTGCTTAATGAAATTCAAAGGCGGCCCTGGGCCTAAAGTTTGCCCTTCAATATAGTATTTGTTCTCGCTTCTGTCAGATACATTGCAAGAACACTGAGTCACATTTTTGATTTTGGCTTTTCTTTCCTCATTTGCCANAAGATTTTATTTATTTATTTGACAGAGATAGAGACAGCCAGCGAGAGAGAGAACACAAGCAGGGGGAGTGGGAGAGGAAGAAGCAGGCTCATAGCAGCGGAGCCTGATGTGGGGCTCGAACCCATAACGCCGGGATCACGCCCTGAGCCGAAGGCAGATGCTTAACCGCTGTGCCACCCAGGCGCCCCCTGAGTCACATTTTTGATTTTGGCTTTTCTTTCCTCATTTGCCAAAAACTAAGAATGAAGCAGGTGTCTTTCAAATATTTCAAAGACCTCTAATGTAAAATACCACGCTGTATAGACCTAACACATTTGTCAGCCCTCCTTCCGTAGATGTTAAAAATTGGCTTTAGCCATCATTGATTAATCTACATCTGCAGGGTTATTCACAGCAGAAATGTGACCTCTCCAAATTCAAACTCTGTTTCCAGCCACTGAGGAATTTCTATCTACAGATACAAATTTCTGTGTGTAGACTGGATATGGAAATGATATTGATATAGATATTCTTTTATATTTCATACAGAATCTTTATGTGTTCTCTAGTATGAATATTTCTCTGGATATAGTGTCGTATTTCCAGAAATGGAAATATGATTTAAGAATAAATTGTTTTATACAGGAGGAAGCTACTGATCCTACCACCTTTGCTTTTCATGTAGCTATAATAAAAATAATTTCATTATTAAATATACACCATGGACTGAAAAAATATAGAAAATACAAGTATATGTAAAATGTTATCAAAGTCTTGATGATGCTGGATTTAATTATAAGACTTATCTTTTTTCCTTAAGTTCCTAATAATTATCAGAATACATAGATGTGTGTACATATATGAAAATATGTATGATAAGAATATTCAGGAGTAGAAATGTCTAAAACTGTGGATTAAAATATTAATGCAGGGACACCTGGGTGGCTCAGTCGTTAAGCATCTGCCTTCGGCTCAGGGCATTATCCCGGAGTCCTGGAATCAAGCCCCACATCAGGCTCCTCCACTGGGAGCCTGCTTCTTCCTCTCCCACTCCCCTTGCCTGTGTTCCCTCTCTTGCTGGCTGTCTCTCTGTCAAATAAATAAATAAATAAAACTTAAAAAAATAAAATAAAATAAAATATTAATGCAAAGAAACTAGAAGTGTGAATTTTTTTTCCTCCCCAATTTGTAGCAAGCAAGAAACAATATAGATTGTTGCATTAGGATTAAAAAAAAATAGTTGTGAGCACCAGACAATAAAGGCAGACAATAACACACAAATAGAATGGGGATTTTTCACTGCAAATAAATAAGGCAAGAGAAGTTAATCAGTATAAGACACATATTGATTCTTCAAGATTACTGCTGTCAGGGTTGGAAAAAATATATAAAATTTGATAACAGGGGAAACAGAGAATACCAAATAAAAGATAAACACACAACAAAAAAAAATCACAAAATATTAAAATTATAAAACAAAAGAAAGGTTATGACCTTAGCAATCAAAACTGGTATCTGAGAAAATAGAGTTAAAATAACAAGTTAAATGTATATATAAAAGAATAAAATTATTATTATAAATGAGTATATCACATACAGGAAATAAATATTTCATTCTGTAAGTTTTCTTAGAAATGAAAGTAAGAAAGTCAAAGTTAACCCAGGAATGAAGGAATGGATTAATATTAGACAGGGTGTAATTGTAAGCCCAAGTAATTGAAAAGGTTACATATTTTTAAAGCTTAAATTATTATTTGCTTTGAGTCCATTCTCCATGGGTCTCTAATGTTTCTCCAATCTCAGGAGCAGAGACACGGACAGGTTTTGTCCAAATATAGTTATCTACCAGTAGGTTCATTTGCTATCCACCATATTAAAACATAGTCTCCAGGTAGGGCAAATGTTGGGCCAGTTGTTTTACAACTCGTTTTAAAAGATTGAATTTCCCGAGCTTAAGAATCTTTGTGACATAAACTCATTACATGCATAGCATCCGTCTGAGCAGCTCTATGTTGCCTGGATAACATCTGAGATCAAGAGGAGCCAACGTGAATATGAAGCTCATGATGACACCATGCCATGACTAATGAAATCCTTTGTCTTTGAACCAGGAATCTTAGATCCTCCATCAGCATCCATGATAATGTGGCAGTCTAGTTTAGTAGCTTGCAAGTAAGATGAAAAATATTCACCTTATGTGGATATACCACAGTTTGCTCATTCATTCACCTGTAGAAGGTCATACTGGATATGTCCGATTTTGGGTGATGATGAATAAAGCTGCTACAAACATTTACATTTGAGTATTTGCATATTTTCAATCAGTTGAGTAAATTCCTAGTAACAAAACTGTCAAGTCATGTAGCAAGACAATGTTTAGCTTTGTAAGAAACTGTTTACTGTCTTCCAAAATATCTGCACCATTTTTCTTTCCCACCAGCATTAAATGAGAGTTCCTACTGCTGCTAATCCTTGCCAGCAACTGAAGTTGTCAGGTTTCTGGATTTTAGTCATTTTATTAGGTTTGTACAGGTATATATGTATCTTCTTTAGTGAAGTGTATCTTCAAACCTTTTGTGTATTCTGAAATGAAATTGCTGTTTTCCTGTTGTTAAGTCCTAAGAATTCTTTATATATTTTGGATACAAGACCTTAAACAGATACATGTTTTATATATAATTTCTCCCATTGTGTGGTTTACTTCTTCATCTTCCTATGTTTTGCATAAAGTTTTTAATTTTTATAAAGTGCAAATTACTAGTTTTTTCTTTTACACATTGCGCTGTTTGTTGATGTCTTATCTAAACTTTCATTGCCAAATACAGGCCATTTAGATTTTTTCCCCGTGTTTCCTTTTAGAAATTTTATATTTAAGTCTATGACCAATTGAAATATGTAATGAAATTTTAAATTCATCAGTTGAAAATAATTGGGAGAACTGGAGAGTACAAAGTATTGCTTGGATATGGAACACAGGAACACTTCAACCTTACTTTTCAACAAAGGTTTAAAAATTATTTCTTAAAAAATATTTTGTCCAAGTTGTATAAAATCTTTATATCAAAATGGAAAGAAAAGCAGGAACGACTGCTATTACCACCACTATTTTAGTATTAGACATCCATGCAAATATAATAAGAAAAGAAAAAGAGAAAAATAAAAAATTATAAACATCAAAAAGATAAGAAAAATTGTATTATTTGAAGAGAAAATGATTACCTTTATAGAAAATTATAATTATTATCACAGGATGCCTGGACACTGTATAGAGTAAATATATCTATAGTATATATCAGCAATGACCAATTTGAAAATGTAAAAGAAAAGAAATGATTATAGCTACAATAAAAATTTAGATAAGAGTAAATTTAATAGAACAATGTAAAACCTTAACAGAGAAAATTATGCTACTCTTGTGAAGAACATTATTTCAATCGCAATAAGAATCTCAACAAAATAGTTAAGAAATTCGGGTGGTTCTACGTATACTGTATATGAAACTCTACAGATGCTGTGAAATCAAGATGAGCAGTAAGGTCAGGCAAGTATTATGATATGAAAATGTTAAGAGCTGGAGTAATTTTAACATTCTTGCACTAGCACAAGGATGGATAAATATATGAGTGTACTGAACAAAGGGTAGAAAAATATACCTGCTGACAAGAAAGAATGCATTATATGACAACACTCATAGTTCAATTCTGTGAGGGGAAATGCTCTAGCAAATAAATGACTTCGGGAAAATTTGTTAGCCACATTATTTCCACTGTTAGTAAATCTTATTAAGGAATAATCAATGGGAATGAAAGAAAATTTCACAGAAAAAAATAAGGCGTCCAGTAATCTATAAGGTCAACTTCATTAACAACCAGGAAAATGCAAAAATTGATGTGTGTGTGTTTCTTCTCATCAGGCTGGAAAAAATATAAAATATCACAATGATGATTAATGTGAATATAGTAGGATGCCCCAATACATAGTTAGTGGGAATACAAATTATGTTATATTGTCCATGTATGTAAAAAATAAAACCATAACAACATTATTTATTCTTTTACATTATTATGGCTGGATATAGATATAGATTCAGATAGAAAGCTACAAATGGTATGGATAATGTTTGAAAAAATACACACTTTATGCAGACACATATCCAGGACCATGAAACATAAAAAAAAGAAAAAGAATAGGCAGAACATCCCACAGAGAGGTTTGTTTAGTCCTGGTATTGATGCCTCATGGGAAGGGATCCGGGAGAGAGAACTGTACCCCATAACACCACAAATTTGTAGGGAAGTTGGAAGGCCTTGCACGGAACATCTAGTCGAATAACAGATCCCAATGAAAGCCTCCCAGTGGAGCAATAGTCTTTTTAGAAAGGAGAAACTTTGGGAGCTCATCAGGTGTTGTTAATATTTACTTCCCTTGAGGTTGGCTAAGACCCTCTGAGCTAAATAAACACCATAAGGAGGAAGGGAGCAAGCTTTCAGGGCTATTCAGAGCCGCTCTACTCACACCAAACTGATAATGGTAGTCATCTCTGGAGAAAGGTGAGGGACCATGTGTAGGGAGGTATGTGAAGATAACTTGGCTTTGTACATTATGTATTCTATGTTTTCTATGTATTCTATGGTTGAATTTGTTTACCAGAATATTAATATAACATAAGACATTGCTCTTGTCTTGTAGCGGTGGGAGGGATAAAAGCATGTTGTTCTTTCAAATGATAAATGGTGTGAGCATAAAGATATTCTAAATGTCTGGGGAGATAAGAAATGCTTAAATTTGAGGAAATGTGTAAAGAATAAATTTTAAAACTTTCCTCGGGGCATTATACAAGAATTCTTTCAGTGCTCTCAGCTAAAGTCATTCAGCAAAAAAACCAAAGGAAAACAAACAAAAAGACCAAACCCAGAACAACCCCAATTTGCCTCTTTAAGGGCGCAATCACCGTCATTGTGTTGACAGGCCAGGCCTTTTGTAACTGTTTTGTCCTGCAAATAAATGTATGCTGAATGTTTGGCTTCTTGCCAATGGAGACCCATAACAGCTGAGATTAGCTGACAGAAAATAGCCCCTAAGCAGATAAGCAATCCATTGCCTTTTTGCATCTGACCACAGACACTAGACAGAAGTGTTTATTAAATCTGGCAGAATGTAGAACCTTTATGGCTTTTAACGGAAGCTGCACATAAAGTGAAGTATTTACAAACACAGATCACTTCTTCATACTTTTGGCTCAACAAACTAGGCATCTCCTGTTGAGTCCCTCCACATCAGTACCCTGGTGCAGAAAAAACAATTTTTTTTCTAACTTTATCTTTTGAAAGGGGACCTAATTAAATTGTGATTGCTGCATTCATTTTACAGATGTAATATCTGTTTTGCTTCATGGGCTCAGCAGTTGTGACAATGGACCTGCCACCCTGCTCAGTAAGTGGATCTCATGAATACGGTGAAAGAGACCCAACAAAAACCCCTTAACAAGTGCTGCTCTGCTGGAAAGGTCCAGAATAATAAACTGTTCCCCAACTCCTAGCTGGATCTCTGATCACACTATCAACCTTCTGTCCCATTGAATCCTGCTGTTTTTCCTTTCCTTTTTTTTTTTTTTATAAATGTTGATTTGCCAATAAACCCTTTATAAAAGGGAGGAAGATAAAATAAATGTGTCTGTATCATAGCAAGAGCAAGAGTGTCCCCAAAGGATTCCATTTGCTGAAGCTCCAGCTTCGGAAGTATCAATTACATGACAGATGGGATGTGGTAGATTGTTGAAAAACTGGCACTCAACCTATTTCATCAATAAGTGGTTTAGCAATAAACAAAAAATAGTAATGGCGTGCTGTGGTAAATGCTATTGCTAATTGCTCTGCTCTAATTACCCAGAACTATAATAAAATATGGTATCTTTATTTTTTTCTCCATGGGTTTTCCTGCTGTTCCCTTTTTATAAATTGTCTCCTCCTGAACTCTTCACTTACAGAACGCTTACCAATCTTTCAAGCAACAATTCCTCAGGAAAGCCCCCTGAATTTCCAGTCCCTGAGATGCGTTCATTGATCTTTTAGTGTCTACACATCTCGTGTCTGCCTCTATCACAGTAGAGATGACAAGGTGGGGTAAATATCTTCCCTATACTCCCTCCACCACATCTACTACTGTTGGCCCCAGAAGGCTAACTTGTATAAATTACAAGGGACCGTCATAATCTGTACTTTCTGGAAGTCCTAACTGGAAGCCAGGACAGGAGATCAGAGGAAGAAAAGAGAATAAGGTCAGGGGTTTCATTCCCATGGATTCCTCTTTGGACTAACCATAATCTTCAGTCCCAAATCAGTACTTTGTTCAAGGTGGTCTCCTATAAATGACCACTCACTACAGGGCTACACTAAATCTTCCTCCCCTATCCCTTTAGCAGAGTACTATTAAAAATCTCCTGGTTACTAGCTTTGAGTTATGGCTTTATGTCTTATGATCATGCCACATTCTTATTTCTTTCTTCTTTTATTTTTTCTTTGAGAGAGAGAGAGAGTGGGAGTGGCACAAAGGAAGAGGGAGAGAAAGCACCTCAAGCAGCCTCCATGCTAAGCAGGCTCCAAGTCAGCGTGGAGCCTGACTTGGGGCTGGATCCCAGGACCCCGAGATTATGACCTGAGCCAAAATCAAGAGTCAGATGCTCAACTGACTGAGCCACCCAGGTGCTCCCACATTGTTGTTTCTATAAATAGCCCCCTTCAAGATATCCATTCTACATAACAAACTTCTCCCAAGTTTAGTGACTTTATCAACAAACATTTTACTTTTCCTCATAATGTTTTGGGTTAGGAATTCTGGCAAGATTTGGCTGGTCAATTCTTCTGTATTATGTAGCATTGACTGGCTTCATCTGGTGGTGTGCAGCCGAATATGGACTAGTCTGAGTATCTAAGAGGGCTTCGCTAATATCCCCGGAGCATTGGTAAGGCCAGCCGGAAGGGTAGGCGAGGATGGGCCTTTCCCTTTTCCATGTGTTCTCAGAGCATTTCCACCTTGTCTTCCCAGTGGGGTAGTTAGATTTCTCACAGGGTGGATTATACATGGATGAAGAGATTCTCTCTTATACAGCTTGATTGGATCAAGAAAAAAGCTACTAGTCTTCTTAAAAATGAGACTAGTGTCTGGTTTTATTAGTTTTCTACTGCTACATAACAAACCTACCTTCATTCATGTGTCCCAACCACACTCAAGGGGATGAGATTATAAGAATCATGTGCACCAAAGGGCAGGAATCTTAGGGACTGTGTTAGAAGGTTGCTTATCACAGCCCTCCCAAGGATTTATATCCCTCTGAAATGAGAAATACATTCACCTCCTATCCAAAGGTTCTCAAAAATCTCATTATAGCATTAACTCAAAGTCCAAGAACTCATCATCTAAATCATCTAAATCAGGTAAATATGAAACTCCAGGTAATAAGTAATCCATTAAATTCAGCTTTTGGAGCAAGGTTTCTCTCCATTTGTGGATGTGTGAAACTAAAGAGACACATTCTGTAGCCCTAACACTCTCATCATTCAATGGCGAGACGAGTGTTTGGTAACACTTACAGATATTCCAGTTCAAAGGGGGAAAAAATAGAAGGTGCTAAGGAGCAAACTGGTTCCTGGAAGTTCTGTAATACAGCTGGGCAAATGGTGAGATTTTTTTGGACTCAGTTTCAAAGATTCAGAATAATCCTCTGGGTTTCTAGGCTCTGCTCTCTGGGCTATTGTTTCCATTCTGAGTCATCCATCCTTTTCCCTGAAAAGTAGCAAGTATTGGAAATGGAGTTTATCAGCCGCTTACTGCCAATAAAATTTTGGGGGTCTGGAAGCCATCTTTCATTTCAAGTTCTGTCTGTCCCTTTCAATCTAAGTTAGCAGTATTCTGCTGAAAAAAAAATTCTTAAGTATGTTGGAGTCTTCAATGGATTTTACTGGTTTCACTCCATTAGGCTACAGCTACACCCACCAATCTTTTTTATCTTTCTGAGATTTAGCAGAAAGTTGTAAAGTCACACATTCAGTGTACTGTTTATATTTTTTACTTTCTATATATTGTGATGTTTTGACATCTTAAAAATCTTTCTGGCTGGGCAGAGACTTCCCTTCCCAGGGCTTGCTAATTCTTAGAGATAGCAAAGGAGCATGCCTTGCATATGCAATCTAACCATTCCAGAGCCAAGCCTCCTCTATCTGGCTCTTATACCCCAGCAGACAATATTTCTCTGCTTTATCATTCTAGGGCCAGGTACCAGGTAGCTGGAGACCACCCCATACAGCCCAAAGTCCACTGGACTTAATCAAAAATCACTCCTAAGATGTTGATTCTGTCCTGCCTTACCTTTCCTGCAGAAATCCCAATGAAGTCTCTGACCTAAACTTCCCCCTTGCTGCTCCATTCTGCCACCTGACTCAAACCTGGTGCTTCCCCTGTGACCCTGTGTGGCATGTGGTGACCCTTTTTCTAGGACTTGCGAATATAATAAACTTTTGTTTTCCTGAGCCTCTTGTCTCCTCTTGTGGCCACACCTGATTGACCATCATATAAAAGAACACAGAACATTCAGCCATACTGTTATGCCATACTATTGGCAATATTATTTTACTTTTGGCATTTTATTTTTAGCATTTTTGTTACCTAGAGAGGCTGAAAATTTTCAAAATTATTAAGTCCTGTTTCTTTTTTGTTTAATAACCTTTCCTTCAATTTATGTCTCTCACATTTTACTATAAGCAGCAAGAAACCAGGCAGAATCTTCCAGTTTGCTTAGAAATCTCATCAGTTATATATTTCCACTCATCACTTATATGAGTTCTTTTGTCAACATAGCTGCAGGAACAATTCTAGGAGATTACTGATGCTACATAACAAAGGTCCTTTTCTTTCAGTTTCCAGTAATGTTTGTATTTCCTTCTGAATCCTTATGGGTAGCATCCTTAAGGTCCCTATTTTTATTAACAATATGTCCAAGGCACCTGAGAATTTCTCTAATTCACTCCAATACTCTTCAGTCTCTACCCATCGCCTAGTTGCAAACTTGCTAACATATTTTAGGCATTTGTTACAGCAGCAACCTATTTTGATGTCAAAATCAATATTCATTTTTTATTGCTGTATAATCAGTTACTACAAATTTATGCTAAAAAAACCCCACAAACTTATTGTTTCAGAGATCTGTAGGTCAGAGGTCCAGGCACAGCATGGCAGGTTCCCTGCTTAGGGTCTCACAAGGCTGAAATCAAGATATTGGCTGGGTTTGGGGTCTCATCTGAGGCTCAGGATCCTCCTCAAGTTCATTAAGGTTTTTGGCAGAATTCACTTCCTCGTGGTTATAGCACCAAGGTTCTTGTTTTCCGGTCGACTATCACTCAGGGGCTCCTGAGTGCCATGTGCTTCATGCCATACGCCCGCTGACAACACAGCTCGCTGCAGCTTCAAGAACCAGCAAGAGAATTTCTCTAATGATTTGAATCTCTTCATAAAAGACCTCTCCCCTTTCAGATTTACCTGATTAGCTCAGGCTCACCCAGGATAGTGTCCTTTTGATAACTCAAAATCAACTTATGTGGTGTATTAATTGCATCTGCAAAATCCCTTCCCCTCAATATGTAATAGAATCACAGGAGTGATAACCCATCATATCCACAGTCCTACTCACATTTAAGGGAGGGATATTATATATGCTGCATATAGGAGGAGATGCCTGTATGTCTCTTTCACCTACCAACTGGCAACATGCAATTTCTATCGAGCTTTTTTAGTCAAAGCAGTCACAGGGTTGACAGGTTCAAGGGGAAGGGAAAAGACCTCACCTTTCAACGGCGGTTATCTCAAAGTATGTGTGGCCATTTGGAACCTACCTCAGTCCATGTTCTGGCCATAATTTATTCATATTCCTACAACCTGAAGAATGTTCTCACCCTCTTCTAATGATGAAGGATAGTTGTAAGAAAGCAAGCAAAGACAAGGGGCCCTCACTCTAAGAAGAAACCACCTTTAAGAGGATTTTACACCCACCCTGGAAGGAGCCCCTCACCCTTTTCCACATGACAAAAACCTGACTGGATGACAGGCCCAGGGAGGGTTAATCAGATTAAAACAGTCTGCCAACAAGCCCATAAAAACCCCTAGACTTAGAAACTCTAGTGGCAACCCTCTCGGGTCCCCTCCCTCTTCCAGAGCTTTGTACTATCACTTTACTATAGCTCAATAAACTTTGTCTGCTGCCCACCACTCTTTCATCTGGTAACACTAAGAGCCCCAGAGTCTCATCCCATTCTGATATTGGCTTAAAGTTCAGGATCTCCTCATTTCATTTAGGCCCAGGTGAAGGAAACTTCTTGAGTGCAGTTCTTTGAACGTGGTTCCTCCTAGTAGGAAAAATAGATGTTTTCTACTCACATGTCAAAACTTACAATGGGGTGACAAAAAACAAACACCACGATAATCATAATCAACATCTCTATTCCAAAAGAGCGGGAATGGAAGGCACCTAACAGTTAACCGATCCATAATAATTTCAAAAAACCCAGCAGGGCACATCTGGTCAACTCTTAATTAAGGCCCAGTCCCAATTCCTGGGGATGATTCCCTGTGGCTTTTGTCTCCACCCTGTGAATCACCCATCCTTTCCCATAAGAAATGGCTGGTGTTTGCAGCTGAGAACTCAGCTTATTACCTGCCCCTAATAGATCTTTCTTCTCATTTTGTTCTGTCTCTGTCCCTTTCAGTCTGAGGCATTTAAAAAATGTTTTGGCTTCCTTTCTTGTCCAATTGTAATTCACTTCATTAGACACACTGCGCTCACAAATCTCTTACAGATAACCTTTTCTATCCCTGTGCTCCCTGTGAGGTTGATGTGGGGCTGTATTAATTTGCCCAGGCTGTCTTAACAAAGTACCACAGACCCGGTAGCTTCAACAACAACATTCACTGTCGCAGTTCTGGAGGCCAGAGGCCAGAAGTCCAAGATCAAGGCAGGGTTGGTTCCTTCTGAGGTCTGTAAGGAAAAGTCTGTTCCCTGCCTCTCCCCTAACTTTCAGTGGTGTTCAGTGGTATGCAGGTAATCTTTGGTGTTTATGGTTTATGCAGGCATCACTCTAATTGCTGCCTTGACATTCACATGTCTGTGTGTGAGTCTGTCTCCAAATTATCTGTTTTATAAGGACGCCAGTCATAATAGATTAGGGACCACCATAGTGACCTCATTTGAACTTGGTAAGAGAATATCTCCAAATAAAGGCACACTCCTGAAGTACTTCAGCTTAGGACTTCAACATGGGAATTTGAGGAGACCTGAACTCAACCCATAGCAGGAACACTGTGCTTAGTATTCTTAGAAGCTCTCATTTATAACTGAAACCACCCATATAGCATAATTTTAATACTCTTAAAAGCTAAGTCTTTTTATGGTCTTAATAAGGGTCTTAGAGCCACACCCTGATTTTATCTTTACCCTGAGGTCATCCTTTAATGCCCCGGATTGGAATTTTGCCTTGAGGCCAGTTCTTACTTCTAGAGCCTTTTGCAAGCAAGAAAGAACTCCTGGCTTCTATATGCTTTCTAAATTCTGCTTAAAAACTAAAAACTAAAATTCCTTCTTAGTTTCTCTCTCTTCTTAAAACCCTCCCTTCTCGTAGGTAGCTAGAAAATGCAAGTTACCGCTTTCTAGATTTTCTAGCCTCCACAAGTATGTGAAATACCTTGCATATTTTCCATGCTCCCAATGGCAAAGTTCTGTTACCTCCTGTCACAAGATAAAAACGGTCTTTTTTCCTTCAGTCTTTAAAAACATTTTCCTATGTCCTCTAAGCCTTCATTAACAGGCTCCACGAAGCCCTCCCAACTTGCACAGGCTCTCTTGAGCGACTTCCAGCTTCCATTCTGCAACTTGTTCCAAGCCAATGTCAAACATAGGCTTGTTTTTTGTCAGGATAGGGACCCGTTTCCTGGTACCAAATCCGTTCCTCTTATTGGTTGCTGCGTAACAAACCACCCACAAAATTAGTGTTTTCAAACAACTGTTATGTTATTCTGTACAATTTTGTGGGTCAGGGATTTGGGGAGGACTTAGCTGGCCTGTTCTTCTGCGCAGCGTGACTTTAACCAGTGGTATTAACCGGGTAACTATTCTTTTTTTTTTTTTTTTTTTTTAAAGATTTTGTTTATTTATTTGACAGAGATAGAGCCAGCGAGAGAGGGAACACAAGCAGGGGGAGTGGGAGAGGAAGAGGCAGGCTCATAGCGGAGGAGCCTGATGTGGGGCTCGATCCCATAACGCCGGGATCACGCCCTGAGCTGAAGGCAGACGCCCAACGACTGCGCCACCCAGGCGCCCCCCGGGTAACTATTCTTACCTGGGATGTCTAAGGTTTCACTAACATTTCCAACACTTTGACTGGGATGGTTGGAAAGGTGGGCTGCCCGAGCCTGTCTCTTGACGTGGCCTCAGAGCATCTACGTGCTCTTTCCTGCAGGCTAACATTACTTCTTAAACAGTGGTCTGGGGTTTGGATAAAGTAAGATAGAAGCTGCTCGTCCCCTTAAAGGCTAGTCCCAGAACTCAAATCGCATCATTTTCTGCCATACTCTCTTGATCAAAGTCGTCACAGCCTAGTCCAAATTCAAAGAGAGTGGAAATGGAGTTTCAAAGAATTGATAACCCTTTTAAATCTACCACAGTCTTATAAACAAGCTTTTGAAAAAATGACCCTAATTTGAATATGCCATCTGTTTTCTGTTGAGACCTCGACTGATACAGTAATGGGTATCATAAGAGGCTTCAGGAAACGGATCTCTAAAGTGAGATTTTGATTTTTAATTAATCATATATTTGAGGGTACAAAGTTAATCTACTTTGTACAGGAGGAAATGGGATATTAATTATCTAGTGCATATAATTACATCATGATTAATCACAATATCAGTGGTAGTGATATTAGATGCAAAGCAGGTAGAAGGCAAGGTATTGGAGGATCATTGAATGTGATCATTAGTTGCTATGGCAAGAATAGCAATTATAAACTTGTGGAATCATAAGCTTTCTAATAATGCTAGAGAGCACCTGTTAAGAGCAAAGATAATATAAAATCTACAAATAACTAAAAATACATACGAAAACTTTAGTGCTCCATGGTAGCTCTGACAAATCCCTTATTTTCTGCAGTCACATGACAGAAATGACTTAGATCAAGTCCATGGTCTGAGCATAAGAGTTGCAGACAGTAACGCAATAATGATGAAAGTTGCACCAATTCAATCTCATCAAGTCTTTTAAACTAAGTCAAGAAAAAATATGATATTCTGAGAAAAGAGATGGAGATATTTGGGCAGATGTAGAAAAAGCTGAAAGCTTGAGCCTCCAAATTTTTCTGTAAAATTTTCTGTAAAATTTCTTCTGGTAGAAGCAGCTCTTTCCTCATTTGAGGAAAGCATCTCTCTCTTGCAAAAGAGCTTTCCAAACTCTACAACTGGGAGGTTGCCTTACAAGCTCACCTGTATCATCCTTTTTGCTTCTCCTTTATAAGAAAGGTTAGATCCTAACATAGCCTAGATTAAACAGTAGAGGAAGAAATCGCCTATCCACCATAAAAGTTACAAGATCTTACTTTAAGAAATTTGGTAGTAATTTTAGTTTTAATGGCAGAGACAGCAGTATATGATTTTTGTCATGTCCCAGAGCTATTTCAACATTCCAACTTCTATGTCATATGTAGTCTGCAATGACTTCAATCTTCTTGACATCCCATAGAATTTAATGCTGGTCCATATCACTGATGACATGATATACCATTTGGATCCTTGTTGTAGATTACATCATTCTCCCAATTTTTTACCCCTCCTATTTTCTAAGCCTTTTGCCATGTGACTTTTGTGTTCTTTCCATAAAGGTGGACTATTTTTTCCTACCTGTCGACATTAGACTCAGTCACATCCCTTATCCTGCCTGGCATGGCAGCAGAAATGACAGAATGTTTGTTCTGACCTACAGTTTAAGAGGCCTTGTGTGCTTCTCCCTGGTATCTTGCTCATCTGTCATCACCAGAACATGCCCCCACTGACACACTAAATACCAGGGAAAGGATGAGACAGCTGTGTAGCAGGGGCTGCACTTCAAACCTGACACCCTCAAGCTGACACAGGTAAAAGCAGGGCCACCCCAGCTGATCTGTAAACTTAGCAGGAAATGTTTGTCGTATTATGCCCTGATAGTTTGCTGTTATTTGTTATGTAGCATTACTAGGCAATAGATTACTGATAGACTCAGTAGACCCAGAGAAAGTTAAGGGTGCTGTCATGTTGACAACATTGCAAAGGATGTAGTAGTCTGGAGCATGATGGAATATCCCTTTCAGAGTGAAAGATAAGTTGCCAAACCCTGCTCTGTACACCATGAAGAAAGAGATAGAAGTATGTGGTGGACTTCTTAATATTTTAGCAGCAACATACACAGATGTTTCTGATATATGATGCTATATGTGATTCCAATAAAATATATGTTCTACGGAGCTGTACACTAAAAACAGCAGATGCAGTTTATGTTACTTGATGTTTCTATTACCGTTTGCTCCCCCTTCGATCCCCATGATGTTTTGCCAAAAGTGCCAGTAGTAGACGATTTAAGTTTCAGGTATTAGTAGGACCAAACTGATTCATCTCACAATGTAGAGGCTGATTTGGGGGTAGAAAACTTTTCTTTTTTTCCCCTTCTAGGCTCTTTGGCTCATCTAATAATTAATTTGACACAAGACAGTTTAACAAAAGTAAAATTTAATCTCCTAAGTACAGGAGCCACCAAGACAGGAGAAGATCAAAGACAGTCAGGCAATTGAGGCTTATCTGCCATCCTTAGCTAAGGAGAAGGGGGGAAGGGTTTGGGGTTTCAGAGGGGAGGATGGCAATTCACAGAAAGGTGAGAAGAAAAAGATGTTTGGTAAACAATTGTTTGCCATGCCATGCAGATAAGTTTCTGATAGAAAAAGCTGTCTCTAGTTTTGGCCCTCCATCTAAATTCTTTCAGGTAGTTAAAGAAGAGGTTAAAGAAGAAAAAAACAACAACAACAAAACCCCCAAAACACAAAAACCAAAACAAAGCAACAACAACCAGAATCTTTCCTGAGTCTACTGGGTCCTAATTGCCCTCAGCTCAAAAATATCCATATACCAAAGTGGTACAATTTAGGATGACCATACTCTCCCTCACTGGAACAGAAACTTAACTTTTTTTTTTTTATTAAAAACTTGTCTCCAGACAAAGGGAAAGACAGCGTGTTATGCAGTACAAGGGTAAACTATAACGGATGTCTTCGCTTGCACTGCAGACCTACTCTCCACTTTTCTTCCTTCAGCTCACTTCCTAGGTGATAGACTTGCACAGACATGGATGGGCTTTCTTATTCTCTCTTCTGGTTTGCTTCAGCCAATGAGAGTCACTCCAGGAGATTAAGGAAGAATGACATCTTTTTTTATTCCCTGGCTTTCCTTCAAAGTTATTTTGGACTGTTTTGTTTGTTTTGTTTTGTTTTACTTGACCAAAGGCTTTTCTAAAGGTTGCCTCCTCTGTGGAATTATTACCTTCTGTTTCTGTTCACCATTTATTCTTCTCATCTTTTTGGGTGATAACAACTATCTCAGCTGCAGCGGGCTGAACTATCAATGTTGTTTTCCCCCTGACTGCGCCTCTATAAATAGTCCCTTTGTAAATTAACCCCCTTCAAATTACCCTAAATTGACTGTGCCATTTGTTTTCTTACAGTAATTGGCTGACTCAACAGTCTATGTGTTTGATAAAGTGGCTGTTTGATGCCTTGACTATAAGCTTTTTATAGAAAGTGAGCCCGTCCTTATGTCCTTAGTGTAGAGTTAGCATTTAATAAATTATGACTGAATAAATGAAAGAAGGAATACATGATGAAAATCACCCAAAAACATTTAGAATCAATATTAAAGGGAAAATTTACATGAAGGACTACAAGCTTCTTCTCATCTAGGGCTCTGGCTGGCATCCACATCATCCAAATAAATCTTTTTCTCTGTGTTCCTTCTCTTTGGATCTTCTGTCCTACTGGATAATTTCTACCTGTTTACGCATCAGTTCTAACCTCACAGAGGAGTGAGATGTAAACCTAAGGGGAAAATCTGGATCATTGTGATTTTAACCTCTGCAAAAATTGCCATCGTTAAAAAAAATCCCAGGTAGAAGTTTTAGCAGACCAAAATGTTCTTGTTCTTGGAAATAACATGTAGCTCAATAGTGTCACTTGAAGTCTTTCTGTTCTGGAGGATGTTAGATATAATCTTGTTTGCATTGTCACCAAAATGTTGGAGAATAGAGAAAGTGATGTTTATAGGCAAAGAGACTCATGTGAGGAGAAGAAATCATCCAACATCTCTGGGGAGCCTTAGGCATAGTTAGGATGAGTTTTTTTCAATAAGTATATTTCCAGAATTAGTGATGGCAGAGGACCTAGACTTTAATGTATATTGACAATGAAGAACTGGCAAGATCTGTGTATTTGCACTTCCAGGACATTTGTCCCAAGAAATCTCCCAAACTCCCTTCATTCAGAGTGATCTTTTGTGGGCCTTTGGCACTGAGCAAGTTGACTGCACTATTAATCAGGCATTCACAGATTTCACACCCTCTCTCCAGATGGAATGCACAGAACTCATATTACCTGTTTGAGGCTGTAAGAGTACAAATTCGCTCCATCCAAAACATTTTAGGAGATGCTTCCAATTTTTTTCCCCTTTTTTATATTGTCCTCATGAGAATTCAGTAAGAACAGAACAACTCCCTAGGAACTTTCAGGCTACTTTAGAGTTCTACACAGATCCAAAATATATTTGATGAATACTTGAGTTATTTGGGATACCAAAAACCACAATAGAGGAGTTACAGAGACCTTGAAATAATAGCACATATATAGTATCCTTTGTGACATGCCATATTTGTTTTTCAAATATCACACTAGTCCAACTTTGTGTTGCCTTTGCTTCAGAGCATGCAGCAAGAACAATAAAAGCTTTTGAGATGGTAGTGCATTTATACTACAGCTTTTAATGCCTGAACAGACTTAAGTCAAACCAGAATTAAAAAATTCAGAGGAAAGGGATGGTGCAGAATTAGGTGAGAGAAAAGTAGAAAAAAATAGGAACAACAACAAAAAGAATGAGAGAGAGAGAGAGAGAAATGAAAGACAGGAAAAATAAACCAGACGTTCTTTTCCCAGGTGAGAGAAATCCAAGGTGAAAGACTCACCAGATTCAGATATTACATAATTAATCAATTTCAACAGCCTTTTAAAACATGGTGGAGGATAAATATCAATGGAGCAAACAAAGCAGTGCAGTGAGGGGCAGGGATTGGTGGTGCGAATTCAGATGGCATCTTGCTTGAGAGGACACAGTTAAATTCTCCCTGGTTCTTTCATTCTCTAATGAATATCTAGAGACCCTCATCTCCTTTCCCCTTTCTTTCCTGTTTAATGTGTGTTGCTTACATGAAATCTTTAGTGTTCTCAGGTATGGCTCTGATAATCTTGTACTGGAATGGCAAAGTCCAAGGAACCACCATTAGAAAATGACTCACACTCCAAGAAGATGACCCTTATTAACAGGATAATGTGGCCTGCACATGAGGGTATTCAGCTCCCAAAAAAAACCCCCACAACAGGGAGTCAACCTCATAACCAACAATAAAAAGCAAGTTGTGTGGAGCTTGGCACATTAAATGTATAAGTTAAATTGATAAGGAACAATTGGTTCTTCTTTACAACTGTATTCTCCAACCAGAACAGGTCATTAAGTATGGAATGGTTTAGATTGGAGATGGGAAAAGCTATGGAAAAGGGAGGAGCACAAGTGAGTTGAGGGCTTTCTGGTTGAGACATGGGAAATTGGGAAGTAGTTAATGTAGATTCCTCCAAGAAAGCTGAGAAGACAGAAAAGCATGAACATAGGGCCAGAATTTATATATGAAATTATATAGAATATCATCAGGAAAGAATTCAGGCAGTCACCTAGGAGGAGAGGAAACCAGAAGAGAATTTTGCTTGCTTATTTCAGTAATAAGGAGGTAAATGAAAGTGTGCATATGTTGAGATAGAATCAGTAAGGGAGACGTTGACTGAGGTGTTGAGAGAGACAATGAAAACTAGCGATTCCAATTATTTTGATAACATTTGGGAAATTTTCAAGTCTTTTTGGTGGAGATGCTCTGTAGATGGATACTTTGTTGTACTATTTATTCATCTTTTAAAAATTTGTTTGAGAGAGAGAGAGTGCTCACACATGAGTAGGTGGGAGGGGCAGACGGTGAGGAAGAAGCAGATTCCCCGCTGAGCAGGGAATCCTACAAAGGGCTCTGTTCCCAGGACACTGAGATCATGACCTGAGCCAAAGGCAGATGCTTAACTGACTGAGCCAGCCAGGCACCCCCCCCCTTTTGTACTTTTTTTTTTTTGATAGAATTTTATTGGCTTCAGTTTTCAAAGAGGGCATTTTCTGACCTTGTCTATTTTTCTGTTTTATCCTGTGGTCAAACATAAAAGAGAAAATACTTGATTTCTTCTTGTATAATTAGAATGGCATTTACAGAAAATTTAAATCACATCTATAATGCAGTTAGAAGAACCATAATTATTAGTGGAATTTAGTTATAGACTAGTATATATGCTGACAAAAAATATTGAAAAAATAAATATTATTATATACATTTGATTTGCTTTTAACCAGGTAATATAGGTAATATCTATTTAACTATGTTATCTATTTATCTATCTAACATGGTTAAAAGTAAAAGTGGTGTTGCCATACTTAAAAAATAAATTAAAAAAAAATCATCCCATACCTTGTTTTGACAATATTCTGCTTTTAGCCTTATATCATCTTCAATAAGCATTTCATTTACCTAATGAAAAACATATTTAAAGTAATGAGTACACAGTGTTTTAATTTGCATATGCAAATATGTTTAATCACTAGGAATAGCTGGCAGAAGGAAAGTATATGCATGTAATTATTTCAGTGACTGCCCACTCCTTCAAGTTTATGGGGCTGCTTTATAAAGGGGATTAGAGATTAATACTTTTTGAGGGAAAGAGACTAAATTCTTCAATGTGGAAAATGACCATAATGATAATAATAGCTGCCAGTTACTGAATAGTGTTACGTGCTGTCCATATGTTATTTTCATACCACACAATACCTAAACAAGGCAGACATTATTATCCTAATTTCAAAGATGAAGAAACTGGAATTCAGGGAAGTGAAATGATCAGCTGATGGTCATATATTAAAGTAACAAAGCTGGGATGCAAACCAGATCTGTTTGACTCTAAAGGCTGACTTCTTTCCACTCTTCAAGGAAAACCTTCAATTACTAATTCATGCTACCACATTCAACAAAGTTTTCATTTCCTAATACTTTATATTTAGTTTGCAGGTGGGGAGATGAAATTGCCAATGGAGAGTGGCATTTGAAAGAATAAGTGAATGTTGGTAATGCCCCCTGTTTACATGGATACTAGGAGTTGTTTTTGATCCAATAAAATAAGTAGAAAATGCCACATATGACTTCTAAACAGAACTTAAAATTAAATATGAATACAACATCAAAATGGTGTTCCTTAGCTTCGAGAATTTGTTCTTCCTTGGTATCAGTCCAATGGAAGGAAATGAAAATCATTATGGCTCAAGATGCAACAGTAGCTCCATGACAATGCAGAGGTACTGTGAGGAGTAAAGGAATGTGCTCATGAGCTTACCTCCCATTGAAGGAGCTACAGAGGTGCCATGGCTCTAATACTCAGCAACCATTTTCTTTGATTATTTTTATGTATTATAAAAGTGGGTAGTTAATATTAAAGGAAATAGTTCAAAACCCAAGTTTTTAACATATTCTCTATATGTTTTCTTGGCTGAGAGTGTCATTTTACCAATCTTCACCACACAGAGCCTTTTTCAGTCATCCTCAATGAGAAACACTTCCCCAAGCTTATCTCTACGTCGATTTGACTCCTTACTTCTGTACTTCACTGTTTTCTGTTTCACAAATCATTCCCTAACCTTACACGAAGAACCATTATACTTTCGTTAAAACTTAATTTTATTTGGGGGGCACCTGGGTGGCGCAGTCGGTAAGCGTCTGCCTTCGGCTTAGGGCGTGATCCCACCGTTATGGGATTGAGCCCCACATCAGGCTCCTCTGCTAGGAGCCTGCTTCTTCCTCTCCCACTCCTGCTGCTTTTGTTCCCCCTCTCGCTGGCTGTCTCTGTCTCTGTCAAATAAATAAATAAAATCTTTAAAAACAAAGCAAAACTTAATTTTATTTGGAAGCCCTGTGACACACCAGGCTTTATTAAAAGCCCTGTCTCTGATTTACAATTATACCTTATGTGAAAGCCTTCATAAACAACTGTCATATATTTTGTAATTGTTGTTGTTTGTCTTGCCTTCCAATTTGCCCAGCTTCCTTAAGGTAGAAGTTGTATTTTTAAAATCTGATTCCTTAGTACCCATCATAACATAAGATACGTATTAGGAATCCAATAAGAATTCTTGACTTAAACGTTAAATGAATAAATAAAATCAGAAAATATCTGCTGCCTACCATATTTTCCTTCTGCTTATTTAATTTCTATCCCATATCTATGGCCATATAAATTGTTGTATAGTTTCAACTAGATGCATTCATTTGTTTTCATATTCCTTTGGATCATTAGCATGCATGCATATAGTCCAAATTCTGGTAAGGTTATAACATATCAACTTGATGGACAACTAGGTTCTATAAGAAATGAGCAGGAAGAAGGCAATAGACTCAAACAGGCTTCCAGAAACTTGGGAAACAAGAGTAAAGGTGCCAAATCCTTTTGCTGCTCAATGGAACAGTTCTAAATCTGACCATCTAGAAATCATCAAAATCTCTCATTCAATATCTAAATAATTTGGGAGTTTTATTGCTAATGTATTTTTTGCCCAGAGCCTGGGAACTTACATATGAAGATTTTTCTTTTCTTTTCTTTTAATTACCTATAGGTTTATAGTCTCTGATTCGGACTATTTGAAAAGGAATGAGAAAGAAAATTCTAAAAAAAAAAAAATAGGGGGTACCTGGGTGGCTCAGTCGGTTAAGCGTCTGACTTTAGATTTCAGCTCAGGTCATGATCTCAGGGTCATGAGATTGAGCCCCACAGCAGGCTTTGCTCTGGGCATGGAGCCTACTTAAAGATTCTCTCTCTCCCTCTCCCTTGCCATCCCCCCCAATAATAAAAAGAAAGGAAAGAAAGAAAGAAAGAAAGAAAGAAAGAAAGAAAGAAAGAAAGAAGAAAGAAGAAACAGAAAAGAAACATTTGTGCACAGATTCAAATAAGTGAAGAGGAACCTCCTTATCTAATTTCTTCATAATCACCAAAAGAGGCCAAATCATTCTTAGGAATGTGACTCTTTACATTCCTGGTTTGGGTGCTCATTTTATCTCCACCTGTCATAATGGTGTCAAATCCTGTGAACATGTTACCTTACGTGGCAAAAGGGCTTTGCAGATGTGATTAAGGATCTTGAGAAGAGGATACTATCTTGGTTATCCAGCTGGGCTCAATATAATCCTAAAGGCCCTTATCAGAGAAAGGCCAAAGGGTCAGAGAAAGAAAGAGATGTGAAAGCAGAAGCAGTGTCAGACTGATGTGATGTAGATTTGAAGATGTTACACTTCTAGTTTTGAGATGGAAGAAGGGGCCAAAGCCAACACATGCAGGCAGCCTCTAAAAGCCAGACAAGGCAAGGGAACAGATTTCTCCCAGAGTCTTCAGAGTCTGAAGTACTAGGGGGGCTTAGATGACAGTTCTTGGAACATATCATGGAAACCCATTTACTTGAAGTCAACTGTGTCTGCTTGAGGGAGACTAGCTATGCTCAGTAACTGGCACTGAACTTGCCCGTCTGCCATACACACTGGAAGGCTGGACTAAGCATAACGAGGCAACTATTTTCATGGATGACATTGAAAAAGCAGGAAGCCTGTATCTGTAATTCTTCAAAGAAGCTCAGGAATTTGCCCTGTTCTCTAATTAAGGGTATTTCCCCTACTCTGCTGCAAGGTGGAGAAGCCCAAGTAGAGGGGCATTTTTGTTAAATGGAGGTAGAAGACATTCGATTTCTGTGGTGCTGAAGCAGTCAGAATTTGTGGGGCAGGATTTAGGAGCGCTGAAAGCTGCTGGGCTGTGTATGAACAGAGCAATACTCCAGTAAGCCCAGAAGAAAGGAGATTCTGTGAGGCTGAAAGCTCAGTGCTCCAGCCAGAGCAGACTCCAGTGGCCTTGGCCATTCAGTTGCAATTCCAGATAGGTCATAATCTTTGGAAATTGGAGACATGTCATAGAGTTTGGGCCATTCTCTAAGAACAAAACCAAAAGAGGGGTGCCTGGGTGGCTCAGTCATTAAGTGTCTGCCTTTGGCTCAGAGCACAATCCCAGGGTCCTGGGATTGAGCCCCATATTGTCTCCCTGCTCCGCTGGGAGCCTGCTTCTTCCTCTCCTGCCCCTCCTGCTTGTGTTCCCTCTCTACTGGCTGTCTCTCTCTCTCTGTCAAATAAATAAATAAATAAAATCTTTAAAGAAACAAACAAAAACAAAACAAAACAAAAAAACCAAAAGAGACCTCTGCAATGTTAACAAAGAACAAAAATAGACTTTGACAACCAAAAGAATCAGCCAGGGATACAACTGTCTGCCAGAATATAAAATAATGTTCTTTAAAGGAAACAATATAATTCTACAACATATTTCAGTATTTAGCATAAAACATATAATTAGATATATAGAGAGCTAGAAATATGTAAAAAGATGCAGAAAAAGTGAGCACAATCAAAATAACAACAAAAAATAGATAATAGAAACCAGTGCCTAGAAGCTTCAGAAGTTGAATTTAACAGAAACCAAGAGTCAGATGCTTAGCTTAACCAAGCCACCCAGACACCCCACCCCCTGCAAAGTCCCTTCTTTGGAAAGAGTTCAAAACTGTTAAGCCTCCAAGCAAGACAGATGAAGAAAGAGATAAAGAAAAACAAAATAGCAATGTTAGAAATAAAGGATACTACTATTCCTCAGGAATAAAAAAGGTAATGCTTGAATATCATGAACAGCTTTATGTTAATAAATTCAAAAAGTTACAAGAAATGGACAGAATTTTTAAAAGCAACTTATCAAAATTAACACACCTAGAAATAGGAAATAGGAATGCTCTATAACTGTTAAAGAAATTAAATTTGTAATTAAAATAAATTCTAATACATAAAACCTCCAGGGACAGATAGTTTCACTGGTGAATTGTGTTGAAGGAAATAATGCCCACCTAACACAACTATTTCAAAAACTAAAGGAGGAAGCACACTTGCCTACTCCATAAGACCAGTGAAACTGTGAGACCAAAAATGGACAAGGACATTACAGGAAACAAAAATTATAGACACAACAGCCTCATTAATATAGATTAAGAATAAACTTAAAATATTAGAAAACCAATTACACAATACATAAAAAGGATACAAAATGTATAATCAAGTAGGGTTTATGACAAGAATATAATTAATGTTGGAAAGTTATTCAGGGTAGTTATCCACATTAACTGGTTAAAAAAATCATATGATAATCTAACAAGATGCAGAAAAAGCATTTGACAAAATTCAACATGCTTTCAAAATAAAATATCTCAGTTTCCTAAATGGAAACTTCTTCAGTCTGAAACAGGGTATGTGAAGCCTATAGCTAACACTATATTTAAGGCAAAATACAGCAGGCTTTCCTTGTAAGATCAATAACAAGAAAACAAATGTCTACTGGTATCACTTTTATGCAACATTGTGCCATAAGTTTCAGCTAGTTCAATAAGGTAGGAAAAGTAAACTAAAGGAATTACAGTTGGAAAGGAAGAAATAAAATTGTTTTTATTTGCAAATGATTTGATATGTATGTAGAAAATCCCAAGGAATCCAAAAGTATTGGGGGGACTAGTCTTTAGCAATATTACAAGACACGGTCTCAATATACAACACCAATTATATATAAAAATCAATCATATTTCCATAGATTACAAATAAACAATTTATAACAAGAAATTTAAATATATAATATTCAGAAGCATTTAGGACTTAGGAATAAATTTAATAAAATACTTTAAAGATCTCTACATTGAGAACTATAAAACATTTCTAATAGAAATTAAAGACAACCTAACTGAAAAAGAAGGTACTCCATCTTTATGGACTGGATGTCCCAATATTATAACGATGTCAATTATCTTAAATTTGTCTTTAAATTAATTGAAATACCAATAAAAATCCCAGCAGGATTTTTTTTTGTAGAGATTATCAAGCTGATTCTAAAATTCACATGGAAATACAATCACCTAAATTAGATAAAACAGTTTGGAAGAAGAAAAACAAAAGGCTTATACTACCTGACTTCAAAATTTCTGACCAAGCATTGTAATAGCAATCAAGATTAGGATGTGGATTACATGGGCCAAAGTTCATTGTACTATACTCATAAGATAAATGTAGTTCACAGATTTTCACTCAATTAAAAAAATATTGAAAGGGGCTCCTGGGTGGCACAGCGGTTAAGCGTCTGCCTTCGGCTCAGGGCGTGATCCCAGCGTTGTGGGATCGAGCCCCACATCAGGCTCCTCCGCTATGAGCCTACTTCTTCCTCTCCCACTCCCTGTGCTTGTGTTCCCTCTCTCTCTGGCTGTCTCTATCTCTGTCAAATAAATAAATAAAATCTTAAAAAAAATATTGAAAACCATAAAAAGTAAATTATAAAAACATACAAATGGCTCTGTCTGAATCCTATTTAATCTATATATATTTGTGCAGTCACCTAAATGTCCTGTTTATTTCTTAATCTACAATAAAAATGCATAATACCAAAAGTTGTTGAAATTTATTCACAGAATTGAAAATGAAAATCCTCTTCCGGTTCTCATCTAACGGGTATATTATTTTTAGATGATATTTCCTTTTAGCCTGACCCCAGAATATGAGATGACAGACATGAATGCCAGCTTCCCAAATTGTGCCTTCCATTAAGTCCTAATCAATAATAGAACTGCGTCTAAGCTTCTAAGACCTGGCTATCTATTCTGGATGGCCCTACTTAAGTTGGGCCTGGGCATTAGGAATAGTGTCTGAGATCTTAATTTGTTTGCTGGCCTAGAGGGGCAGAAATGGGGTACAGTGGGACACGCTAAGGATTAAATATTATAATGTATAAAGAGTACTTATCAGAGTTTATAACATAATGGAAACTAAATATCAGCTCCTATTGTAGTTATAGGAACTATTTTTATCTTTAAGTAGTTCACATTGTGAAAGGAATTGTAATGTAAACTAAAGCTGGGGAGGAAAGGAAGACCTTGTAGGATAGGTGAAACCGTTTTGAATTTACCCAAGGTCAGTGGCACCAGCGGTTTTCCCTTTTAGGAAGATCATCTTTTCAACTGTGTGGACAGATTAGAAGGGACTGGTTAGAAGCAGAGTAACATGGTGAGTGACAACTGCAGAAATACAAGCCATACTTAAATCCAACTAAGCTGGTGGCATCAGGCAGGTGGCAAACATGGATATAATAATTGCTAGAGTGGCAGAATCATTATGGTAATCACTAGGGACTGGGGTTTGATAGTGATAGAAAAAAGCCTACTTGTGTTTTCAGATTTCTGGTTTGGATGTTCCATGCCATTGTCAGCTTGAGAATGAGCTCAAATAATCAGTTTATCTGTGGACCTTTTCAATTTTTAAGTAACACCGACCCGAAAGACTCAAGAGGTCCTTAAATGTGAGACAGCCAAGGAGAGAAATTCAGTAGGCAAATGAGACTATGACTGGAGTTTTGGAGAGAATCCAGAGTTGGTCATAATCTAATTTCTTCTTTTAATTAAGCTGCCGTAGCTCCCTAGCAAAATTATTGGTAAGACATGTCTCCTCCTGTCTGGCTTCCATCCCATGAATTTTTTAAAACCCTCAAGTCATATAGATGTAATCCCTCCTCCCCGTCCCCCATATTCTAAGATGTAGTTTCTGCTGATGGGGACCAAGATCTTCATGAAATTCATGTCTGGATGTTCACCCTACTGTTCTCCCCTAATTCTGTGTCTGACAAACATTTCTTAGTCTCTCATTGTACCTACTCTGTGCTCCTATTCAACAGTGACCTTTATATTCTGACCCCTCTTTTTCCGTGTATACACAGTTTCCTTCACTTCCACACTTTCAATGATCACATATATACACAACTACAAGCTTTAACTTTGCTCAGTGCTTTTGCCAAAGTTAGAGATTGAAATTTTTAACTGATTACTTAGCGCTTCTTCCTCTTTTTCAGTCTACATGCACCTCACCTCATTTGGCCCATCTTAAATTAAGCCCACAATCACCTCCCATACCATTACTCCCACTGTTTCCCTAATCGAAATTAATAACATTTTCCTATCCGTCCAAAACAGCCGTCTCAACATTCATCTCTCTCTCCCACCTCCCATAGGTCATTAAGTTCTGATCTATCTCACCCCTTAAATCCTTGATGTCAGCATACTTTGAGATACACTCTCAACTGGTTTCTTTGCCTCATCGGCACTAATTCTCACAATGTGATGCCTGAGTCAGCACAGCAGCTGCGTCGGAGAACTTGCTAGAACCCTTACTGAATCAGAAACTCTGAGGGTTGAGCCTAGTAACCTGGGTTTCAGCTCCAGGTGATTCTGATTCACGCTACTTTCAAGCACAAACAAAGGCAGGGATTAGCAGCCTGGTATCTCAGTGTTCTCGGTTAGGATTCAGGCAACCCAGATTTAGTGCATGTGGGTATGCATAAAGATTTCACCATCTGTATTTTAATTTCTTCATCTGTCAATTAAATAGGTTTGATCAGATAATCCTTAGGATAGTTACACAAATGTTTCCGAATGCTTTCTAGGTGATAAATTCTGTGCTAAGGGTTTGTATGCATTAACTCATTTAGAACTAAGCAAGAATGCATTGAGTTAGTTATTATTTTATCCCCATTGTATGTATGAATAAACTGAAGTACAGAGAGAACACTTCCTGAAATCATACAACCACCAAATCAATGCATGACTCAAATGAAAGCTAATACCAGTGAGTATTCCCTTAACCTTACACTCTCCCATTTCCAAGGGTCTCTAATCAATGGAAAGAATGGCAAAAGGAAAGAACTGCTAAGACCAATAAAACATTTAATATAACATAGATATCTCATATATATATGTATCTCATATATGATATATAACATATGTCTCACATATAATTAATATTGTATAATAAAGATAATATTATAATGATATAATTAATATAGCATATCACTTTATAGTGTATATAATATGTGAATTATATATAATAAAATTATATATTAATTATATAATATATTATATAATATGTTGTCATTAATATATTGTATTATATTATATTAATTATTGTTATTGTTACAAGCCAAGCCATGCCAAGCCAAGTGAAATAGTCTCATGTTTGACGGGCACTAAACTGTTCAACTCAGAAAACTGGATAATTGGACCATGGTTGATACACAGTTCCCTGGGCTTGATTCCCATTACATTTCCCAATGTATTTGGGGAGAATTTCTTTAGATAAATACGTCACCCTGAATATTTAAAAAATATATTTAATCTCCCCTGGTTATTAGTCTGAAGATATGTACTTCTGAATGGAGTAAATTAATTTAAAGAGTTGCTAATTTTTGTGGAAAACCAAGGGCAAATCTGTAATTTTCAGAGGTTGAAATATAGAAAAGGCGTTGGAACGTTTTTATAGCTCAAAATAAAGAACATTGGGTGAATAGTTCAGGAGAGGTATATTTGCAAAGTTAAATGGGTATATTTTTTCCCACAAGCACAGCATTTCTTTCAAGAAATTTCAAGAAATTTTATACATGTGTGTTTGTGTATAGCTATGTATATATATATATAGGTGTGTGTGTGTGTATGAATATATATATATAAATGTATATATATATATAACTGTATATATATAGTCAGTCAGTTGAATGGCAGAAAATCTTTCCCACTCAGCCTATGCTCCCTAGAGGGTACCCCTCTCCTTGGCTGAAGACAGCATTTACCAGTTGCTTAAGCTTGACACCAAAGACTAATTGTGGACATGTTACTTTTCCTCTCCTAGAATATACGATCTACCACCAGCTTGGAAGCTCACTCTTCCCAATGTTCAAATCCAGACAATTATCTGTTTTTCTACTCCCACTACAATAATCCAAAATACTGTTACTATTGACCCAGGCTTTGCTATATTCCCTAATGTGCTCGCATTGAGAATTACATTTTTTAAAATTTTTATTTATTTTTTAAAAGATTTTATTTATTTATTTGACATAGAGAGAGACAGTGAGAGAGGAAACATAAGCAGGGGGAGTGGGAGAGGGAGAGCAGGCGACCCACTGTGCAGGGAGCCCAATGCGGGGCTTGACCCCAGGACCCTGGAATCACAACCTGAGCCAAAGGCAGACGCTTAACGACTGAGCCACCCAGGCACCCCATACATTATTTTTTTAAAAACACAAACTTTCTTACATAAAACCGACAGTAGTGGATTAATTCTCTATTGCTGTTGTAACAAACTGAGCAGGCTAAAACTATATAATTTTATTCTCTCACAGTTTCTGTTGGTCAGAAGTCTAGAAGTGCTCAACTAGGTCCTCTTAAGGGTGTCTCAAGACCGAAATCAAGGTGTTGGCAGAGACAGAAGATGCTTACAGTTATCCAGGTAAAAAAATGATAGGAGGGGCACCTGGGTGGCACAGCGGTTAAGCTTCTGCCTTCGGCTCAGGGCGTGATCCCGGAGTTCTGGGATCGAGCCCCACATCAGGCTCCTCCGCTATGAGCCTGCTTCTTCCTCTCCCACTCCCCCTGCTTGTGTTCGCTCTCTCGCTGGCTGTCTCTATCTCTGTCGAATAAATAAATAAAATCTTTTAAAAAAAATGATAGGAGTTTGAGTAGGGAAAGGTGGGAAATATTTTACAGAAGACGGAATTCTTAGGAACTTGTAACAAGATTATTCATTACAGGTAAGTTAGGCAACCAAGCAATGATGCTTAGTTTCCAAAAAAGTAGGTCTGGTTTGACTAGATTCAAGTATGCCTTGCATTCCTTATGGAATACAATACGGTCCTTTCACTTTACAAATGCCCGATGCATCTTTCTGATATTTCCCTTAGGATGTAAAATGTCACCATTCTGAACCTCTCATCATTCCTTGAAGAAATGGATAAAATGGATGGCTCATGTATTTGTACCTGGAACATAATATCCCACCTCTGTCTAGAAAAAAAAAAAAAAAAGCCTGCTCAATGTCACCTCCTCTATGAATCTTTCTTTCTTTTTTTTTTTTTTTAAAGATTTTATTTATTTATTCAACAGAGATAGAGACAGCCAGCGAGAGAGGGAACACCAGCAGGGGGGAGTGGGAGAGGAAGAAGCAGGCTCATAGCAGAGGAGCCTGATGTGGGGCTAGATCCCACAATGCCGGGATCACGCCCTGAGCTGAAGGCAGACGCTTAACCGCTGTGCCACCCAGGCGCCCCATCTATGAATCTTTCTTAATGGGCCCCTCAAATAAAGCATTCATTTCCATGTCTGTGCTCCCAAGGCACTCTGTTTATATCTGTTATCGCATAACTCACAAATAATTGATATAGGGTTAGGATTGTGTATATCTGCACTTCTCTATTGTATTAGTCAGTGTTCTCTAGAGGAAGAGAACAAATAGGATAGATAGATGATAGATAGATAGATGATAGATAGATAGATAGATAGATAGATATTTATTATAAGGAACTGGATCAACTAATTATGGAAGCTGAGAAGACCCACCACCTGTGGTCTGCAAGCCAGAGTTCTTGTCCAAGCCTGATGCCTGAGAATTAGGAGTGCCAATGGTTTATGTACCCATCTGAGTTCAAGCAAAGACTAATGTCTCAGTTTGAAGACAGCCAGATGAAAAGAGAGAATTCTTTCTTACTCAGCCTTTTGTTCTACTCAGGCCTCCAGCTGAAGGGATGAGACTGACCGACATTGGAGAAGGCTATCTGCTTTACTCAATCTACTCAGTTAAGTGTTAAACTCACGCAGAAGCACCCTCATCGACATACTCAGAGTGATGTTTAACCAAATACCTGGGCACCCCATGTCTCAAGCAAGCTGACATAAAATTTGTCATCATATCCATTGCCACCGTGATTGTCAAGTTAGGATAACTTTATTCTCTGACAGTGCCAGGTGTGTAGGAGGTGTTTAGTAAACATTTGTTAAAAAATAAATACATTTTATTAATATTATCCATTCTCCAGCCATTTTGGGTAGACAAAAAAAAAGTACCATGAAATATGAACTCGCTGGGTAAGAAAATCATCTAGCACTGATCTGCTTGCTGGTTTCAGGGCTGCATGTTTCCCAAATGCACCACAGCTGACAATCTTCAAAAGCGGAAAGGAGAATAGCTACTTTGTTCCATAACATGCATTTATGGGATGAATAAATAACATCTCCATTAAGGAGAGATCTGTTACTGTGCATGCTGACCACACACTCGATTGAACTTGAGCTTCTTCATCAATCTAGTCTTGTCATTCTGTTTTCTCTGGAATGGTTGGTCCCTGGAGTGCAAAACGCCATCAAAGGATTCTGGGATCCCTCAGGAGTTTCAGTTAAGCTGTCATCCAGTCCATTCAATTACAAGGAATTCTTGAAAAAATAAAAAGCCTTCTTGTTCTTATCCTCCTCCTCCTTTTCCTTTCTCTTCCTCTTCCTCCCCCTCCTTCTTCTTCTCCTCCTTTCTCCTTCCCTTTCTTCTTTCCTTCTCTTCCTCCCTCATTTATAGAGATGATTATTATCGGGTGTTATGGCAACCAAATAAATCATAGCAGAAAGAATTCAGAAAACTTTTGAGATCAACCATTACCAATTGTTCCATATTGTATAGTCTAAATATTCTCAGGAAGGTCTTGTCCAACCTGCAAAAACCCTCCTTAAACAAAACTGGCTTTTGTAGATTTGATTTATAGTAAGGCAATTGGCATGCATTATGACCCTGAAATTTAGGGACAGAATTATAATCTGGAGTAGACATTCAAGAGTATAAATAAAACAGAAAGAGAGAGGTAAAATCTATGAATTGTACATTAATATGCTAAGTTGTTACACTGCTATACAAAGGGAATTATCAGCCAGGACTGTACTGAGCCCCAAACAATGAGCCCTTGCATCTTCCGATAGATTCATTGAACAAAAATGTTATACTATCCCCATCAAAATAACATACAAAATGGTCCTTGTTTGAACAGTATAAAACACTAAGTGTTATGACATTGAGCAAATACTACTAATGAATGATCAGAATGAACTGTCTCTTCAGCAACTGGTGGTTTTCACAAAATATTTACATATACCATGTAGAGTGGGAAGGGAGGTAAAGCATCTACAACTTTCTCACAATGTACTGAGCTGGATAGAACTTCATTTCTTGGTTGTAGAAAAAATTAATACTTTACCATGATGCAAAGAACCACAGAACTTAGAGAGCTAGAAGATGACAAGTAATAAATTGGTCCAAATACTACATTCCATAGGTGAGGCATCCTAGGCTTAGAGCCAGAATAAGAGTCATCGTAGGTTAAAAAAATTATATACATATAATTATATGACCTAGAATGAATATATATTCATATATAAATATATCGATATATTCGTATATTACATATGTGTATATATGTATATATTATCTATTCATATATATTATCTATTTGTATATGTTATGTTTTCATATATATTATACATAGAGAGAGAAACTAATATGAGAATCATTACTTTTGGTAAAAACCTCATGTTTTTATTCCTATACTTTTAACCACTCAAATGCTACCTTAAATTTGCTTTTCTAGTCAAAGGATGACTCTTGTCCCACATCCAGAAACAAGGAATCAGTATATAGATGCTCAGGAAATTCAGGACTCAAATTCTTACAGATTGTACCATGTTACATCTCACAGAATAGAAGGGAGGGGGAGGGTTTATAGGTATTGGTCCATTCAGAGCTGGATAAAAGAACAACAAAGAAACCTGGTCATATAATGTCTATTATGATAATCAAAATAAACATCTAGCCCAACAGTAGACTGGAAATGTACTATATTTTTTTTATGCAGTAGAAGAAATATACACAACAGCTGAAAAAAAGTCGCAAAGAATATTCATATGCTATGTTTTTAAGGTGAACACATTCCCAAAACCTTTTCCAGACCTACCAAGAAAATCAGATTTGCTTGATGTTTTCTGTCGTCCCCCACCTCAATGTACAATTGATAGGAGTCAATAGCTCATATTTAAACTGGTAACACTTAGGATTACAGGAACCAAAAGCAGATTAATTCCAGTAATTTCTCTTCCTCTAACTCATACATGACCTGGGTAAGTATTCACATAGGTAGTTCCCTCTCAAGTATTATTACTGCTCTAGGTCAATTAGTTCTTTCCTAGTGTTTACAATTAGAGTATATGCATCTCTTACCTCTTTCTTCACTCCAGGACTATGCCAGTTATTTAAAAATCTGGGAGAAGAAGATTTTGTAGATCTGTGGTGGAAGAAGATGGGAAGAGATCAATTGACCGATTGAGAACATTGCTTTAGCATGGGGCAGAGAACCATGGAGCCAAAATTTCCATTAATATGAGTATGAATGGATACCTCATTTTGTACACCCCACTTCACTGTTGACACTCATCCCTCCAAGGCTACATGACGGAGTCTTCCTTCTCATAGAGACAGAGCACCATTCAGTGCAATGGCCCTCTGTACTGTGAGACTAAATTAGCCTTGCTCTGGGAATGAGATCATTTAGATTGTCATATAGTCATGGTGAAACAGAACTTTTTCCATCCCTTGTTCCAGAAGAGAGAAAAAGACTTCAAACTTCTGAAAAATATCAATATAAATTTTTAAAAGGAAGAATTAAAAGAAGGCATATGGAAATGAAGGCAGTATAGAATCTTGGCCTTTTTTTTTTGTCCTCACTGGACTAGGTGCTAACAATGGATATAAAAGAAATACAAGAGGAACCCATCAAGGTTTAGAGGTATACATGTGTATGAGGGAGTCTACAGTACTAGTTACGAGATAAGGTATGAGATTAGTAGTTTCAAAGATACTCCTCATAATTTTGGGCAAAAGTGACTAAGTAATGACAGCTTATACTTAAACAGTATTTACTGTACTAGGCACCATTCTTTTTTTTTTTTTTTTTAAGATTTTATTTATTTATTTATTTGACAGAGACAGAGACAGCCAACGAGAGAGGGAACACAAGCAGGGGGAGTGGGAGAGGAAGAAGCAGGCTCATAGCTGAGGAGCCTGATGTGGGGCTCGATCCCGTAACTCCGGGATCACGCCCTGAGCCGAAGGCAGACGCTTAACGACTGCGCCACCCAGGCGCCCCTAGGCACCATTCTAATTACTTTATACATATTAACTAATATAATCTTATAACACCATATGTGTGTGTTATTTTTGACTGGAGATACAATTAAGTAACTTTCTTAAGGTCATACAGTAAATGGAGAAGTTGGGATTTGGAAACTAGCCTATGCTGTAATTCCCTTTTTGTTTGCAATCTTTAGAGTGAGTCCCCAGACCACCGCTCTTGTCCTTCACAGGTTTATGGAGGGGGATACCAAAGGTTCCCAAGGGTTGCAGTTGTGAATGGCGTGGGGAATGTGTAGCTATCATCTTTCCAGAGATGACCTGAGTATTGGCAGGACTAATACCTAGCTGGTATTAGCCCAGTATGTCTGAACTGGTTATTAAATTGGAAATCCTTCTGACAGAAAAACAGCAGCTGCCATAGGCCCTGAGTGCCTCCCACTCCCCAACCCCTCCCTTAGCACCATTCTGAGAGGACTCCCCATGAGCCATGACATAAGGGTAATAATAGTCACAGACTCCATTCCACTGCTCTGGCCACCATCTATCTGCTCTCGTTGTTAGTATCTGTACCATACCAGTTGAAGTACTGTTTTGAATATAGCCCTGGGTACCAGAAAAAGTGAGGTTCTTTAGAGAAATGCCATGAGAGACTGCTTGTCTTGAGCTGCAATGAAGTTCCATCTCAATCTCTCAAATGATCCCTAAAGTAGAGGGATCTAAACAGGAAATAAGTCTGTTTTTAAAGAGCCCACCATTACCCATCCATCTCCACCAGCATCAAGGATCTCTTGTGCTATGGGTACATGAGCTATGGGCTAGCACCAGGAACCCTACCAGCACTCAGGGAACTCCTCCCTCTGGAGAGCCAATCCTGAAAGCTAACCCTCCAGACCTAGTGCTCACTGTTATGACTGGCAGTGGTGGCCACTTGATGGCTAGGAGAGATCAGTGAGTGGTGAAAAGGGAGTATCAGGTATGGAGAAGCATAGAACTGAAACTGATTTATACATCCCAAGTTGATGGAAATTCACTGGAGTAGATCACGTCACCTGGCAGTTTCAAGACTAAATCTCTTGGCAGAAAGCAGGTGGGGTGCTATCAAAGAAATTACATTTGTTTCATGTTAAAGAGGCTAATTGTTGACATAGTATTTCTCCCACTCATGTTATAATATATTATGAAAAATCAGAGATGGAAGGAATAATGGAAGTGATTTAGGCAGACCTCTGACCCTTTAAGGAACTTTTTCTATAGCATTCTTAAAATATGGCCATCTAACCACATTAAATAATTCCATAAAGAGGGAGTCACAATTTTACAGAGAAATACTAATTTTTAGGGATAGGTATGCATTAAAAGGTCTTCCTTGTATTTGCACAGTGTACTATAATTCACAAAATGCTTTCACCCACATTATCTCATTGCTTCATCATTACAGCTCATGTTGGGGTTCAGGGTCATCATTTAGGACATCTGCTCCAATTGTCAGAACTTGGGACATAGAAAATGTAGGCAATTAAGTGAATATATTCTGACCTCCGTAGAGCACTCCCAAGAATTCAAAAAGGATCTTCCTGTGATTATTTTCTTCCCTTAAATTTTTCCCTTTTGAATAAAAGCAAGATGTAGCAAAACTTCCTCCTCACCACTAACAATCCACTTAATTGAAGGTTCGATTAAGATTTTTCTCTATTACTAGCCATTATTGGTCCATGCCCTCTCACCACCTCTTAATCCTTATTGATGTTTCAGACTTTTCTAATGAAAGAGAAATATCTGTCCCTTAGAGAGCATGAGCGCACATGCACACATCTACATTCAAACTGCATCAAACTGTTTGAAAACTATCAATTCCAAGTACTTGAAATTTACTGTACAGACGAGTATTTGGTTTAATAATGGACTTTTAAAAATGAAAATACTTCCAGGTGTGTCATTAACCTTGGTGAGCACTTTGATAATTTAATCAAATTCTTCTACTTTTTTGGTAGCAATCAGATATTTAAGCAGGAATTTGAGTTAGGGAGTAAAACAGGGAAAAGAGTAGAGAGAGACAAGTTTTCACCATATAGTCCTTTGGGCAAGGGAAGACCTAGTTTGGGATATTTTGAAGCTAGGGAAGGAAAAGGGTGACAGAGTAGAACATGGGAGGGGGAGAATCAGAGATAATTTGCCATTTTGGCAATGATATCTGGGATAAAACTAAACATGGGCATTCCTCAGATATATTGTGTGTTTGGTTCCAGACCACTGCAGTAAAGTGAGTATCACAATAAAGCAAGTAAAATAAATATTTTGGTTCCCCAGTATATATAAAAGTTATGTTACCCTATACTGTAGTCTATTACGTGTGCAGAAGCATTACATCTAAAAAAAAAAAAAACAGTGTGAATACCTTAATAAAAATACTTTATTCCTAAAAAGGGCTAACCATCATTTGAGCTTTCAGGAAGTCATAATCTTTTTGGTGTGGAGGGTCTTGATTTGATGTTGATGGCTGCTGACTGATCAGGGTGGTGGTTGCTGAGGTTGGGATGGCTGTCTCAATTTCTTAAAATAAGACAACAGTGAACTTGGCCACCTTGATTGACTGTCCCTTTCATGAGTAATATCTCTGTAGCTTGAGATGCTGTTTGATAGCACTTTATCCACAGTAGAACTTCTTCCAGAATCGGAGTCAATCTTCTCAAGTTCTGATGTCATTTTATCCAAGTTTATGGACTATACTGAATTCTTTCTTGGCATTTCAACAATCTACACAGCATCTTTACCAGGACTAGATTTCATCTCAAGAAACCACTTTTTTTTTTTTTTTGCTCACCCATTAGAAGCAACTCTTCATCTCCTAGGCTTTTATCATGAGGTTGCAGCAATTCAGTCCCATCTTCAGGCTCCACTTCTGATTCTAGTTCTCTTCCTGTTTCCACCACATCTGCAGGTACTTCCTCCATGAAGCCCTGAATCTCTCAAAGTCACTCACGGGGGGTGGAATCAAATTCCTCCAAACTTCTGTTGATGCTGATATTTGACCTCTTCTTACAAGTCATGAATGTTTTTAATGGCATCTAGAATGGTGAATCCTTTCCAGAAAATTTTCAATTTAGTTCAGATACATCAGAGGAATCACAATGTATGGCAGCTATAGCCCTACAAATATATTTCTTAAATAATGAGTCTTGAATGTCAAAATTAATCCTTTGTCCATAGGTTGCAAAATGGATGTTATGTTAGCAGCCATGAAAACATTAATTTCATTGTACATCTCCATCAGAGCTCTTTGGTGACCCGATGCATTTTCAGTGAGCGGTAATTTTTGAAAGGAATCTCCTTTTCTTCACAGTAGGTCTCAATAATGGGCTTAAAATATTCAGTAAACTATACTGTAAACAAATGTGCTGTCATCCAGGCTTTGCTTGTTCCATTTATAGAGCACAAGCAGAGTAGATTTAACATAATTCTTAAGGGCCCTAGGATTTTCAGAGTGGTAACTGAGAAGTGGCTTCAACTTTAAGTCACCAGCTACATGACCCCTCCCAAGAGAGTTAGCCTGTTCTTTGAAACTTTGAAGATAGGCATCGGCTTCTCTTTAATTATGAAAGCCACAGATGACATCTTCCAATACAAGGCTGTTTTATTTACACTGAAAATCTGCTGTTTAGTATAGTCACCTTTATTAATTATTTTAGCTAGATCTTCCAGATAACTTGCTACAGTTTCTATGTTAGTACTTGCTGCTTCTCCTTGTACTTTTTCATTATGAAGACACTTCTTCGCTTAAACATTATGAACCAAACTCTGCTAGCTTCAAACTTTCCTTCTGCAGCTTCCTTACCTCTCTCAGCATTCATAGAACTGAAGAGTTAGGGCCTTGCTCTGGATGAGGCTTTAGCTTAAGGGAATGTCATGACTGGTTTGATCTATACAGACTACTAAAACTTTCTCCATCTTTGCAATAAGACTGTTTTGCAACCGTCTTTCTTATCATTCATGGGTTCAATGGAGTAGTTCTTTTAATTTCCTTCATAAACTGTTCCTTTACCTTCATCATCTGGCTACTTGTTTGGCACAACAGGCCTAGCTTTTGACATGCTTTCCTCACTAAGAATCATTTCTAGCTTTTGATGTAAAGTGAAAGACATGTAAATGTCCCTTTCACTCGAACCCTTAGAGGCCATCACAGGGTTATGAATTGGCCTAATTTCAATATTTTTCTGTATCAGAAAATAGGGAGGCCTGAGGAGAGGGAGAGAGAAGGGGTAACAGCTGGTCAGTGGGACAGTCAGAACACACACATTCATTGATCATGTTTGCTGTCTTATATGGGGTCAGTTCGTGGGACCCTAAAACAATGACAATAAGAACATCAAAGATCACAGATCACACATCACCATAACAAATATAATACTATTGAAAAGCTTGAAGTATTGTGAGAATTACCAAAATGTAACACAGAGACATAAAGTGAGCAGATGTTGTTGGAAAAATGGTACCAATAGACTTGTTTGACTTGGGGTTGCCACAAACCCTCAATTTGTAAAGCCCATTAAAGCAAAGTGCAATAAAACAAGACATGCATATATTCGGCAGCATTCACTGGACATTTCCCTCAAGAGGTTTAAGGTCTAAATGGGGGCCTAGAAGCATGATTAAAAGTAATTAAAAAGCACTTAGCCTACACCATATGTATGAACACTTAAAAAAATAGTTTGTTAAATGATAACACGTCCAAACTAAAAGACATCAGAGAAGTTCTAGTCAAAAAGATGAGCATATATAAACAGAAAAAAAGAATATATTCTATATAAGGAACAATAATTCATGAGTAAAATCTTGACTCCAATTATTTCTACAACCTCTATTCATCCATCCAATTTATATTTATTGAGTTCCTACTATGTGCAAGACATAGTGCTGTCAGTTTCTGGAGAAGAACTGTGGGCACATCAGGCAGAATTGGAGAAAATTTCCAGGGAGACGGTGAAAAGACCCTGGAATGGTTATTTCCACACCACCTCAAGAAGCCCTTGAAAACCAGACTACACACTTTGAATTTCATCCATTAGGCATTAGGAAGCTGTTCCATATTTCTTTTCTCTCTTTTGAGAACAGACCCTGTACGTAAACTTCTTTTCTTAAAAGAACACTGTTTTGAAAGCTACAGACTTAAGGTGGAGACATTTCTGAAGAAACCATGGTATTTCCTTCTAAAAATTTAATGTTCCACTCTTTAAATGGCATTTTCAGAGAAGAGTTCAGTAAAATGAATGTTGCCAAAAGAAACCTATAATTCCCTAAGGAAGCAATATTAATTAGAGAAATATGTGCCTCTGAATTCATCCAATTTGCATTTCGTTTTATGGTTTATTTTTTGCAAACAGTTTACTAAATGATTGCAGTTGCAGATGGTTAAATTATTACCATCAGATGGCTGCCATGGCTGATATTACAGAAAAGGATAGAATCTGGTTCTCTATAAATAGAAGAAAATAAGTCTTTGGCTTTAAAAAAAAGTGTGTCTTTCCACTATGGCCGGACTTTGATGGCAATGAGCCCAATATAAAGTAAGAAGGAATCAATCTTTTAGAAGGTCCAGATTGGCCAAGAATGCTTGCCAAATCAAATTTCTTCTTTGTATCTAGAAAGCAGCTACCCCAGCTTTTGTGACTTATTTTAACAGGCCTGGCTATTACAGACTTTGGAGTTAGGTGGGCCTTCAAAGAGGATGCTAGATCCCAGATCTAGCCAACACTGGCCATCGTGACCAACCATTCCAGTTTGCCCAAGACTGTCCTTGTTTTAGCACTGAAAGTCCCCCCATTCTAAGAAGCTCCTAAGTCTTGGGCAGACTGGGATAGTGGATCATCTAACTCTAACTCCGGGCTCACAATCTTCATGGACAACTGATGCCAGCACAACCTTTTTTTTTTTTTTTTTGGTGATGTAGGTCATCCATCTTCCATGTCTCAATAAAAACTGGGCTTCAGCATAATCTTTTAAAATCTAGAATATGCTGGGCTGTGATTATTTTTTTATTTTTGTAGTTATAAGCAAGTGAAAGATTTTTATGTGAATGCTATCTACTAACACTATTCAGGTTAAAGCACCATTTAAAAAGATTTCACATACTAATAGAAAAAGTCATTTTTAATGATCTCCATCTATAGAAAAGCATTTATAACTGCAAAATAAGTGTTGTGATAAGCAAGTAAAGTTAGGCTTCATTCCAAATGAATGCCAATGCAATTCACCTAGATACAGACAGACAGTACTAAATCAAGCACAGGTTTTCAATATTTATTGGCCCTTCAATAGATTCTTGTTAGACATTTTCTCTATTCTAGACTCTGTTGGTCTTGGCAGTGATAGTGGAAAATGAATGTATAAAGCCTCGATAATCATAAATATGCTAAAATTAAGAGAAATGAAACATGGGTATCTCTGAGAAATGAGGGGAAGGAACCAACAATTTGGGTGTTGATGTGGTTGTGGATGTGGGTCATAAGGAAGAAGAAGGAGGTTCCTTGGAGAAAGCAACTTAATCTAACATCTGCAGCATGTGTAATGCTATAAGGTAGTTGGGAAGTACTATCATCAGGCCTTGGCAGTAAATTCATTGACTAAGGATATGATGTGGAGGGAAATATTAAGTACCTTCCAAATTTTCGTTCTTGAGCACTTGGGTGTATGGTGTTGCTTGGAGATAACAGATCAATGCAGGAAGAGAGTGAATTTTGCTATAAAATTTAAAGGCTAACTGACACCAATGGCAAAGTGAGCAGGTTGGTTCAAGGACTGCCTGGAGTAATGAAAGAGGGTGAGCTCTATTTTCCTGAATAGTAATGTTTATGTTTCTGAGAACATACAATAGGGCTAAAACAAAATGAACGAGTAAATGAAAAAATACTCTGAACAGATAACAGGAAAGGTGATGGGGCTCTTTCACTTGCATAACAAATTCGTGTCTTATGCTGCATTCACAGATGAACAGTACTCAGAATGAGGAAATTAACATATTCTACTCTGCATTCTTAGACCATCACTACTGAAATAGTTGTCGGTTAACTAGCAGCTTTAGCATCTCAGGTCAGCTTAGTAGAAATGAAGGGTCTAGGGCCTCACCCTACCTAGTGAGTCAGAATTGGAATACTAACAAGACCTTCCAGTGATTAGAACATTCAGAATTAAGAAATGCTGCTTCAGGCCACCCTTAAAATATTGCTTTTACTTCAGAGTATGACTCTCTTAAAAAACTCACAGCTACCTGGAAAAATTTCAACAGAATACAGTTGGAACAGTAAGGAAACTCGACACATCACAAGGAATAGAGATGTTTAGCCAAAAGACAAATTGAGGTACTGAGAGTACGGATTATTTTCTTTAAATTACTCAAGGTCTGTCATGCGAACTCCAGGGTTAAAAATAGGACCAATGAATAAAACAAAAACAAAAAACAAGAAATGTGTCGTAGCTCAATATAAAGCAGAATCCCTAAGAGAAAATGTATTTAAAAATGTAAAGGAGATGATGGTTGGTGGCATCTGTAAGTTCTCTAACACTACAGATAAACAGAAAAGGAAGGAAAAAAGAAATCACTAGTATTTATTTTGCTGGCTAATACCCATGTACTCTATTGTGCTTTGCATATTCCTTGTTTTACTGGATGTCTGCTTTCGTAATCATTATGGAAGATAAAAAGCAGACAAAACATAGTACAAATCACAAAAATTAAAACACTGAAAGCTCTGGCTGGTTTCATTAACCCTATTGGCTCGAGTCCATGGCAATTAGAATGGTCACAGTGAGTTTTTCTCTTCCATTTTACTGCTTATATCTGGTGCCTTGTCTTGGGCCCTCCATGCCCCCCTCCCAGTGCTAACCAACGTGTTTTTCACCCAATTTTTATCTCTATTTCCTACATGTGGATGCATGGGTTCTCTTCCGTTTTATTGGGTGGCAATTTTGAAATCTTTAAGTGGTAACGGGATTTGAGCATGGTTTATGTTGGCCATTAGGCCTTGTCTGAGTTGGAAACTAAGCAAGGTGTGAGGATGTCTGCAAGGTCAAGCTTCAGAGCTCTTATTAGCCTCAGGTCTCATTTGGTTTCAACCTGCACACTGACAGTGCCTTTCTCCTCTGTAATATTTCCTTTTGTAAGAAGATGCTTTCCATATTTCAGATCTCAAAAGTGCACTGCATGAAATAACACAGAGAAATGAATCACTGGTTGCTGTTTTATTACCAAGACTCATTACATAAATAATATGGGTTTTATATAGTAAATATGCATGATGGTGTTTACAGTGAGTTGACCAGTAAGCATGTGGTACTTCCATGTTACAAATTTTCATAAATGCCATTAAAGTAATGACCTTGTAAAAATCAAATGAAAAAATAGAATAAGTACTGATTTTTTTTCCCTTCTTGTAATACATGCTTCTGATTCTGGAACTGGATGTACAAATTTTTACTACAGCCTAATTGATCTAATACAATTCATGAGTGCTATCTTGTCACAATTGAAGAGCAAAAGAACTTTGCCGCTCTAGGGATCCCTTTTATTTAGGTTGCATTGTTAATTTTTTTTTCTCAGTACCTCCTTAATTACCTAATCACCTAAGAAGATCAAAGTTCTGTCTTTTGAAGATTAATGAGAAGAGAAGAAAGCAAGCAACTGATACTGTTACCTACTGTGTGCTGGGAACTTCCCTTAAGCATATTTTATTTAATCCTCAAGGGACATTACATTGAAGCACGATTAAGCCATTATTTTATAGTTGAAGAAACTGAGCCACAGTGATGTGAACTGTTAACTCACTCTGTTTGGCATGTTGTACACATGTTGGATTTTTAATCTTCTCAACAATGCTATAAGAAGGAAACATTAACTCCATTTTGTAGGCAAAAAATGATGAATGATATAGGTGGTTAAAAAAATGTTCATTTTTTTAAACCTATTTGAGACTCAGGTACCTGCATAAAAGAGTTTCTCAGTGTTGATAGTATTAATATTTTGGACTGGATAATTCTCTGTTGTGGAGTCTGTCCTATGCATTGTAGGATGTTTACTAGCATCTCAAGCCTCTATCTGGTACTAGATGCCCATAGGACTCTGCCCCCTACAATTGTGACAACAAAAATACATCGTTAGATATCTCCTAAGGGGCAATATCACCCCAGGTAAGAACAGTAGTACAAAAGGATAACTGGAGGTAAGGGACAATCCTGGGATCCTAAAGGAGAACCAAAAGAATACCGATCCCTTGATCACTTAAATAATTACTAATAGTAATTATAGCTAACATCTATTGAGTACATACTCAGGAGGTGAATTATTATTCTTTATTTCACAGATGAGGAAAATGAGGCACAGAAAGGTTGAATTATTTCCACAAGGTTGAAGACCTGTAAGTGGTAAAGTGGTGATTTTAACTCAAGAAGCTTAGGGTCAACCCACTTTTTATACATCCCATATCCTCTTCCTTATATGGCAGACGCTCTTGGGGACCTAGCCAGCAGCCATTCCCAATCCCTTCTGCCTCATAGGTAGAGTCAACATTCCATCACAAGGGCTGTCCACATCAGATAGTAGATTTCCCTTTCTTCACAACTGTGACTAATCCATCCTGAGTAATGGGTTTAGTCTGAGTTGTTGGTGGACATTCTGACAAAGTTTCCCTCTTGGTTAAAAGAAAGAGATGCTGTAAGTGAGTCCTTCTCTTTCCCTCCCATTTGGACTCTGAGATACGGCATCTATTATGACTATGATAGCCAAATCAGAGTGTGGAAGCCAGGACTTTAAAGATTGGAGGCACAAGAGTGCTATCATTCAGAACTGAACTCACAGTGGGACTACCTATCTCCAAATATTTGTTTTGAGTGATAGTAACACCTTCTATTTGTTAAGTCACTTGTAAGGGCATTATTTCATTTGCAGCGGAAATTGCCTTTACTTACATGCTCCCAAGAAACAAACCCTTTGGATATCTTCTTTTTATCTTTTTTGAGAAGTCAGGTGCAGAAGGTTTAATCATATTCCTCAATTCCTGACACATGACTTCCTCTTGTCATAGCAACATCTCTTTTTTTAACCCCATTTCCTACCCTCATTCCCACAAGGATTTAATGCATATTTTTATTAGTATGCATTTATGTCAAATGTGAGATTGTGTACTGTTTGCATGTGTCACTAATTTGTATAATAAAAATCAGATGAGTGATATCTAGTACACAGAGCATTTACTATGCCCCAGGCATTTAGTTAACTGCATTTCATGCGTTGACTCATTTAATGCTCACAAAAACCCTGTAAGACAGGTACTATCATTATCCAAACCTTACGGATAAGGAAACTGAGGCAAGGAGGGGTACATAAATGACACTAAGCTATAGATCTCATTCTGCTCATTACATTTTTCAATCAGTACTTTGAGTTCTAGGTCCACCCACACTGGTGCCTGTGTGCATGTTGTGTTGATTATGGCATGGAATCTTATTATGCACTTCTTCCATACATACACCTTGGTGGCCTCCAAATTTCTGCCACCAAAGACACAGAAACATTGAACGTCTTTATCCATGTTCACTAATAGACCCCTGTCTATAGGATATATAGAGGGCTATATATACAGAAGCAGAAGGGCATGTTCACAGTGAACATGTACTATTTACTTTGAGTAAAGTATATAACCTGATTGGCTGCACTAGACTTCATGACCACCAAACATGCTTGAGAGTTCTTATATCCCCACATCTCTGCCAACATTTGGTAGTGTCGAGCACTGTAATTTTTGTCAAACTATTAAGACTGAATTAGTATATCATTATGTTCACATTTCCATTTCTATTTACTAATACATTTGAGCATTCTTCCTATGATTTATAATGTGATTACTTCTAAGACTTTATTATTTAAAATAGAACCCAGAATATTCCCTCCTTTACTAAAGATGCACACCATTTTCATTATACACAATGACCAAGTGGGAAAATTCATTCATGTGCTAAATATCAATAGCTTATTTGTGAGTAATCAATAGATGAGGCAGATTTGATAGTAAAAAAAATACAGAATAAATATAATTCCCATTTTGTTACTTGGATAGTAAATAGAAAATACAGAAAAAGGAATAGGTATTTCATTGCTGGGGACGTGTGCTAAGATTCTTCTGGTCATTGTGGCGGTTAAGATTCTTTAGTCATTTGAGTTTCATTTGTCTCCCCACTCTTAGTTGAAAATCTATGCTATACCCTCACATGGGGTGTGTGAGACCCCATGTTCTCAAGTCATTCAGCCTAGCATAATCATAACGCAACAATACAAGTAAAGATAAATGAGCCCAGAGCTGAGGCATCTAACCTAGCCGGGAGACTGAAGTTCAAGGGTATTCTGAAAGGATGGTGCTTCATTTTGTCACTTCATCTTACACTTAATTAAAAAATCCAGGGGTGCCTGGGTGTCTTAGTCAGTTGTGCGTCCAACTCTTGATTTCGGCTTAGGTCATGATCTTAGAGTCATTAGATTGAGCCCCGTGTCAAGCTCTGTGCTGGGTGTGGAGCCTGCTTAAGATTCTCTCTCTCTTCCTTTCCCTCAACCCTTCTTCCCTATGTCTCCTTCTCTCTCTCTCTCACAAAAAAAGAAAAAAGAAACATAAAAATATTTTTAAAAAATTCAGAAAGCACCCTACTATCTACACTTCTATCCCTGCTTATGAAAACACACATAGACTCAATCCATTTCATCATTGCCACGGACACCTGAGAAAACTACAGATGTAAGAGGCAGCGCAGTTTTTGCAAGGAACGACAAGCAGCTCAGTGTTGCTGGGGGACAGAGTGTAAGACAAGCGGGGAGACAGGAGAGGAGAGATGGGCAGAGCCTCATGTGCCACAGACAGGAGCCTAGACTTCACTATATTGCTGATGGGGAGCCAGTGAAAGGTTTTAAAGGGAAAGGAATTGGTCAGAATTGCTGCTCAGTGGATGATGGATTTGAAGGGGATGGATTAGAAAAAGAAAGTGACAATAGTAATTCAGATGACCAACAATGAAGTCCTAAATAGAACAGGAGCAAAAGGCATAGAAAAGAAAGACTGATTGAGGACATAACATCAGCAGGATACGTGCTTGGAAATATGAGGAGCCTAAGTGGAGAGAGAGGGAAAAGGGACAGTCCAAAATGGTCTCCAGATTCTTGAAATCACAAATTATAGTGAGAAGAAAAAAACAAGGAGGCTGATTTTCCAAGACAGTTCACTATTCTCTTTGACCCATCAATCAGGAAGCAAAGAAGCCCCAATGCCACGGAAATAAGAACCAAAGCTTCTAACAGCTGAACATGTCTGGCCACTGCTGTAAATGCTTTACACAGAGTAACTCATTTAATCCTCAAAACAACTCCATGACAAAGGTCCTAGAATAACCTACATTTTACAGGTGAGAAAAATAAAGCTCAGAGTTTAGGTAACTCACCAAAAATCACACAGCAGAGAGGTGAGTCGAACACAAGTGGTCTGGTTTTCAGAGTCTGGGTTCCAGAGTCTGTGCTCTTACTGACTACACTCTTCTGCTTAGAGTTCCAGCTGGGTCGACCTTAACCTCATCCCTCCACATATACCCCAGGTGAACCTCTAGCACCTTTCTCCCCCTGTCCTTGCTGCTTATTTCTACCATGGAGTGGGCAGCAACCTGCGTGAAGGCTAAGGCAGGACAGAGTAGAAGGGAAGAGTTTCGGGGCTCTGGGAGAAACATAAATGCCTCCTTGCTCTATCACTGAAGCCGTGACTACTGTCCTCAGAATAACCATGAACGCTGAAACCACATCTGCAATACCTGTTTTTATGGATGCTCCCATTGCACTGAACTGTTGTTCCCCTGCGACCTGGCACTTTCTCCAGGTGCCAGGAGAGAGGCTTAAAGTCTCCTCTTTTTTCTTAGACAAATGGAAAATGTTAAGTCAGGGCACATGCCTCTGTCTGATCAAATCTATTCTCATGTATTAGCTCAGGTGGTACAGAAGTACAAGCAACAGAAGGTATTACCAGTAGTCTTCTAATGTGAGAAGACTCCATTTCTCCAACCTACTCTTTGAGGCTAGCAGATGGCATTAGGCTGCATAGACAGAGCAACATGACCAGAGCGAGGGCCTCAGATGTGGTGCCTTCATTCCCTCAGGAGACTAGCAGTGAGTTACATCAATAGAATTGACTAGAAACACTTGGTTGCCACCACTTGAAAGAAAGAGTAGAAGAGGAGGTAAGGGGTTGTGGGCATGAGATGAGAGGTCAGTTTTGGATATTTTGAGTGTAAGAACATCTGGGCCAGCTGGAGGGATATTATATAGCTGGCATACATGTCAGAATTGAGGCAAGAGATCTGGAATTGTCTATTTCTTATTATGCTAACTTCTGTGTATTTACTATTTTGCTGTGGTGATGGTCAATTTTCTTTATTTCCTGTGTACAAAAAAGTCAATGACTTCCATATATATATTTCAGCATATCAATGATAGTTTAACCATGTTCAACAAGACATTTGCAAAGTAAGGAAAAGCACATGGATGGAGGAGACGGGCAGGGGTGTATGGGCAGACCCTGATAAAAACCCATGTGTGAAGGTTGCAGACTGGAAGAGGAATTAACTCAGCAGGCTATAAAAGAGTTGCAAGGGTGTCTTCCTAGATAAAAAGGTGGAGAGGTTCAAGAAAAAAAGACTGATCATGAATGTGTATTAAAGCATGAAGAACCAGTAAGTTTAGGACCAAAAAAAAAAAAAAAGCCCATTGAATGTGGAAATATTACGATGGCAGGTTTCCTTAATCATAGGATTTGACTGCTGATTGCTGTGGGCTGGGGAATGAAGGAGAGATGAGGAAATGACACAATGTTTGATTAAATTAGGGGGAATAGTTTGGCATTATTAAAATAATTTAACATTCTTCTGTAGTTTCTCCAATGCAATGAAATAAAACAGAAACTTCAAAAACCTGACTGATGTGGAAATGTTGGGGTTTGGAGCTGACAGCCAAGAAAGAATTCTTGAGACATCTTTGGTGTAAAAATGTGGTTTTATTAAAGCACAAGGACCCGTGGGCAGAAAGAGCTGCACCGGGGTCATGAGGAGTGGTCCATTATATATTTTCAAGTTGGGGGGCAGTTAGAGATAGTGTAAAAGTCTCTAAGGAATTTTGGAAGCAAGGTTTCTGGGACCTTGAGGAGGCTAACTATTATTGGGAAAAGGTCACTTATTACTGTCTAATAAAACCTGAGTCCTGAGACCCTTCAGATGTATATCGGTGGGCCATATGCTTGGGGGAGTGATTGCCAATATGTATCTTGGGGGTTGGAGATAAAGGAAGTTTCCAAAGGTATTTTTATATATTAAAGTAGATTTACAGGATCCTGGGGGTTGGGCTAAGATTGCCATTGCCCTTAGCAAAGTATTAACATTGAGGCAGCTGAGTTCCTGGAGTAATGTCACTCTGCCTGTTTCAAGGACTTGTCAGTGGGCATAGGTAGTAAGGAAATTTAATAATTTTTCTTCTGCCTTTGTTCCCCACATCAATGAGACCCTTCGGATGCAGTCTGGTGAGCCATATGCTTGGAGGATGACTGCCAACATATATTTTGTGGGGTAGAGACAAAGGAAGTTTCCAAAGGAATTTCCATATGTTTAAAGTAAACTCCCAGGATCCTAGGGGTTGGAACAATGTTAAGCAAGATGGCCTTTTGCTCCTAGCGAAGTGTCGACATTGAGGGAACTGAGCTCCCAGAGGGTCACTCTGCCTATTTCAAGGACTTGTCAGTGGGACTAAGTAGTAAGGAAATTTAATTTTTTCTTTTGCCTTTGTTTCCCACATGACTGACTACTGGGTTATTTAGGAGAAAAGCTAATAGTCTCTATCAACAGAAAAAAAATATTCCCAGGATATCTGAGAAAATTAAAGAATCCGACTGAACTATCACAGTTGAGTAAGATGGTTGAATATATATTCTGTCATGTCAATTTCATGTCAAAACTATGTTAATGGTTTTCCTATTCAGAATAATTAGTTGTGTGAATATACTGGAAAATTAGCCAAATCAGAATAGCACCATAAATATAAATTATCACGATTTACCATAATAAGAAATTGATCAATAAAGATATTTTAAAAATACATGAGACTTCTGTTTTCAAGATGGTATAGGCATACTTTCCCACATTCCTCGTGATAAATACAATTAAAATCCTGGACATTCTTTAAAACAGTAATAAGAAGACTCAGAAAGGTCAAGAGAAGGCAGACCAGCTAGAAACCTCAGGATGTGAAAAGTGACATCCTGGCGAATTCCCTGTATTTTCTTTTGGCCTCAGATAGCCCAGACTTGGAGCTGAAAAAGCCAAGCCTGAAATGCCAACGTGGGAAAAAACAACAACACTTTCGGGAGAGACTGTCTTCTCTAGCAAAAGAACAGGAAAGGGGCAGGCTAGCCCTTCTTAGACAACAATTAATCTTCACCAACCAAACCCTATAAAACTTGTTCCCCCACCTCCACCTTCACCAGCAAAGGACACGGGGGAGCTTTGATTTCCACCACTGTGAAGCTCTAATGAGGGACCCTAACAACAGCAGTGTGGGCTCAAAGAAGACCAAACAGACATCTGGGACTTTCATCTCCATCGGCTGGCAAAAACCGCTCCCTCATACAGCGGCAAAAGAATTAGAAGCATAAATCGTGAACTTTTTCTAAATTTGCTGCAGGGAAGGGCTTCTTATTTATTTTTATCTATTTAATTTTGAATAGACAACAGATTAACATTATTCTTGATTTTAAATGCATACAAGGGCATACATTGAAAGTTTCTTTTCCTCTTCTCTCCAATCCAATTCTCCCCACGTGAACACCAGGGTTAATGGTTCTCTGTATAACCTTCACAATGTATTACATGGAAACAAAAGTAAAAATGTGCCCTTGTTATTTCCCATTTTTGCATAAATAGAAACATACCATTCACATTGTTTTGACCTCCCCCCCCAGCAATTAATTTGTCTCAGGAAGGTAAATAGGACTAATCTACGTGTCAGCTCCTTTTTTTTAAAATTTTACTTATTTATTTGACGGAGAGAGAGACAGCCAGTGACAGAGGGAACACAAGCAGGGGGAGTGGGAGAGGAAGAAGCAGGCTCCCAGAGGAGGAGCCTGATGCTGGGCTCCATCCCAGAACACTGGGATCACGCCCTGAGCCGAAGGCAGATGCTTAACGACTCAGCCACCCAGGTGCCCCTACATGTCGGCTCCTATTCTAAGTCCTCTTCAAGTATTTATTCATACAATCCTCACAACAACCCTATGAGGGGAACAGTATCACCATCTTCATTTTTCAAATTAGAAAAATGATGTGCAGAGAGGTTAAGTTTCCCTTGTTGAATATCCAGCTTTAAAGTCCAGACTTTTAAAAACGTTGCTTTAATGTCTTGCTAGCACTCCATATTAGTATATGAAGAGCTTTCTCCTTTTTTATGGCTACAAAGTACTATATTATATGGATGTACCATATTTTCTGAACTGGCTGACTGTTGATGGTATTTCTAACTTTTGTTATTTCAAAAAAATGCTGCACTGTATATCCTTGTAGATACTGTGTGGTGTGGGGTTGGGTGGCCACCAAATGTGGGGCGAGCCGATCGGGTGGTGGCTGGCTGCACCAGAGGTGACAGAATTCACCCAAAGTAGGCCAAAGGAGATAGAAGTGTATTGAACACACCACAAGGGAGCAGTGGGCAAGACAGCAAAGGAGAGACTGTGGGGAGGCAGTGCGGGGGGGCTGTAGTTAAGGGGGCGAGTGAAGAGGTATGGGAAGATATGGAAATTTCCTTTTTTGGTACCTGTGTCTGGGTGTAATTAACCCATTGGTCAGCTAGGGTTAATGGATATTTTGAGGTTGGTCGCCTAATGATCTATTTGTATCCAGCCAGGGGGTTGGGGGTCATTGTAGGCCCTCCTACCTTCCTCACAGGTTTTCATTGTTCAAGTTGGTTTTGTAAAAGTGGCCTCTACAGATACTTCCCTTAGTATTAGTCTGAAATGCAAAATGAATTTACTAGAGCACAATTACCAGGTAAAAGCATGAGCATTTGTAATTTAGACAGATATTTGCCAAATTGCACTCCATTTTGCGTTGCACTGATATATATTCCTCCAGCAATGGAAAACAAATGGTTAGAAGGATATAAAACCAAATTAGTATTATGCTTTTTCCTCCCCTAATTGGATAACTGATAATTTTTAAAAGTAACCTATTGTATTTTATTTTTCATCAAGATAAGAGGACATATGAGGGACCAATATTTGTCTATCTGTATTTTCGCTTTCCAATCTAGCTCACCCCATTTCCACCTCATTCCCTAAATTCATATTTTTAAAGCAGGTTTTCATTTTTTAATTGTTCTTTTTTTTTTTTTTTAAGATTCACTTATTTATTTGAGAGAGCAGAGAGAGCACACATGCTCCTGGGGGAGAAGGGGAGGGGGGAAAGAAGGGGAAGAGGGAATGAGAGAGAGAATCTCAAGCAGACTCCCCTCTGAGCACAGAGCAGGATGTGGGGCTTGACCTCATGACCCTGAGATCATGACCTGAGCCAAAATCAAGAGTCAGATGCTTAACCGACTGAGCCACCCAGGGGCCTCTATTTTTAAATTATTCTTATCTTGCTCTTTTTTTCAGGGTGGAAGAGGAAAAAGACTATGAAGTCAATACACATTCCTACCTTTGTAAAAGCCTATGCTCATTGAAGAGACTGTTACTTATGGAGAAGAGGGTCCTTTTGAGAGAAACAGGAAGCAAGTGGCTCTTTGCTGCAGTGAGATGGGGTGAGGGCCCAGGAGGGCATCACAGGGCAGGGGACAGCTCACAAACTCTTAGGTGGCAGTTCTTTGGTAAGGTGGCAAGATTTCAGAGGCATTGAAAATGTAATGGTCAGGGAAAGGTGGATCCAAGGACACAGGGGTCCGAGCATCCCCAAAGAAGCCTGCGACACAAATATGGTTCAAAAGGTGTACTGGCAGCAGTGGTGAAATGGCACATAGTGAAATAAAATTTATCTCAAGAGTTTCCAAGGAGGATGAGTAACCACACACACACACACACACACACACACACCCCCCCAAAGAGGGAATTCTCCACAGTGTTGATGTTCAATGAGACCCCAGGGTATTTTCTGGTCTTGGGAGGATTTCGAATCCCAATAATGACAAAAAAGTTAATTTGCATTTGTTTAGTGGAATGCAGGGGGAGCTCAGAGTTGTGGTTGGTTTGTAAAGCTGTTTCATATCTAAAAGGCAGAAAACTCACTAGAAGCAGGTATTTACTGCCTTCTTCCTTTTCCCTGCAAGTGGCCCTTGGAGTTTCCTGCATGTCCATCTAACGAAGAAACCACTGGACCTAGTATCAATTAACGATTAGCTTGGTGGAAAAAGCACAAAAGGGAAGAATTCTATTTGGAAATTATCTTCAGAGGTTGATAATTTTAATGAATAACACTTTAAGGATCCTATTTCCTGATTCTAAAACTGCCCCTTTTTATCAGTGCCGTCCAAGCTGTGTTTGCGCTGAGCATATAAGCTTTGTCCTATGGGGACAGTGACAGAGTTAAGATCTTTCTTTGCTTTAGGATATTGTTCTTTTATTACCCAGAGAGAGTATTCACCGAGCTAGTAAAGATTTTCTTGAAGATGTGGGGGGAAATATGGAATGTGTAGATATTGAACCATTTCTCTAGCCCTCTCAACAGTTAATGTGATTATCAAACCCCAGGACAGGTTCCTGGGAAATCCATATGAATTTTGTTTTCATCAACCAATAGATATCTGAGGAAGATGATTCATCTCCGCTTACTTTAGTGCCTTAGGTCTATCTTTAAAAAGGCATACCATCTAGTGAAATTGGAATAACTTTTGTCCTATTCAGTCTTTTTCTTTTTTAAATGATTTTTTATTATATTATGTTAGTCACCATACAGTACATCCCCGGATTCCGATGTAAAGTTCGAAGCTCCATTAGTTGCGTATAACACCCAGTGCACCATGCAATATGTGCCCTCCTTACTACCCATCACCAGTCTATCCCATTCCCCCACCCCCTCTGAAGTCCTCAGTTTGTTTCTCAGAGTCCATAGTCTCTCATGTTTCATTCCCCCTTCTGATTACTCCCCCTTTCTTTATCCCTTTCTTCCCCTACTGATCATCCCAGTTCTTATGTTCCATAGATGAGAGAAATCATATGATAATTGTCTTTCTCTGCTTGCCTATTCAGTCTTGGTGGAATTTTACCAGGAACTGCTTTGAGATATCTGGGGAAAATACAGCCATGCATTCTTTGAAAAATGCTGCAAATGGATTATTTATTTTTAGTTGGAAAACAAAATGCAGTGTGTCTAAAGCACTTTAAAAGGCAGAATTCCATTTACCTGGAGGATATTAATTGAGAAAATATGTATTTTTATAAAATGCAAATTAAAAATGCTGAACTGTGACTAAATAAGTACTTTCAAGTAATGGCCATGGTAGCTGCCTTTGGAAATCTTTATGAAAACAACAAAAAGAAAACTAACCTGGTTCTGAGACTGATTTCTGCTCCTTTTCTTTTTTTGCACTAACTTTTTTCTTGTATCTGCTTGTCGCAATACCACACGTGAGAGATCACAGTAAGCACACAAAAAAACACAGTTAATATCCTACCCAGAGCCTGCTGACCAGGCTGGTGCACCATCTGACAGCTGCTATCAATATTTGATGCTAAGGACTCACAACTGTCCCTTTTCTCTGGAGCACTTCTCTCAGCCTTTGGACCCCAACTTACCCAGGAGGCATCCTACAGCTAAAGGCTGACTGCTCTGAGAATAAAACACACCAAACCCCTTGGCTAAGGCGGAGACAGAGATCCAGAATCCCTGTCCATCAGGACATTCTAGATTACCTGAGACCATTTCCTTGCTCAAATCTTTCCCCTTCATTCCACCACTTTTCTGTCTTACAGGTTTTCCCTAAAAGGCACCTTTAATAAATGATGTGCAACCAATCCCTTTCTCAGGTTCTATTTCTAAGCAACCAGAGTTGTCATGTTGTATGTTCGAAATGAGCAGGTATTTCAGAGAATAAACTGCTGATTGCCAGCGGGGAGGAAGGGGGGGGGACGGGCAAAACAGGTGATGGGATAGAGAGGTGTAAACTTCCAGTTATAAAAGAAGTCAGTCACAAGACTGAAAAATACAGCATAGGAAATATATGCTGTATATGTCAAAAATGTTTTAATAACTTCATATGGTGACAGTTGGTAACGACACTCACCGTGGTGAACGTTTCATAATGTGTATAGTTGTCAAATCACTGTGGTACACTTAAAACGAATATAATATTGTATGTCAACTATACTTCAATAAATAAACCCCAATACTTCAAAAAGTTGTTTGGATTAAAGGAAGACTCTAGCTCGTTGTGCATTTACTATGACCATATTACCAAATATCACCATTATTTAAAAAAAAAAAGATGAGTAGGTATTTCAAAAAGAACAAGGTGGAAAAAGACATTTTGTGTAGTGGAACAGTGGATGTAAACTACCCCCTTCCGCCCCCACAAAAATAAAAATCTTAAAGCTGCCATGGTCAGGAAGGTGCTATCTGGAACTTCTTGTGTTAAATGAAAAAAGACAGAAAGTGGAGGCCAGATGAGAGAGAAGTCTGTAAAGATGGATTCTAGTCAGCTTGTGAGAGAGGGGTCATCTATAGCTCATCCTCCCTAGAAGACCACAGTGGCCTGTGCTGGGGTCTGAAGTTGGGGTGAATCCAAATACCCTCTATCAAGGCTAAATCCTCCCTTCTTTGTGATTCCCTGTGTTTCCCTCTTTCGTGTGTGGGTTCAGTGAGTAACAACAACAGTCAGAGGTGTTACAGCCTGACATTTGATATCTTAAGGCAAAAGGAGTCTTTCCCTTTTTTTGTGATAGGCACAACTCAGAACCAACACAACACCCTCCTTCACCATTTGCTCAGATTTTGACACCTGTGTCTGAGAGTAACATGCATGTCCACAAGACAAATCCAGAGTGGTGGCTATAAATATATGATAGGGGAGTCACTGTCCAGGATGCAAATAGTAAATTCTGCAAAGTACCTAAGACACCTTCTGATTTTCACTGAATAATTCCCCCAGTTGTCTGAGCTTTCGTGTTACGTGCCATGTATCCCACTCAGTGAAATTTCACGTGCTACTCACAACCATTTCTCAAACTCTTTCTCTTGAGAGCTCTCTGTGGAGCGCGGATGAGGAATTATAAGAGAAGCAAACCTGTGACCCTCTCCTCAGGCCTGAGCAATTGGCACCTGTCCAGTGTGAGAACTGGCTGGGAGATTCTGTGATAGAGGCAATGAGTTTTGGAATCATAGAAGAGACCAGACTATGAAGATTGTATTTCAGCTGTCCAGAGAGTTTGGGAATTGGGGTAACAAATATTAGCCTGTGTGCCAACTCAGTCAATCTGAAGTCTTTACAATCCTCCAAACAGGCAGCCCTATTCTAAAGAGATATTTCGGTAAATAGAACCAGATTTATCTCCAATTTACTTAAGTAGATCACCCTTCAGAGTACTGGTGGGCAGTGGGGGCTGCAGAGGTCACAGCTCACCAGTGGCTACTCATCTATGGCATCTCTAGACTCCGTCTTTACAATCTTGCAATTTCACAGTGCATTTTTCTAATTATGATATGAGTACATGATGAAAGCAGGAAAAATGCAAGCACATCACAGAGGAAAGAAAATCCATAATAAATGTTAACACCAACAATGGCGACTACTGATATTGACAGAATAGAACATTTTGATGTAGCTGATTTGATGCGGACATTTTTCCAGGACTTTGTATTGCTGGAGATATTGTGAAGAAACACTCTTGAAGCAAGTGTTTTGCTGTAGCCTTATAAAAATAGCTACTTTAAAATGTAAAAGTAATGTGTACCATAGGTAGTGCCATATAGAGATGGGATCTGTGTCACTGTTCTAAACTCCATTTCCTCACATACACTCATTCCAAGACATTACAGGAGGGCTGAAAAAGAAATGGGACCAGTTATAAACAGATCCACTTTGTACATTACTTCAAAATACAATGTATCTTGGGGGCAATGTGGCACTAAGTGTCCATGTTCTTCATGCTATCAATTTTAAATGTGCATTCCGAGAAGAAGCATTTTTTTTTTCTGATAGAAATGAGTCATTGGAATTAAACTGGCACTTTCTGTATATGAGTATGAGTGTATTGTACACACGCACATTTATGTATTTGCACATACAACGATTTCTATTTGGCTAGAATGTTCATAATAACAAAATATTATACAACCTAAATGGCAATCAAGTACAATCAATTTGTTGTACCATTAACAAATTTATGGTAAAATCATACAAAGAAAGCCTATGTAATAAATAAAAATATTTATGTATATGTATGTATACGTCTGCATATGCATGAAAAGTGACAAAAAGTTAAGCATATATGTTATGATTATAGTTTCTCATTTTACTTTTTCATTTAAAACTTTTATGAAACTTAATGATATCCAATACAATAGCTAATACTTAAAAGAAAATAAATAGACTTTATAAAAATACCTAAACCAAACAGAAAAGGCTTTTACTAAGAAATGTAAAACAAATTTTGAATAAGACAGAAAGGTAATTTTCCTAAATTAAAAAAAAATTAAACTTTGTGAAAAATAAATTATCTACCAATTGATCTTGAAATTATCTGCCATTTAATCTTTCTAAAAAATCACAAAGTGTATTTTGGAATTTCACAAAATGAGTCTAAATTTCATTTAAAACCTTAAAATAGTATAAACATTGGAACTTTGTTCCTCAAAAACTGTGATGATACCTTTTTATAAAAGAATATTCTTAAGTTTGCAAATAATAAGATGCAAATAAAGCCTCCATGGATACAAAGTAGAAATAATAGAGTATTCTCTGATCACACTGAACTACAACCAGAATGTAATAACAAAACCAAATATCAAAAAAGTCCTTAAAATCTGGAACTTGTGAAAAAGTTTCTGAAATAATTTAAGAAGAAAAATATAAAACCAAATTGTAGAATGCCTAAAAGCAGCGATCATGAAAGCCATTCGTATCAGAAAGTATGAGGTATAGGCAACAACTTCGATGACATCGGCCAGCGCAACATTTTTCACGACACATCTCCAAAGGCAAGAGAAACAAAAGATAAAATGAACTTATGGGACTTTATCAGGATAAAAAGCTTCTGCACAGCCAAGGAAACAGTCAAAAAAACTAAGAGACAGCCCACGGAATGGGAGAATATATTTGCAAAGGACACTACAGATAAAGGACTGGTATCCAAGATCTACAAAGAACTTCTCAAACTCAATACACGAGAAACAAATAAACAAATCATAAAATGGGCAGAAGATATGAACAGACACTTTTCCAATGAAGACATACAAATGGCTAACAGACACATGAAAAAATGTTCAAAATCATTAGCCATCAGGGAAATTCAAATCAAAACCACACTGAGATACCACCTTACGCCAGTTAGAATGGCAAAGATAGACAAGGCAAGAAACAACAATTGTTGGAGAGGATGTGGAGAAAGGGGATCCCTCCTACATTGTTGGTGGGAATGCAAGTTGGTACAGCCACTCTGGAAAACAGTGTGGAGGTCCCTTAAAAAGTTAAAAATTGAACTACCCTATGACCCAGCCATTGCACTACTGGGTGTTTACCCCAAAGATACAGACGTAGTAAAGAGAAGGGCCATATGCACCCCAATGTTCATAGCTGCATTGTCCACAATAGCCAAATCATGGAAGGAGCCGAGATGCCCTTCAACAGATGACTGGATTAAGAAGCTGTGGTCCATATATACAATGGAATATTACTCAGCTATCAGAAAGAACGAATTCTCAACATTTGCTGCAACATGGACGGCACTGGAGGAGATAATGCTAAGTGAAATAAGTCAAGCAGAGAAAGACAATTATCATATGATTTCTCTCATCTATGGAACATAAGAACTAGGATGATCGGTAGGGGAAGAAAGGGATAAAGAAAAGGGGGGTAATCAGAAGGGGGAATGAAACATGAGAGACTATGGACTATGAGAAACAAACTGAAGACTTCAGAGGGGAGGGGGGTGGGGAAATGGGATAGACTGGTGATGGGTAGTAAGGAGGGTACGTATTGCATGGTGCACTGGGTGTTAATACGCAACTAATGAAGCATCGAACTTTACATCGGAATCCGGGGATGTACTGTATGGTGATTAACATAATATAATAAAAAAAATTACAAAAATAAATTGCATGTCAAAACATTAAAAAAAAGAAAGAAAGTATGAGGTAAAGGCATAAAGTTTTGATTGAAGATAGGAAAAACGAAAACAACAACAACTAAGGGAAGATAGAAGGATGGATTCAATAAAGATAAAAGCAGAATGTAATCAGTTAGAAGCAAGGAAAATGGCAGAATAAATAAACTGAACACTGAAGCTTTGAGCAAACCTTATTGGTTTGCAGAAAATACAAATACAAAAACAACAAATGATGAGGAGTAAATCACCATATTTGGAGGAAATTAAAATATTGACAAGAAATAATATTTTTCAACTCTGCAAAAGCAACTGATATTCCAGGAAAAAATAGAACACCTTTTTAAAGGAATTTTCACTAGATTAATTGACCCCAACACAAACAGAATATCTATAAACCACTCACAAAGAAAAAAAAAAGTTGTGAAAGTATTATCTCTCTATCTACAATCAGCAAATTCAGACATTTCTCAGGGAAATTTTACCAAAACTTTTATAGATCAGAAAATCACAAAGCTATTAAAAATTTTTCAATAATATAAAGAAAGAAACCATGTAAGTCTCTTTTATGAATCTAGTCTTACAATGACATCGAAATACAGCAAAGACTATTAACAGACCAAACCAGACGTTGCTGAGATTATTAATGAAAATGCTGAATATTATCAAGCACAACTCAGCCACATATTAAAACAATAATACTACGGCATCACCAAGTAAGATTGATTCCATTACAGCAAGAATGTTTTAGCACTGAGAAAAAGCCTATTAATTGTACCTTAATGATGGATGATGGGAGAAAGACATAGATCATTTCAAAGATGTTGAAAGGCCTTTGATAAAATTTAGTATCCTTTTTCGATTAAAAAAATAAGGATACATGGATGTTCTTTAAACATGATGAAATATAGCTATCTCAACCCCAAATTCTTTTTTTTTTAAATCATGGAACTAATAGAATCATTCTCATTAGATTTCTAAGACAAGGATGGCCATATTACCATAATTACGATAGCATTTTGAAAGCATTAGCCATTGTAGACAGACAAGTGAAAGAAATTAGACGTGTGAAAATGAGAAAGAAAATCATACTTTTCCCAATTTGCCACTGATGTGAATGTACAATTGAAAAACCCATGATTCAACGGGTAAAAGCAGTTACAGTGAAGAAACTCAGATTGATTTCCAGGTATAAAATCCATATGTAAAAATCAAATTTTCTTTTTTACAAACAAAAACAAAAAGCATACAATGGAAAATATCCCTTCGGAAGTAATTTAAGCAGTGATAAAAATACCACTTAATAAACTTAACAAAAATACACTCTGGATATGAAGAATAAAATGTTCTTGAAAGACTCAAAAAGAGAGACTTGAACAGATAGAAAGTAATTACCATGATCTGGAATAAGAAGAATAATATTTGTACAAATGTTAATTCCTCCTAACTTAATGTGATCTCAGTAATAATAGCTGATATTTAACTTAACAAATACAAACTAAATTTTATATAAAAAATAAATAAGATATGAAAAAGGTAAGTGACAAGAGGTTACCTGATTAGTGTATTAAAATGCGTTACTAAACTAGACAAAATACAGAAGTGTGATACAAAGTCACAGACATAAAGTAATGGAAGAAATAAAATCAAATACATACAAAAAATATTACTATTAGATAAGTATAGAATTTTTTTAAAAATTAGCAAATGATGAGTTAAATAATAAATGTGGGTTTTTTCCCTCAAAATAACAATTTAAAGGAAAAAAGATTCATATATAACTAACATCTTATACTATGAGAAATTTCAAACTGGAGAAAAGATGTAAAGATAAGAAAATCTGTAACTATACTTAAGGAAAAACATACTGCACAGGGAAAAATGTTTTATAATATAGGAGTGGAAAAAGGCCTGTCCAGTTACGGCAACAAAACCCAGAAGTCTTAAAATTAGGTAGATTTTACTACATTAAAAATAAATTAAGAATGCAAAAACATAAAAAAGTCAAAACATAAATGATCAACTACAATACATTTCACAAATCATATTACAAGGAATGAATTGCCTAATTAAGAAAAGAATTCCTATCAATCAATAAGTAAACTGACAACTAAATGGAAAAATGGACAAAAGTTTCGAAAGTTTCACTGAAAGTAAAATTTAGGTGGCTTACTCTCATTGATGATACAAGAAAAACAAAGACTCGAAAACAATGGGGCCATGTTATAAGGCCACAGAGACTAAAGAAAAAAGGTCTGAAATGCCGAGAGTGGGACTATTTGTGCAACAAAAGAAATAGTGGGAAGAATGATTTACTAACCATAGAATAATATAATATTCCATGAGTCCGGACTGATATGAACAAGGGACTCAATCAAGCAATAAGCACTGACTAAAGAAGAGGGGAAAGAAAACTCTTCCTTAGAGTAGAATTCCAGCTCCTCAATGTGGAATGAATGGTGGCAATCACCATTTATCTTCAACAGATTCTAAGATTAGTGAGTGAATGCATGACTTAAAAATGTGTAGATAGTCTCAAAGCATCTGTCAAGAAAATACTCAATAATTGGAAAGGGGGGATTCCAATACAGAGGAAAACCTATCAGGTACCATGTGAAGGAAGTGATCAAATCTGTCATCATAAGTAGCAGAACAAAGCCCACATCATGCGTTTTGTGATACAACGAAAGACACAATGTTACTTCTGCTGTATTCTTACCACAGAATTTAGTGGTAAAGAGATATAGGCAAGCCAAAATTAGAAACATGATACAAAAATATCTGGTAGTCCTCTTAAAAAATGTCAAGGTAATAAAAGAAGGAGGGGGGGAAAGATATAGAAACTTTCAGATTCAAGGAGACTAAGGTGTCATAGCAACTATGCACAATGTATGATCCTGAGTTTAATCCTAGATCATTATATAGACATCAGTAGACTATTCAGTGAAATTTTGAAAAGGTATGAAAAGGTATATAAGTTACATTTTGTATAAATGTTAATTTCCTGATGTTGACAATTGTACTGTGTTTATGTAAGATGCTAATATCAGAGCGATACTGGTGATGTGTATATCAGATATTTAGTAATTTTTTGCAACACTTGTGTTTCTATCTTTTTTAAATGAAAAGTTAAATTTTAATAATTAAAAATACCTCAAATTTTTAAAATTATAATACCAGTAAAAACCCAATACTTTTATAACACAGTGTGGGTCAGCGTATGGGAAAACAGAAACTTTAATATATTATTAGTGGGAGTAAAAATTGGTACAATCTCTATGGAGTGAATCAAAATTCAAATCTCTAGGGAATGCAAATTAAAATTTTGACTCAGCCTATCTACATCTGGGATCTTATCTTCCAGTTACAGTTGCCTGCGTGCAAAATGGTAAGTGTACAGATAGTCTTTGCAACATCATTGGTAACAGGAGGTCTAGGGATCACAAGCATTTCCATCCATAGAGAACTGGTTGATACAAACAATAAAATACATAATATAAAATAACAAATAAAACCATATTCAATTAAACACTTAAAAATAAAAGAATAAGAAAGTATTTTAAGCAATAATATTAAATATCTAAAAACAGTTACAGGCAGAAGGCAAGATCGATAAAATTTTATTAACATTTGTAACTACTCCCATATGTGTTTCTTTGAAAGGAAATGTAAGAAACGTTATTTGCATTGACAGTATGTTAAGAGGTATGTAGTTAAGAACACAGGCATTGTACCATTAAACCCAGACTTCCTGAGCTACAATTCTAACTCTGTCACTACCAGTTGTAAATACTAGAGTAAAGTTTTTAACCACACAGAGCCTCTAACCACATAGAGCCTCAGTTTCCTTATCTGGGAAACGGCAAATGGCTTTCGCTACCTATAGTGTTGTTTTGAGCATTAACGGAGTCATTTGATTTAAAAGGCTTAGAACAGGGATGCCTGGGTGGCTCAGTTGGCTAAGCATCTGACTTTTGATTTTGGCTCCGGTAATGATCTCAGATGTGGGATCCTGAGCCCTGCAACAAAACAGGCTCTGAGCTCAGTGGGGAGTCTGCTTGGGATTCTCTTTCTCCCTCTGCTCCCTACCCTCTCCCCTCCCACGCCCCCCTCCGCAAGTGAGTGCACTCTCTCTATCTCTCCCAAATACATAAATCTTTAAAATAAATAAATAAATAAATAAAAGGCTTAAAAGAGTGTCCAGCACTTAAAAGCAGTTCAACCAATGCCGTTTTTATTACTGCCTTTAGGGGAGAGGAAGTTTGTGAGTGTGATGCTAGGGTAGGAACAAGACTTTCACTGTATAAATGCACACATTTTGAATTTTGAGCTATGTGTGACTGACTGTATTAGCTCTTTAAATATAGGAGAGAAGAGATGAGGAAAAAAAACCATTCAAATCAAAAATAACATTTTATTATTCTATAAGGAGAAAAAAATCTCAAAGATCTCATGCTTGTTAGCCCGCTGTGTCCCAATGGCAACTTCACTAAAAATATCTATTCCACTGCAGATGAGTATATACTTTAATATTATATCAAATTATATTCGTCAATATTTATTTTAATTATTGGCTTTACATTTTCATTGTAGTTGTCATGACACTAATATTATCTTAATAGAAGGATCTAAATTTTGGACACATGTTGATTGTGCTCCTTCAACATGAAATACATTTCTATTTGTTTTTGTTTTATTCCAAACCCTTGCTTTTATTGGCAAAAATATGTTTTTTTTAACCAACAAAAATTAGATTTTGTTTCAGTATTCATGCTAGCTTAAGCATGTGGACTTAATAAGTACATCGATAGTTACAGGTAAGATACAGGCTCAAAATTTTATTAAAACTCTGTAATTTTAATTTAGGACCATGTCTCCATATTTTCTGTATAAACAAATTTCACGAAATTATTATCTTGTGAATAATTATTTAAAGTGGAGAGAATTTGCCAGGTATGGGCTATAATAAAGTATGGCTTGATGTAATAAAATGCATTTAACTAATTTAGCTAAGTTAAAAAGCTTTATTATCCTTAATCTTTGATTCTAGAACTGGAAAATGAAGCAGGGATTTCAATTTGCATAAAAAGCTATATGCATATACTCATGGGGCTTTAATCTCATAAATTCTGCTCTCTCTGCCAAGACCAACACTATCACTGAAAATTAATTTGATATCAAAAGCTCTAATTGTGTTACAATTAAAACCCATCATTACCTCCCTTTTTAGGAAGGGAAAGTATCCAAGCCCTTCTTGCCAAATCTGAGTTCTACAAGACTTTGTACTAAATTGACTGCTAGACACTTAATAAAATCTGAAAATAAGGGTTGTAGCCTGAAGCAACACACTATGTCTCTTTAGTTGTATTTTTAATATCCTCTCTTTGCTGCAGGACTATAAATTCACCAAACATGCTCTTAAACTTTCAAGGTAAGGAGAAAGAGAACGGCATTAATGAGACCTTATCTCCAACATGTCATGTACATTGCTGCATGTTTAACACATATTACTGCGATTAATACTCAAAGTAATCATACGATATAGGGACCCTTGTTTTTTTAAGATTTTATTTATTTATTTGAGAGAGAGAGAGAGAAAGAGAACATGAGCAGGAGACAGAGGAGAAGCAGTCTCTCCACTGAGTAGGAAGCCCAACGCTGGGCTGGATCTCAGGACCCTGGAATCATGACCCGAGCCGAAGGTAGAAGCTTAACCAACTGAGCCATTCAGGTGCCCCCAATATAGGGACTCTTAACCCCATTTACACATAAGGTAACTGTCCAACAAAGAAATATAGTCCAGGCTAGGTTAAAAGCATACACCAAGTCTCCTATAACTAATTTCTATTTCTTTGGTTCTATATGCTGTGCTCTCTTTTTCCCAAGTCTTTCTTCCATATGCATTTTCATACTCAGTAATTTGATGCAAATGGGAATTATGCTTTGGCTTAGAACAGTGATTCTCCAACTGTAATGTGTGTATGAAACATGTCAAGACCTTGTTAAAATGCAGAGTCTGATTTGGTAGGGCTGAGTTTAGAAATTCTGCATTTCTATCAAGCTCTGGGAAAATACTTGTGCTTCTATTCTGTGGACCACACTTTGAGTGGCAAAGCACTAGTGTCTTCTCTGCTCTCTTTGGAACATTCCAGTTGCAAGCAAAGCCTTATTAGACATCAGTCATGCAAATCGATTTTCCAAAGTTTCATACTAAGGCCTCGTCCGGTTGGCCAGTCTAACCTCATTATAACGTTGGCTAATTTCATGGCTAATAAAGAAGACCAATATCCAGATATATTTGTCTTCCTCCATTACACCAGTAATGCATATTTGTTACTAACAATCAGAAAATAACAAGCAAAATTGAACAATAAATCATAAAACATTTACCTGAAAACTACATTCAGAAGAAAGAAGTACTCAGAAAAGGATTCTGAGATATATATATCTTTCCAGAATTATAATGAACATACCACTTCATATCTTTGTGGAAATTAGTTTTGCATTAATAAATATACATCTACCCCCTCATTAAACAGTTAGAGGAACTGGCTATCTTCTGTGTAAACCCACAATCTGTAAGTCACTTTCTCTCTTTGGGCCTCAGTTTTCCCACTTGTAAATGAGTTGAACCAGTGATCTAATAGATCCTTTTCCAGACCGCTGGTGGAAATTACCATTCTTTACATCTTCATCTCAGTGTTTTAAATTGCTGTACGCTAATGACTATATCCCATTTCTCACGAGCTTTCATAAGACTAAGGGTAAGAAAATAGCAGGTATGCAATCTGCAATCTCAAAAGATTTAGCCTGAAAGAAATCTGCAGACAGCAGCAATCTGCACGTACAGGTCCAGAGCATGAAAGGGTACGCAGTATTTGGCTGTGTCTCTACCCGCTGCGTCATCAGCGGAAGGTAGCTATGCCTTCCATCAAAGAAAACTTCTTCCTTAGCTTACATGGGTTTTGCAGAGGAGCGTATAAAATGTACAAACCACCACAATACGTTTTCACTTCTGCAGAATATCTCTAGGTATTTAAGTACTTATTTTGAGTTATTTATTTATTTATTTATTTTAAAGATTTTATTTATTTATTCGACAGAGACAGAGTCAGCCAGCGAGAAAGGGAACACAAACGGGGAGTGGGAGAGGAAGAAGCAGGCTCCCAGCGGAGAAGCCTGATATGGGGCTCGATCCCAGAATGCCAGGATCACATCCTGAACCGAAGGCAGACGCTTAACGACTGTGCCACTCAGGCGCCCCCATTTTGAGTTATTTAAATGGCATTTTGCACATAAATATAGAGCCTGCCATTTCATTTCCCGTCAGAAGTTATTCTCGTAAAGCACTATTAAACCCCACTTAATGAAAAGGGGACAAGTTCTCATGTGTACTTGCATGAAGCTAATACGATCAATACTAGACAGGAAATTAACTTAAATTTGGGATGGGTGGGTGGGAACAAGTAGCTGAGCCCATCTCTACCTCTCTCCGTGGATATCGTATGACTCCCATGTTTAAGACGGTACATTGAAAGGACTTTCGTTTTCTGCAGCCTCACTTGAGAAGATAGGCTTTTTGCCCATTTTATTGTTTGTTTTAGAGCTTCTCTCCATGGTGGACATGACTAATGCTCAGAACTTTTACTTATCAGTTGAACACCAACTGCCCCAGGCAGCCCCACCTGGAATAACCTCTCGATGGGGCAGATTTATTGTTGTAAAATATTCAGATGTTCCTCCACAAACATACCAATTGTTTTTTAAGCTTGGGGATTTGGAAGGAGGAGATTTCCTTTTCTTCCTCCCTTCTTTCTGTCCCTCCTTCCTTTAATTTACTTGTTAAATTTAGTGTTGAAACTCCTAAAATTTCTGCCAAATCTTGCAATTTTATAAGACCAGGAATCTCTTTATTTCCGATCTACTAGACATTAGAGGCAGAATACACATTTTATGACATGGTCACAGTGTTCATGATATAAAGCACCTTGTCTTCCCTTTGGTACTCTCCTACAAGGATCCAGTAGGACATACACAAGCCACGATATCCACCTTACTGCGCTTCTCACATTTAGAAAATGTGGCCTCTTGTTTCTTTGAGAGATGATCTCAATCACACATTTTTGAGTATGTCCACATGTTGCAGTAGAATTTATGAGGCTTCAATAAAAATGTCATGCTTTTGTCTCTTTCACTCCCTTAAAATCACATCTTGTACAGGAAAGTGAGGGCTAACATCTGACTCTGGAAACAGATTGTCAGGGTTCAAATCCCAGATCTGTGTGACCTTTGCTAAATTACTTAACTTCTCTGTACCCCAATTTCCTTATCTTTAAAATGAGGCTAATGATATCACCAACCTCAAAGGGTTGATTTGAGCGTGAAAGAAGCTATCATGTGTTAGTGCTGGAATAGTGTCTGGCTCATAGCAAGCCAAATATTGGTGTGTTTTCTATTATTGTTATCTTCATTATTTTATAAGAGAGAGAAATACATTTCTGTAAAGTTTACTGTGATTTGAGGCTTTTCTCCTATGTCCAATGACATTTAATCCCGAAGATTACCTCATTGCTTCAAGTTTAGCTTTGACATTAGCTTCTCTGTGAAGTGCTTCCAGATCCCAGCAGACTGACTTAAAGTATGACTTCATTAAATTGAAAGAGTGTATTAAAATATCTCCATTAGAACTCAGCATAATTGTACTTTTTGCTTCTTTCTCTGCTTTTTTATGCTTCATTTGACCCTTGCCCCATGCATACTATTGTTCCTTTGTAATAAATACCAGCTTTTCCTCTTTTACAATCCTAGCACCAATAATAGTCCTTGGTTTATCACTGACACTTACGAATGTTCATTAAATGGATGTGTGAATAAATGAAAGCACAAAGAAACCTGTGGTCATCAAAAGCTGTGTATCATTCCAGATCCATTTACATTCAGTGTTTCTTTCTTTAATTGCCTGTTTTCCTCTTGCTACTATGTTTGTTGTTGATCAAGCAGCGCACTCACTGAGATGCTGCTGCAGCAAAGCTAATCAGAAGCCGCGGATGACATTGTGCAGAGTGTGTCCAGGACTGGGCTCATTTCTTCTCGAGGTGATAGAATGGTGGTGCCCATGGCATTCTGGAGGCTTAGCCAATGAGGACCACTGAGAAAGAAATTCTGAAAACTTTCCCCTTCTCCTTTTGAGCATGCTCAGGAGATAGCTAATAGGACGATAGCTAGCTAAGCCCCAATTTTCCATATTTTTTCTCTTCTTCTGAATTTCTCAACTCTCAGCCTGAGGTTGCTTATCAAATGAAGGCCAGAACCTAATTCCTTTAAAATATCAAATCACTAATCCATCCCACTAAGGAGAAGCCTCGAGATATATTTGGGGGACGAAATTACACTATTAAGGGGCAGTTAACCTTTTGAGCCTTGATTAGGGAACTACACGAACATCAGAAATATAATGCAGAAAATAAAATATTACTTTACCTATATTCCAAAATGAGCCTTTTTTCATTATAAGGAGATATGTTTGATCACCTCTTACATTAACTAGATTCACATATGTCCTGTTTTATTTCTAAATTGACCAGATTAGCACTGATGATGTACTTCAACCTCTGAATTATGGACTTCACTTATTCTTCCTTAGTAAGAAAAAGTGGAGAGCAGAAAACAGTCTCTATAAAATAATGTAAGTGTATTTGAGTTCTGACATTACACGACTGACCTAGGTGAATGCCAAAATGACAGTAAATATGGTTTTTATTTTTAAAGTCTAGATACGTCATAGAAAATCGTCTACGGATTGTTGGATTGTATCATCCAGGAGACATGAGGCTCAAATAATGTAATCTGGTATTCAGTTTTGAAAGGACCTTGAATGAAAGGACCTGAGTGAAGCAATTTAATTGAAACTACAGGTGATTATAACTTTGTTTCTTCTTTTGGTTTGTTTTGCTTCTTCTTCTTCGTTGTTTTTTTTTTTTTGTTTTTGTTTTTTTTATCGTGAAGGCTGGAGAGCCAGGGCAAGTGGCTTTCATGGGAAGGCTGCAAAACTAGATCTGTCCCCTAGAGGGATGATTGTCAATACTCACATGTTCAGGAACGTGTGTCCTCCAGGGTATTTGGGACTTCTGATTTATTTAGCTGCACAGGAAACTATAATGTTCACCATCAGTTGTTTATTTTTTAAAGATTTATTTATTTATGTGTGAGAGAGAGAGAGAGAGCACGAGTGGGAGGGGCAGAGGGAGAGGGGGAGAGAATCTGAAGCATGCTCCATGCTGAGTAAGGAGCCCAATGTGGGGCTGGATTTCATGACCCTGAGATCACGATCCTGAGATCACAACCTGAGCCCAAACCAAGAGTTGGCCGTTTAGCCAACTGCGCCACCCAGGCGCCCCTGTTCACCATCAGTTTTTATGCTGATGTCTCTCAAGTCACTTTGGTAGTTTGAAGTTCATTTTCTAGCAGAATCTTAAAGAAGGCCTCATGGCAAAATGTTTTCTGAATTTTTGCATAAGGATGACAGATCTTTTTTGTGCTGTGTAACACAAATTATATTTTTTATGCAATAAATATTATTTTATGTAATTTTGAATATTTTTATGTCAAATAATGGTAACTTTGAAGATAGATCAGTTGTAGAGTTGGCTCATTTGGGGACTCAACCAAATGAAATCCCTAAGTCATTTTCAGCTTTCCGCTCTGCCTTCCTAGGCATATTTGCTGTTGTCCTTTAGCTGATATCATTTCTCCCCCTTATTATTCAATTTATTTAAATTAAAGAAGCAAACAAACAAACAAAAAATCACCAAGACAGTTCATCCATTTCTCCTACCCCCGCATCCCTCACCTCTGGCAACCACCAACTGGTTAACTGCGTCTATGAGCTACGGATTGATTGATTGAATTAGATTCCACATATAAGAAAGATTGTATGGTATTTGTTTTTCTCTCTGACTTATTTCACTAAGCATAATGCCCTCCAGATATATCTCTGTAGCCACAAATGGCAACATTTCAATTTTTATGGCTGAATAATATTCCATTGTGTATATATACTACAACTTTTTTTTAAATGAGAAAACTTAGTTGTTTTTTTTTTTTGACAGAGTTAGAGACAGACAGTGAGAAAGGGAACACCAGCAGGGGGAGTGGGAGAGGAAGAAGCAGGCTCGCGGAGCAGGGAGCCCGACGTGGGGCTCATCCCAGGACCCTAGGATCACTCCATGAGCCGAAGGCAGGCACTTAATGACTGAGCCACCCAGGCGCCCCATACCACAACATCTTTATCCATTCATTTATTGATGGACCCTTAGGTTTTTTCGATGTCTTGGCTATTGTAAATAATGCTCCAATGAACATGGAGGTGCATATATCTTTTCAAGTTACTGTTTCACTTTCTTTAAATACCCATTAGTGGAATTGCTAGATCATATGATAGTTCTATTTTTAATTCTTTGAAGAACCTCTGTAATTGTTTTCCATAGTCGCTGCACTAATTTACAATCCTAACAATAATACACGAGGATTCCCTTTCTCCACGTCCTTGCAACACTTGCTATTTCTAATCTTTTTGATAACAGCCGTTCTAACAGGTGTAAGGTAATATCTCATTGTGGTTTTGATTTGTTTTTCCTTGATGATTAATAATGCAGAACATCTTTTCATGTATCTATTAGCTATCTATATGTCTTATTTCAAAAATGTGTATTCGGATGTTCTGCCCATTTTTTAAACAGATTTTTTTTTTTTGCTATTGGGTAACATGAGTTCTTTACGTATTTAGCTATTACGTATTTTAGATTCTTTACGTATTTAGATATTAGATATTAGCCCTTTCTCAGGTTATGACTAGCAAATATGTTTTCCCACTGTCCCTTCCCTAGTGTCTATTCTTGGCTCCTTTATCGTAAATTATTTGACCATATATTCATGACTTATTTCTGGGCTCTCTCTTCTGTTCCACGATCTATGTGCCTGTTTTTCAGCCAGCACCATACTGCTTCAATTACTACAGTTGTAATGTAGTTTGGAACAGGACACATGATGCCTCCAGATTTGTTTGTCTTTCTCAAGACTGCTTTGGCTATTTGGGGTCTTTAATGGTTCCATACAACTTTTAGGATTGTTCTATTTCTGTGAAAATCCCATTGGAATTTTGGTGGAATTTTGATGGGGATTACAGTGAATCTATAGATTGCTTTGGGCAATATGGACACTTTAACAATATCGATTCTCCCAGTCCATGAGCATGGAGTAATTTTCCATTTATTTGTGTCGTCTTCAATTTCTTTAATTAGTATCTTATGGTTTTTTATATACATACAGGTCTTTTACCTCATTGGTTAAATTTATTCCTGTGTATTTTACTGAATTTGATGCAATTGTAAATGAGATTGTTTTCTTAATTTCTCTTTCTGGTAGATCATTATTAATGTATAGAAATGCAACACATTTTTCGTATTGATTTTGTACTCTACAACTTTATGGAATTCATTTATTAGTTCTAGTAGTTTTTTTTGATGGGGGTTTTCTATATGTAATATCATGTCATATGTAAATAATGACAGTTTTATTTCTTCCTTTCCAATTTAGATGCCTTTTATTTCTTTTTTTTATCTTATTGCTCCAGGTAGAATTCTAAATTGTGTTGAATAAAAGTGGGAAGAGTACGTACCCTTGCCTTGTTCCTGATATTGGAAAGAAAGTTTTCAGCTTGCTGGACTACTCATCCAACACTAGCAGAATATACATTCTTCTCAAGTTCACATAGGAATTTGCCTAGATAGAAAACATTCTAAGCTATAAAAGAATCAATAAATTAAAAATACTAGAAATCATACAGAATCTACTCTTGGATCACAATGGAATTAAAGTAGAAATAAATAACAGAAAGATAACTTGGAAACCACAAAATACATGGAGACTAAACAACCTACTTCTAAATAATACATGGGTCAAAGAAGAAATCTCAAGAGAAATTTAAAAATGTTTTGAACTAGATGAAAATGAAAATACAAATGATCAACATTTGCAGGATGCAGTGAAAGCAGTGCTTAGAAGGAAATTAACAGCATTGAATCTATATATTTATCAAGGAGAATGTTCTAAATTCAATAATTAAGCTTCCATCTTAAGAAACCAGAAACATAAAGGAGACCTGGATGGCTCAGTTGGTTAAGTGTCCAACTCTTGGTTTTGATTCACGTCACGATCTCAGGGTTGTGAGACGGAGCCCTGCATTGGGCTCCTTGCTGAGCATGGAGTTGGCTTGAGAATTCTCTCTTCCTCTGCCCCTTTCCCCACTCGCACTTACTCTCTTTCAAAATAAATAAATAAAATCTTAAAAAAAAAAAGGAAACCAGAAAAATAAGAACAAATTAAAGTAAGGAGAAGAAAATAAGAAAAAAAAAGAATTATAGAAGAACTTGATAAAATTAAAAATAGGACATCAGTGGAGAAAAATCAACAAAACCAAAAGCTAGTTCTTTGGAAAGATACATAAAATCAATAAGCCTCTTCTGCTCTGCAAAAAGACAGCAATAGAATGAGAAGACAAACCAGAGACTTGGAGAACATATTTGCAAAGACAAATCTGATAAAAGACTGTTATCCAAAATATACAAAAACTCTTAAAAATCAACTATAAAAAAACAACCTGATTAAATAAATGGGAAAAGGTATGAACAGATACTTCATGTGAGGAGATGTACAGTTGGCAAACAAGCGTATAGAAAGATGTTTAGCATCATATGTTATTATGGAATTGCAAAGTAAACCAACAATGAAGTACCACTTACATACTATACGTGAAACCATGCCCAAAGGGTTAATGAGGTTGAAACTAGCAGAAAGTTTAAAGCTTGTTTTTCAGAAAACTGTTTCCCTCTAATCAGACTGTATCTTTTCAGACCCCACTAACAAATCCACGAGCTGTCTGTGCAGAAGTAGACTCAAGGTCAACTGATACTGCTCCAGCCTATGAATAAGCAAGGCCCTGCATTCCTGACCTGAGATAAGGAGCCCAAGACCCCATTGTATTATACTGGCTCTCAGACTATGCCGATAGCCTCTTCTCCTTGCCCTAGAGAGCTCACTTTTGCCTGTTTCTGATGTTAAGTTTCCACCCTAAAGTAAAAAAGGGATGTATGTTACATATATGTGCTTAACGCACATGCTCCATCTTTCCTCATGAATAGGCATACATTTTTCATCAATATGTATGTAATCTGCTACCCTGAATTTCCTTTTAAAAATCCCACTCCTTAACCTAGAATCTTGGAGATGGTCTTTGGACATCAGTCTGCCATCTCCCCAGGTTTCCGGCCTCCTGAATAAAGCCAACTTTACTTTCCAACCAATACTTTTTTCTTGAGTTGGCTTTCAAGCAGCAAGCAGTCAAACTTGGGTTTCAGTAACATTAAGATGGTCCAAATCTGGAATACTGACAACAGCAAATGCTGGCAAGGATGTGGAGCAAGAAGAACTCTCATTCACTGATGGTGAGAATGCAAAATGGTACAGCCACTTTGGAAGACAGCTTAGCAGTTTCTTACAAAACCAAATGCAGTCTTACCTGGTGATTCAGCAACTGTGCTCCTTGGTATTTACCCAAAAGAACTGAAAACATACCTACAAACAACCTGCCATGAATATTTATGGAAGCTTTACTCATCAGTCAAAGCTTAGAAGCTAAAAAGTTGCCCTTTAGTAGGTGAGTGGGTAAATAGATTAACTGTGGTGCATCCAGACAATGGAACATTATATAGTACTTAAGAAAAGAACTGTCCAGTCATGAAAAGAAGGATATAGAGGAAACTTAAAGGCAATATTACTAAGTGAAAGACAGCAATCTGAAAAGCCAGTTGTTCTGTATGATTCCAACTATACGACATTATTTAAGAGGCGAAACTATGGAGACAGTAAAAATGGCAGTGGTGGTCAGGGTTGGGGGGAAGGAGGGGTAAACAGCACAGAGGATTTTTAGGGCAGTGATACTATTCTGTATGATACTAAATGGTGGATATATGTCATGTAACACTTGTCAAAACCCATTAGAATGTACATTAGGAGTGAGCCTTAATGTAAACCATGGACTCCGGGTGATAACGATGTGCCAGTGCAGGTTCATCAGTGCCATTGTGGGGTGAGATGCTGCTGGTGGGGGAGGTTGCACCTGTGTGAAGACGGGCTAATTCTTTATACCTCCTGCTCTCTTTTGCTATGAACCTAAAACTGCTCTAAAAAAGGCTTATTATGATGATCTTTAATCCAGTAATTTTATCAGAATATGTCTTGATATTGGCTATTTCTAGGTGGAGGTCTTCAGGTTTATGTTATAGTTTGTCAATATGTAGTGTCAAATCTGTTTTCTTCCTTCCTTCCTTCCTTCCTTCCTTCCTTCCTTCCTTCCTTCCTTCCTTCCATACTTCCTTCCTTCCATACTTCCTTCCTTCCTTTCTTCCTTCCTTCCTTCCTTTTAAATTTCAAGAAAGCATTCTTCTCTTGCTTTGGCTTTGCTTTCAGAGATGTCTATCATTTCTAGGGCAATCTCTTTTACTCACCACTGGTATTTATCACTGTCTCAATTCCTTTTTATCGATTCATTTCTTTTAATTAAAAAATTCCTTTTCATCTTCAATTTCTTAAGACATTATCTTGTTTTTCCTTTCTTTTGTTCCATTTCTTCCAGAGTCATCTTAATTGCTGATGTTATTATTTATTCTTTCCTGAGTTCAGTACCCTATTTGTGCGTTTTGCTAATTCTTATTCATACTTTCCCTTCATGTCCTGTATTTTCTTAATGTCTTTTAGCTCATTTTGAAATAGTCAGGGACAGTTTTAGCTTGTTTTATGGGTGTATCTGTGTAGTATGGCCCCACAGCCTGTAAGGAAATTAGTTGACTCTGATTCTCATTCTTTTCTTACAAGAGCTTCTATTGAGATTTAAGCTTGACATTTTTTCATTACTCCAAATATTAGTGTGTTTTCTGTTAGTATCTTTATTATTTTACAAGAGAGAGAAATAAACTTTCATTTGCTTTAAGGCAATTTGAAGCTTTTCTGGATTTTTAGGTGAAATTATTTTTTCTGATCTTCTAGAAGGAAGCAAAATTTTTAGGAAAGATTTTCTAACTTCACAGAGCTCCCTCTTCTGTGCCTTGCTTTCTGGGATTTCTGTGTTTTCCTTTCCCACTTTTATGCAGATCTTCTCATGTCTCCTCTCTCTTGTCCTATCCTGCTTAATTTAATTCAACTCCCAGAGGTTTCTGCTCAGTGAGGGACCCCCCTACCACAGATCCCTAGAGAGTCTTTTTTGAGAGTCCTTGGGGGTTGGGCTGCTGTACTTCTTTATTACTTCTTACCCTAGGCCCCCAGCACTCACCCAGTCCATGGAGAGCAAACCCCTTCCCTTGCCTGTGGCAGCTGCTGTTCTCAAGTTGGCCCATTAAGTTTTACAGAGAACATCTGTTGGCTCCTCAAGGTCACTTCTGTTCTAAGTTCCAAGAGAAGCCACCCTCCTTGTTTCTTTTGTTTTCTTCTCACATAAAGAGAGGTGCAATACCTGTCTTGTGGCTACTGGCATATTTTTCATTTCCTGGAGAGGAACCTAGTTTTGTTGTAAATGTTGGCTGCGTGTTTTTGGTTTCGCTGTGCAGTTGCTGTCTATTTTTATGCAGGGATTCAAAGAGATTGGACAATCTTGCAAGGGCCCAATGGCATTCGAAAAATATTTGTAGGTCTTTTATGAAGCATTGAAAAACATGCATGGCTTGGATTTCTTAAGCAGTCCTTTAGAGTCTCTACAGGAGAGAAATTTGGCCAAATTTTTGAATAAATGACTATTCTGTAGAAATAATGGGAAATTCATCCCCCTTTATACTGACTTAAGAAAAATGTGCTTTATGTGGAGGCATCGTTTTCATCAATGCATTTATCTCTGCTTATGTTTCCCATATACTTATTTTATCATTTTTAATGATTCTCTCACTAATAAGGATGTCTTCTAAGAAATATATTAAAGGATTTTCTTCTTGCAGTTAATGTACTATAGAAAGTTAATGATGATCGATCACCTGACATGTGCTAACTACTCTGCTAAATTTTTTCACAAAACGTTTTATTTGACAGTCACACCAACTCTGTTACACTTTTTACAGACTAGCCACTCCTTATTTTCCAGGTTGAAGAAGTTAAATTACTTTCCCAAGGTCATATAATTTATTAGGTGGAGAGCCAGAATTCAAAACTATATCTGAGTTCAAATTAATGTGGCTTCATATAAAAAACACTAACCTTACTCCCTGTGTTGGGATGCAATATGTGAAATTTATCACACTCCATATATGCCCAAGGTCCCCCTATTACAATTTTTCTTTTTTGGTTTGTTTCTTTTATGACTTGTCCAGGCACATTTTTATCACCTAGGTTTTACAAAACACCAACATCTTTATACTAGTAAAGATGCTTTGGTCATTATGTGAGTTATATAGAATGCTTAAATGTACTAAGTAGTCAAGTTTTCGGCTTTGAAATAGCAGCTCCTTTCCCCTGATAATGATTTAAAGCCCTTATTTTATAAGTAGTGCTCTTTTAAGAATATAAGTGTTGCATATTTATATCTTAGCCAGCTTTGAAACATTACCATGCTGATATTCTGGGAATCAAAGAACAAGTTGTTCAGGGACGAATTTTATAGAGCAGCACTTGATATTTCAGGGGGTAGAACAGAATATGAATATGTGACTAAGTCCACTGAGTCCCAAAGGAGGGTCCATCTGAATGTAAAAAACAAGAGCCAAGTAATTCAAGAAGGGATTGAGGAAAATATGATCTGTAGCTCAGGGAGTATAAAAGAACAATTTTATTAGGTAGAATGGTTTATCAGTATATATATTGTTTTCTTATGTGATATATATATGAAAATATTTACCATAATATTATTCTTTGCCAAATACTATGCAAAGAGCACAAAAAAAGCCATATACAGACAGCACGGTAAATAAAATATTTCGATAAACTGATGACAAATGAGGCTACCATCCATGGATGACCTCTTAAGAGGGTGATGAAGGAGCTAAACTAAAGAGATTCCAGATTCTGCCTGCCAGAGTTGAAAAATAAAGGCAGACATTGCAACAAAATAGCAAGGGGTTCTTCTCCTTGGACCACACAATAGAAACCATCAGTCCATCCTACAGAGTAGATGAGGGCAATGGAGAATGGTCAGTGTCTAGCTAGGAAGTTGCCTCGTAGCAAGGTACAACTGTGAATATGGGTATTAAGAATGTTCATTTGGAAAGGAAACTAGGACCTTACTTTTCTCCTTAGTTCTCTCCAAGACAAATGATTGGGTAGACCCTGTGTGATCAGGGATAGGTCAAGAGAATGAAGTACTTATTGCCATATCTTTAGAGGGTGCAAGTGATAATGGTGCATATATCTCATCTGGGAATACAGCAGTAGATGGTAAATTAGGCTCCTTGTATCTTTATTTAAATAACTTAAATTTAGGAGTGTCTGATTTGATTTACTTTGATTCACAGTGGCTTGGACAAAATTATAATTAAGAATTAATGCTGAATTATAAGATTTTAACTGAAATTCAGTTTAATCCAGGTTCATTAGAATCCAGATAAGTTTCAAGTAAAGCAGACATGGCTTGAAATCTATGGGTTACTGGAACGAAGGGATGCTTTAGAGGGCTGACTTTATCAACAGTAAGCTTTGATAGGGACTGGTGACTCTCTAAGGGCTGACCAAGGATTGAACTCAACACTGAATAAGCAGATGTGAGCAACAGAGAAAGGGCAAATTGGGAATTAGCGTAAGAGTTTGAAGTTTATAGAAAACAACATGGATAATGCTAGAAGTTATGTGGATTTGGGAATATCTCAAAGGAGCAGTGAGATTGAGGAAGATACCCAACAGTCTTTATGAACCAAATTTCTTAATATGGGGCCATTTTTGTTGGTTATTTATCCAGCACCAAATTAGAACACAAATGTCCCATAAGTATGAGTTTAGGGTGAAGTGACCTGTCCATTGATAGGTGCTCAAGTACTGAAGTTGAGATGTGATAACATACCAGGTTGGTGGGGTTTGGCAGCAGTCTCTCTAAAGTGGTCAGGGACAACAAAAAGTCTCTAGCTTACTTGGTTCTATGTCCTCTCCAAGCAGAATGAATAGTTATCTACCTAAATATTCTCCCTTAACTCACCTTCTAAAGACTTATAGCTCACCCTTGATAGAAGAGCCAGGAAGTTAGTGGGGAAAAAAAATCATGTAGCATGATGAGCTGTCTGACAATATAAATGAGCAAAAAGGGGGCAAACGCAGCAACCAGTATTAATTAGAAAGCTTTATGGAGACCTGAGGACTACTGGTGAAAAATATCAACAACATTAATGATGTTTAAGATAGAGACCCAGATCTTATTGCCCTGTACCCTATAATATTTTAGTTATTCAACAAATATTTACTAGCGTAAAATTGAGGGCAGACATTGTGCCAAACACAAGGGTATGATACTAATAATAATAACAACAATAATAAAGACAGTAATTACTCTCAGGGAGTTATACTTTACTAAGAAATACACAGAAGTGGATTCAGAACCCTATGCTGATTCATTCTTGGAAAATTACAGGGCTCTCTGAGAGCACACTGGAAGAGCGCCTACTTCAGTCTCTGGGGATGGGCAGGGATGAAGGAAGAAAAGACTAAGAGAAGTAGACTGGAGTGAATAGCTGGCTTCAACACAGAGAGGGAATCACTGCTCCAGCACGCTGGCATGAACCTCAAGCAGTAGAGAGTACTACGTAATACGAAGAAGAGGTGGTGCAGAAAAACAGCACAACGGATGAAGATGCCAAACTCACTCCTCTACTCTAGGTTATGGCAGGTGGGTGATACGCATGCAATCTATTTGAGAGAGCAGTGGAGGAATGACATCTTCTTGGAAGATGTTTCTAAAGGCATGGAGTCAGAGAAAGAATTCTATCAGGAGATTGAAAATACAAGGGAATGTTTCTGCCACACAGTATTGGGTTCCAGGAGTAGAAGTGGTGGATGAAATAGTTGGACAAGAAGAAAGAATTATGACGTATGATGAAGCTGAAGCTACCAGAGAGAATTTTTGAACCAAGTTACTTTTGAGTAAGAGCAGTAAATGAGAATAGTGACAATCTGAACAATCACAGGTTAGCTAATTATAAAATTTCTAAACACATTTTCTCCTACTCACTGTTGGACTGTGGGATTTTCCCCGCTCTGGAAGAAGTCATCCATGCCCTGAATATATTATGCCTCTGAGAGAGGGCAATCTTCACGCTAGGCCAGAATGTTATAAACCTGGAGGCTGCCTATATGTTGTACAAACTCAGTATTTTTCATAAAGTGTCTTCTGAAAGTTGACCTTTGGGCCTCTGATTCATTCATCTTTAAGAGCCACAAAACAAGAGCAATGGGAAAGGAAGAAAATTGCATGAAAGAGTTAAAGATAATTTATACACATTTACTTTGAAATTGGCTAGCTCTTTCTTAATTTCTTTTTCTTTCTTTCTATCTTTCTTTCGTTTGTTCGTTTGTTTTTTAGGCTAGCTGTTCTAAGCAGATTCTTTTCACTTCTTCCCCCATTATGTTTTTGGAAGAATATTTCAGGCTTGATCTTCACATAAATTTTTTGGATTCCTTCTGTATTTTTTTCTCTTCTTTTTCTAGAATTTCAAATAGCTTTTCTTGAGCATCTGTGACATGACAGGCATGGTGTTAAGCAGTGCAGATGCCCATAAGTCAGGCGAAATCCCTGCCATTGAGTAAGGTGCAGTCTAATGCACGGGATGTTTAAACAGATGCTTTTAATAAAATATAACAATCGTGCATTAATTCCATGAGAACACATATTTAGCCACTCATCTGCCCACTAAGAACTCAACACACATTTACTGAATTCCATCTATGTGCTAAGTACTGGTCAGTCACTGAGTGAACAGAGCTAATGGTGACCCAGCCTTCAAGGAACCAAGATTCTAATTAATTAAGGATCTTTTCTAGTGGACAAGGGACTGATTGCCTTTCCTAGGGCATGCAGTTGAGGTGACATTTCAAATTGTTTTAGAAGGACAAGAAGCACTGTATTGGGCGGATTTAAAAAAAAGATCCTCAGCACAGGTACCAGAAAGGGCAAAACACCAAGACACAATAATTCATGGAATGTTTGAGGATGGACAATGAGCAGACAAAATATAACTAGAGTGGTGATTGCAAAGTGTGTTCGCAAGACACTAGTTCTGTGGGTAATTTATTAGGAGCTCTGAGGCCAAAAAATTTCATGAAAATAAGAAGATTGGGAAATACTAGTTAAATAGTTAAATAGGTTTATTTACTGTAGAATTTCTTGCCAACTTTTAATATGGAGAATGCACATCTGGAAGGGGCCTATGGCTTACATAGTTAGCAAGTTATTTGACCAGAAAGTACCTTTGTTAGTGAGCATTTTTCAGGACTAGGTTTCTGTGGAATATAAGGCCAATGAGGGGCCAGAGCAAGGGAGCAGGCCAGCATGCAGCTGTGGATGGAGCTAGATAGGTCAATCTGAGTCACATGGCAAAAGGCTTTTGGGAGATAGAAACTGGACTCTATTGACTAGACAGGAATAGAGGAGGGACATAGTCGATTTCTGTTATTATCTTCCTCTGAATTAAATTACTTTATAAAAATGTTTACTTCACAAGATTAAATATAAAGAAATATACAGGAAATAATATACCAGATATGAATGTGCTTTCATTTAAAATTTATCAGCTATCAATATTTTGACATATTTGCTTTAGAAAACATTTTAGAGAGCTAATTATATCAGCAAATACAAATCTCAAAAAACAATTTTCAGCACAAACAGCAATCAAATTGCAGAATGTATTCTATGGTACCACATATAGAGTTTAAATACCTGTAAAAATTACTATGTAAATGTTTATGGATTCCTAAATATATACTAAAATACCAAAATGTTCATGGGAATTATAAACACTGAATTAAAGACTGAGAATTTCTGTAGAGATAATGAGAGGGAAGAGTTTTGAATTGTAGCTAAGATATTTAATTCTCCAATGAAAACAAAAATCGTATCTAAAAGAAATAAGAGATAGGGGCGCCTGGGTGGCTCAGTCGGTTAAGCATCAAGCCCCATGTCAGGCTCGTTGCTCAGTGGGGAGTTGGCCTCTCCCTCTCCCCCCACCGCCACTGGTGCTCTCTGTCTCTCTCCTTCTCAAATAGATGAATAAAATCTTTAAAAAATAATAGATAAATATAAAACAAATAAGAAATAAGGCTAACTTATAAAGCTGGGTGGTAATGATTATCTTAGGTACATCTCCCTGGAAATAGAATTTGAGACAGTGATTTGTGGATACTTGAGAACAAATCCTAAAAGAAATGAAAGAAGAAGGATTGGATTAGACAGAGGGAAAAATTGACCTCCAGTTCAATCATGATGGGGGCACCATCTGATCCCATCAGGAACTCTGGAACTGGGATGACTCTTTAGAGATTTCCCAAATTGAGACAAAGGTGTCAAGTATTGGAACCTCATAGCTGGAACACAGCTAATTTCCCTGAAGTGTCAATTCTGAAGTGATTCTAAAGAAAAAATTATTATTCCCATTATTGGATTAAAGTACTCTTTTCTTTAATCATCTAAATTTCCTCTCTATTCCAGTACAAAAAACTTCAACTCCCTATAAAATTGTGTCTTTTCATTTTACCTTTTTTAAAAAAGTTAGTACCATAAAGTCCATATACTTGCTAAGTCAGGGTCAGCAACTATGGTCTAAGGGACAAATCTGTATTGCTGCTTGTTTCTGTCACACAGCAGTGCTCATTCATTTACACACTGTTTATGGTATTTTTGTCCTACAATGGCAGTTAGCCGTTGTGACACAAGCTGTGTAACCCACAAAGCCTAAAGTATTTACTATCTGACCCTTTACATAAAAAGTTTGCCAATCCTACTTTACAAGCATCAGCCATTTTTATATTTTGCTTTGAGAAAATCCATATGTGGTGACACAGCAGTGGATAGGGGCTAATATATTTGGCTATTTGACATTTCTTTACTCTTTCTAACAGAAAATAAAAAATGTACTAAAGCCAGATGACAGGGGCAATGCTTTCTTGCATCTCTGCAAGGAAAATCCTAAATGCAAGAGGCTCCTGTGGTGAAGTCATTTCCTGTCCTAAAATATGTCTCAACAACAACAGTGAATAAGTCAAGAAAAAAACAGTGTTAAGATCCACTTTTATAGTGTGTAGGCAATCACAAGTTACTGACTTGAGTGGGCAATAAGTAAAAATGTGTGTATATATATATACACACACACATAAATATACACACACACACACACACACACACAAATACATGCGTGTCACTACCTCCTTCACATGAGTTTGCTGCTAGCCTTCTGTAAGGACAAATCCCATCTGAATGTTACCTAGAAGCATCTTGTCTGATGCTGATATGCATTTGTCTCTGTACTTTTTATTAATAGTCTTAAAATTGTGTTACATAACCTTCTCTAATAAAGTCTACTTTGAGAAATCTCATCAGCATATAAAATCTGTATAAGGTAGCCAACTTTTATAGATAGGTTTAGAGAGAGATTCATAGCTCTGTATATACATATACATGAAAATATACAGATAAACATAGATATGGATATGGGAACAGAGATACATATACACATATATATTCTTTTGAATCTTGCTAATTATATATTTCTCCTTCCTTATTGATGTGGACTTTTCCATGGATCTAATCCCAGCTTCTGTTTATATGATCATTCTGAATGACAGGCTATCCATCCAGATCACCTATGAGTTTGTCCATAAACTGAGTGGATTCATTTCCTTTATCATTTTTCCCCCTTCAGTACTACTTAGTTTCTGTTAGTAACCTTTGATCAGACCTTAAGCTCAACAGAAGGTTGATGAAAATATATGTGGTGAGTTCTGAGGTCCAGAAAGAGTGTAATTAGCTGACTATGTTGGCAGCCTGGCTAGGATATTTACTTCTACGCTTATTGAAAAAATCTTTGAGCTGGGATGATTTCTCTACATGCCTTTTTCATTTGACCAGAACCACAGCATCTCTCCTGGTCCACTGCTGGAACAAGAGAGAGAATCTCCATTTGAGGAATGCTTTCTGCAGCTGAGGATGCCACATGAACCCTGGGCTGCCCCAAATTACAAACATGCCAGTGTTACCCATCAGCAGTGCCAAGAGGGATCTCAAGTGCTTTTCTTTCCACCTGTCCTTTCCTTTGGCCCCTTGCCATTCTAGATTAAAAACCATACCAAGGGGAGACCCTCCAAGATGGTGGAAGAGTAGGGGATCCTAGTTTTGTCTGGTCCCTGGAAATCAGCTAGATAGTTATCAAATAATTCTGAAAATGCAAAATCAACTGGAAATCTGAGAAAATAGTTGCTACAATTCTACAAATAGAAACATGACCACTTTTTGCAAGGCAGGAGGTGCGGAGACATGAATCTGAGACAATATAAGCCCCGGGAGGTGGGAGCCTCTGGAAGCCAGCTACTGGAAAGTGTCATACGCAGCAAAGGGCAAAGTCAGAACTTTTAGAAGTTTACCTGAAAGGCGCCCAGGAGGCAAAGCAGGGCAGAATCCTAGGTGGGACAGTTTGGTCCCAGAATCCTTGGGGTCACAAAAAAGAACGGGTGTGCCTGAGTGCGGCAGAGTTTCCAAGCATCAGAGCAGGGAAGCTGGCTGCAAACAGCAAGCCCAGGCGTGGGCTTTCTGCTTGGTGTTGCCATAAACCGGGAACTGCATGGTTGGGTGACTGTTCTCCAAGCAGGGGCCCAGAAAGCAGCAGCCCAGCAACCCGCAGAACCATGGGACCCTCCCCTCCCTCCCCTGGGAGGAGTGGCATGGGTGCACACCACAAGAGTCCATAAAGTTTGGAGACTCAGAATGGGGTCATGTGCCTGAGATAAAAATGCTAGGTCACAGGCTGGGTAAACACAGAGTTTGGACAGAAACCAGGGAGACAGGAGTAATTGACTACTTTTCCCTGAGGGTACACTGAGGAGTGGGAGGGCATGAAATTTCAGTTCCCAGGGTTGGAGATCCAGGTGCAGCCATTTTCATTTCCATCACCCAAAGCAGTGCTGAAAGCCTTCAGGGAACAAAAGCCACATAGAGCAATCTTGAGCTGCTTACCCTGAGCCCAGCCCCCTGGCAAGGGCAGTGCCAATTCCTTCCAGGCAAAGACAACTGAGAATCAGGGCAACATCTCCCTCCCCCAGGAGACCAGCAGGAACATCCGGCTAACACCAAGTTTACCGATCACACAGAATTGAAAACACTAGCGCTAGGGGAAAATAGTATATAGCATTCGTGTTTTTTTAATTATTCTTTAGTCCTACCATTTTATATTTTATTACATTTTTCATCTATTTTCTTATTTTATCAATTTTTGTTTTAAGCCTTTAAATTTTCCTTTTTTCACTTACAGTTTATATATATATCTTTCATTTTTGGCATCCTTTCATTGTATTCAACTACATTTTTCTATCTATGTAAGGTTTTCTTTCTTGCCTATTTTGGGATCTAGTTTCTTCTAACAAACAGACCAAAATACACCCAGGATCTAGTCAATTGTTCTGTTTTGTTCAACTTCTTGTCTGATTTTATTCCCATTTCTTTCCTTTTTCTTTGTTTTTGGTTTCTGTTCTCTTCTGATTTGTGTAATGTAAATTTTTCTGGTGTCATTGTTGCTATATTTATATTTTCCCTCCCTTTCATCTAATCTTTTCTGGACATAATGACAAGAGGGAAGAAATCACTCCCAAAAGGAGAACAAGAGTCAGAACTCACAGGCAGGGATCTAATAAATATGGATATAAGTAAGATGTCAGAACTAAAATTCAAAACAACGATTATAAAGATACTAGCTGGGCTCAAAAAAAGCAAAGAAAACACTAGACAATCCCTTACTAGAGAAATAAAAGAACTAAAATCTCATCAAGTCAAAATCAGAAAGACTATTTCTGAGATGCCAAAAAAAAAAAAAAGGGGGCTCTGTTAGATAAGCGAGGCAGAAGAGAGATTCTGTGATATAGAAGACAAAATGGATGGAAAATAAGGAAGCTGAGAAAAAGATCCAACAATTGGATCATGAGGGGAGGATTTGAGAGATCAGCAATACCATGAGTGAAACAATATTAGAATAACTGGGTTCCCAGAGAAAGAGAAAAGGGGGGGGGGGGGGCAAAAGGTATATTTGAGCAAATTATAGCTGAGAACTTCCCTAATCTGGGGAAGGAGCCAGGCATTCAAGACGAGGAGGCACAGAGAACCTCCCCTCAAAATCAGTAAAAATAGGTCAACAGCTAGACATGTAACAGTGAAGCTTGCAAATTTCAGAGATAAAGAGAAAATCCTGAAAGCGGCTCAGGACAAGAGGTACTTTAACTACAAGGGTAGAAAGATAAGGCTGACAATAGACCTGTCCACAAGACCTGACAAGTCAGAAAGGACAAAATTTATTCAAAGTGTTAAATGAGAAAAATATGCAGCCAAGAATACTTTATCCAGCAAGGCTGTCATTCAGAATAAAAGGTGAGATAAAGAACTTCCAGGACAAACAGAAACTAAAAGAATTTGTGATCACTAAACCAGCCCTTCAAGAAATATTAAAGGAGATCCTTTAAGTGAAGAGACAACCCAAAAGCAACAAAGGCCAGAAAGGAACAGAGACAACACACAGAAACAGTGATTTTATAGGTAATGCAATGGCACTAAATTCATTTCTTTCAAAAATTACTCTGAATATAGAGGGCTAAATGCTCTAATCAAAAGACATAGGTTATCAGATTGGATTAAAGAAAAAACAACCACCACCAAGATCCATCAATATGCTGTCTATAAGAGACTCATTTGAGACCCAAGACACCTCCATATTGAAAGTGAGGGGGTAGAAAACCATCTGTCATGCCAATGGACATCAAAAGAATGCTGGGGTAGCAATTGTTATATCAGACAATTTAGATTTTAACCAAAGACTGTAATAAAAGATGAGGAAGGACGCTGTATCATAATTAAAGGGTCTATCCAGCAAGAAGATCTAACAATTGTAAATAGTATGTCACTCTCACCACTGTTGTTCAACATAGCACTGTAAGTCCTAGCCTCAGCAATTAAACAGCCAAAAGAAATAAAAAGCATCCAAATTGTCAAAGAAGTCAAACTCTCACTCCTTGCAGGTGACATGATATCTATGTAGAAAACCCAAAATACTCCACCCCAAAACTGCTAGATATCATACAGGATTTCAGCACAGTGACAGGATATAAAATCAACACACAGAAATCAGTTCCATTTCTATACACTAACAATGAGAGAGAAGAAAAAGAAATAAGGAATAGATCCCATTTAAAATTGCACCAAAAGCCATAAGATACCTAGGAATAAACCTAACCAAGGAGGTAAAGGATCCATACTCTGAAAACTACTGAACACTTAGGAAAGAAACTGAGGAAGACACAAAATGGAAAAATGTTCCATGCTCGTGGATTGAAAGACCAAATATTGTTAAAATGTCTATCTACATTATCCAGAGCAATTTACACATTCAGTGTACTCCCTGTCAAAATACCATCAACATTTTTCACAGAGCTGGAACAAATAATCCTAAAATTTGTATCAAGCTAGAAAAGACCCCAAATAGCCAGAGAAAAGTTGAAAAAGAAAGCCAAAGCTGGTGGCATCACAATTCTGGATTCCATTCTATATAACAAAGCTGTAATCATCCAGACAGTATGGTACCGGCACAAAAACAGACACATAGATCAATAGAACAGAATAGAAAACCCAGAAATGGACCCTCAACTTTATGGTCAACTAATCTTTGACAAAGCAGGAATGAATATCCAATGGAAAAAAAACTGTCCTCATGGTGTTGGGAAAATTGGACAGCCACATGTAGAAAAATGAAACTGGACCATTTTTTTATACCTTACACAAAAATAAACTCAAAATGGATAAAAGACTTAAATGTGAGGCAGGAATCCACCAAAATCCTAGTGGAAAGCACAGGCAGCAACCTCTTAGACCTCTGCCAAGCAACTTCTTGCTAGACATGTCTCCAAAGGCAAGGGAAACAAAAGCAAAAATGAACTACTGGGACTTCATCAAGATAAAAAGCTTTTGCACAGCAAAGGAAACAGTTGACAAAACCAAAACACAACCCACAGAATGGGAGAAGATATTTGCAAATGTCTTATCAGATAAAAAGCTAGTATCCAAGATCTATAAAGAACCTATCAAATTCAACACCCCCAAAACAAATAATCCAGTAAAGAAATGGGCAGAAGACATTAACAGACACTTCTCCAAAGAAGACATACAAATGGCCAACAGACATGTGAAAAAATGCTCAACATCATTTGGCATCAGGGATATACAGATCAAAACCGCAATGAGATACCATGTCACACCGGTCAGAATAGCTAAAATTAACAAGTCATGAAGCAACAAATGTTGGCGAGGATGTAGAGAAAAGGGAACTTTTTTACATTGTGATGATGGGAATGGAAGCTGGTATAGCCACTCTGGAAAACAGTATAGAGTTTCTTCAAAAGGTTAAAATATAGAGCTACACAGGGCGCCTGGGTGGCACAGCGGTTAAGTGCCTGCCTTCGCCTCAGGGCGTGATCCTGGCGTTCTGGGATCGAGCCCCACATCAGGCTCCTCTGCTATGAGCCTGCTTCTTCCTCTCCCACCCCTGCCCCCGTGTTCCCTCTCTCGCTGGCTGTCTCTATCTCTGTCAAATAAATAAATAAATAAAATCTTTAAAAAAAAATATAGAACTACACTATGACCCAGCAATTGCAATACTAGGTATTTACCCAAAGGACACAAATGTAGTGTATCTGAAGGGACAACTGCACCCCAATGTTTATAGCAGCAATGTCCATAATAGCCAAACTATATAAAGAGCTCAGAAGTCCATCCACAGATGAATGGATAAAGAAGATGTGGTACATATACACAATGGAATATTACTTACCCATCAAAAAACCCAAAATCTTACCATTTGCAATGATGTGGGTGTAACTAAAGGGTATTATGCTAAGTGAAATAAGTCAGTCAGAGATAGACAATTATATGATTTCACTCATACATGGAATTTAAGAAATAGAGGATCATAGGGAAGATAAGGAAAAAATAAAATAAGAATAAATCAAAGAGGGAGACAAACCATAAGAGACTCTTTACTATAAGAAATAAACTGAGGGTTGCTGGAGGGGAGGGGGATGGGGGTATGTGTATAACTGGGTGACGGACATTGAGGAGGGCATCTGATACAATGAGCACTGGGTGTTACATGCAACTGATGAATCACTGAACTCTACCACTGAAACTAATAATATACTATATGTTATTTAATTGAATTTAAACAAAATAAAAGTATAACAGATTATTTGAGAGTATCCTCTATTTAGTTCTTGGTAAGTTAGAGTTGTAAATTAGCCCTTGGTTAATGTTATCCTTCTATTAGATCTCTGCTATTGGGAAAATGTTTGAAGTCTTGGCCTGTAAAATACATCCAATGATGAAATAAAATCTTTCCTTGAAATATAAGTAAAGTTTAATGGGGGCAGGATAGGGAGGCATATGGCTAGTTGGTTTGTTTATATTGTCATCCTACAATATGGACTTTAATTGGAAGATTTCCTCCTGTACGTGCCATGTAAGCCTAGTGATTTTCAAAGAATCATTGCAGATGAAAACATAAAATTGAACACTCATGATTTACCCTTTGCTAAAGGAAACACCATAAAAAAAAGAAAGAAAATGACCCTTTACAACTTTCTCTAGTTTCTAATGATATTATAATACATGGAGGGCTCTTTTTGATAACCAGTTTGTGGGCTCATAGTCTGAATATGTGATGGACTGGGAGAGAGAAAATATATTTTCTTGTGATTCAGCAGTTACTCAAGCAATTTTAACAATTCACATTTTTATTCTGTGTTCTCTTAATTTTGCTGGTCTGGCAAATAACTCATTCATGCTTTTTTACATTGATTTCAATAAATTATGAATAAAATATTTATAGTATGAACATTTCATCTTCCATAGTCTCAATATCGAGATGTTTGTTCTCACTAGACACAACCTTTATTTTCCTTTTAGTACATCTAGGTGATGTAAATGAGTGTTTGCTTATAAATACAAAACATCCACTAACACTTACTAACAAATAAAAGTATTCAGACCTACCAGATGAACAGCTGAAAATTGAATGGGCACATCCTTCTGGTTTGCAGGTAAAATTTAAAATTATAGTATTGATGATTATAAAAATTTGATTTCTACTTCTTAAGCATTTGTTCTGAGCCAGCTCCACCCTAGATGCATGTGTTTTATGCTGTCTTTGTTAGATAGCATATAAAAGATAAGCATACCGTACGCTTATCTTGTTGGGTAATGTTTGTCATCCCCATTTTCAGAGAAAATAGCTGAGATTTAGAGACTTGATATGACTATTCCATAGTCACTTACTGGAAAATGGCAGAATTAGGATTTCAATGAAGGTCCATGATACTACAAGACCCAAACTCTTAATTACTAGAGTACATGACTTTACACAATTAAAACATGCTTAAATTTACCACAGAGAGATTTGCTTCCAGTTTTTCAGGCATCAAATCCTCTATAAAGGCTTAAAAACCTATAGATTATTCATATTCCAATCATCATGAGATGTCAAACATGGACAAACCTGACCATTCAAGATGTTTGTATCTCAAATATGTCACATTTTTTATTCACTTTCATTTCAATCTCATTTTCTTCCATTTATCAAAAAACTTTCAGAATTTCATCCTATATGATGCCCTATAAATAGTGCCATTTGAATTTAAAATTCTTAAATACCTTTCAGATGGTATTCATCTGTGAGTATGGCCTCTTGCATAGAATGCCAGGCAGCAGCAGGTGATCTCCCTCAACCTAAGAGATTACTTTTGAGTTTTAATTTAATATTTGTTAGACAAAATGTCAGGGTCAGGAGGCACATTTGAGTACACACACACACAAAAAGAAGCCAGGTTCATCAGGACTTCTGTCACTGCAATTTAGAAATATCATTTTGCTCAGTATTCTTGGGCAAGGAGTAGTGGGGATAGGGAAGCCCACTCTATGCATGGATGGGAAAACTTAGAGAATATTTCATCTAACAATAGGATCAAAATATGAACAGAAGGGGAGTGGTCCTGACCACTACAGATATTTACTGCAGATATTTACTACAGATATTTACTACAGATATTTACTACAACTGTTAGAGCTGGAAAAATTCTGACTAACAGATATTTACTACAACTGTTAGAGCTGGAAAAATTCTGACTAATAAAACAACTTAGATACCAGCCACTTTTGGGTCCTCAATGGGCTAGTGATATAGAATTACTGGCTCTAAGAGCATGAACTTCCTTGGGAACCTTGAAGAAAAGTCTGTGTAATTCAGGGAGGCAGAGAAGTAGAGCAAACATGTGCTTTTGGCCAATTTCTTTTACTGTAGACCCCTGCTCTAACTGTTAATTTCTTAAGACCTGTTAAGCTTTCCTATGAAATACTCTAATTTTAAGGGATGAAAATCTAATCAATAGGTGTGGGTAACTACATCTTTCTTCGCTTTTTCCTTTTTTGGTCAGGTTTATTGTGTTATAATTTACATAATAAAATTGACCTTTGTATTCAGTTTTATTTTGACAAATTTGACAAATATATACAGTCATGTAAATACCACCAGCCCAGTAAAAACAGAATGTTTTCCTCACTCCCCAAAATTTCCTCCTTCCTTTTGCAGTCAGTCCCCTTCCCCAACCTCTGGTTCATAGTATCCACTGTCCTAATGTCTGTTCCAATAGTTTGGTGTTTCCGAGGATGTTGTCTAAATGGAATTGTTTAATATATACTCTTTGTGTAAGAATTTTGAGATTCGCTCATGTTTACGCATGTGTCATTAGGTCATTATTATTACTGACTGAGCAGTATTTTGTTATATTGATGTACCACCATTTGTTTGCCCATTTACCAGCTGCTGGACATTTGAGTTTTTTCCAATCTGGGATTATTATGAACATTTCAGGAAAGGTTTTGTGTGATCATATATTTTCATATTTCTAGGAGTTAGATTGCTAGGTAATGTGCTTATCTTCATAAGAAACCGCCAAACTGTTTTCCAAAGTTGTTGTGTCATTTTGAGTTTTCACCAGGGATATACAAGAATTCCAGTCACTCCACATTCTTGTCAAAATTCGGTATTGTTAGAATTTTATTTTCCATTTTAGCCATTTTATAAGGTGTGTGTTCATTAACTTTTGGTTTTAATTCGCATAAGGTGATCTGATACCTAAATGCAATATGATCTGTTGGACTGCGTTCTGAAACAACAACAAAGAAAAAAGACATTATAAAGTTCTGGTGAAATCTGAATAAAGTCGGTAGTTGAGTAGTAGTGCTGTTTTGATAAACGGTTATGAAAGATAGTGATATGATTATGTATATGAAGTGAGTTATAACTGGGAATTAGTTATTATAGGGAAATTTCTACACTATTTGCAATAGTAAAAGGTGCCATGAATGTAAAAGGTGCAATTAATAAAGGTGTCATGTAACATTTATTAAATTCTGCAATAGAAGAACCACAACTAGACCCCTGAGGATCTGCAGCAAGTTCCTGTTCTGCAGTGGAGAATTATATACCATTTGACAAACAGCTGCTGTTTGGCTACTGATCTATTACAGTAAAATGTTGACCACGGGCATCATTTGACCACATGGCCATAGTGGCATCTGTCAAATTCATGAAGTCCTAGGCTAAATGAGCTCAACAGCAATGTATTGTAATATGAAAGTGGTATATTCAGATATCACATGAGTAAGGTGGTACAGCTACATGAGCAGATAGGCCAGACCTCCATATTATTTGCTAATATTGCACCTGTAATTCTTTCCCAGCAACTACCTGAAAGCACATGAGAGAATTGTTTTTGGCCAGCTGGTAGAAGTAGAAAAAGGCCAGCTTCAGACATCTGGTTACCCACTTTGTGTGGAAAGAGAAGCAGTCCAGGTTAAGAATGCAAATGGACTAACAGGCAATGACAGACTGGCTGGATTTTTGTGGGCCTAGAAGAAAGCTAGAATATAACAATGTTTAAATACTTTGTATTGTATATTCATTCCCACCAGAAAACAAACTCAGTGGAATAAGTACTGAATCACCAAGAGTCAGGGCATCAGTCAATCCTTATCATCTACCACCTCATTCCTAATAGATGAGTTCATGAGTGGAGTAGCCATTGTATCAGAGATACAGGACACCCATGGCCCAAGAGCATGTGTTCCAACTCACTAAGCCTGATACAGCTACTACTTCTGCTAAATGTTGAACCTGCCACAACACAAACCCACACAAGACTTTAATAAAATATTATCTGCCAGGAAGGCTTTTTGGTGGCAAGTTTATTACATTGGATTCCTGCTACCTTGAAGACAGCCATTCATTCTGACTAGAATCAGCATATATTTTGGGTATGGATTTTTCTTTCTTGCCTATAGGGTCTTCGCTAACACACTATCCAATGGTATTCAGAATATCTGATGTACAACACAGAATCCTGCATAATAACACAAAAGAACAAGTGATCAACTTTACACCAAAGGAGATATGTCAGTGGACATATGTCCATGGATGTCATATCACATATGAAACTACCCCAAGGCTGACGTCCTGACCCAGCTGCAGTACCAACTTGGAGATGTGAGTATAAGAGGTCTTCAGTAAGTATAATGAATGAGTATAGCAACTAAGGGGATAGAAATAAGAGTAGCCTTAATTACTATGATTTGCAATAACCCATGTAGGAAATATGTACTTCTTTTTTTCTTTTTCTTTTTTTTTCAGGGGGGTGGAGAGGCAGAGGAAGAGGGAGAGAGAGAATGTTAAGCAGGTTCCACACCCAGCATGGGGCCCAATGTGACGCTCAGTCTCACAACTCTGAGATCATGACCTCAGCCAAAATCAAGAATCGGATGCCTAACTGACTGAGCCACCCAAGTGACCTGGAAATTTGTACTTCTGTTTTCTATTACTTTAGACTTTGAGAATCTAGAGCTCTTAATTCCCAGAGGAGTAACTCTTCTACCAGAGGACATAATTAGAGCCCCATTCAAATCTATTTTCAAACTTTCACCTACACTCTCCAGATTCTTTGTGCCAAGAGAACAGAGGCAAAGAAAGGAGTCAACATTCTTCCAGGGGTAATTTACCCTAGCTATCAGTACATGATAAATTTATTTATCCATCAGTAGGGGTATATATATATTTTTTACCCCTGGGAGCAGGGATAGTACTTACATGATCCACTTGGGAATTATTTACTATTCTGTTACCTAATTTGGATGGTAAATGGAAGTATAGCAGCCATGCATGGAGAGAGTTCCCAGTTATGGAGATAAGTCTCCCCCCTCCCAATCAGTTATGCCTCTTAGACCACCAGAGGTGCTAGCCATGCATAAGGGGAATTTACAAGGGATTGTAAAAGAGAGAGGAAGGAAGATGATGAGTACAATTTGCAGCTCCAAGGTCTACTAACTAACCTTTATTTTCTAAATTACTCAATGGAAAGAGACGACCTGGAATTCGGAAGAGATGTTTCTCACATGGTGTGAACTTACTACATAAAGCACATGACTCTGGGTGATGAATGGTGTAAAGTGTACTTTAAGTCATGCGCACTGCTCAAGTCTCCCCTTTCATGACTGGGACACTTATTTTCCTGGCTTCTGGGATTGTTGCTTGCTAATGGGTCACAGCCGAGTATCTCTTTGGACATTACTTTCTGCTGAAGAAAACCACCTTGCCCAAGGATACACCAGTCCTGTGTGGGTAAACTGGTGCTCCAAAAGCAAAGCTCTGAAATAAATATTCCCAGGATGGCCAATTTCAAGGTATCAACAGTTTAATAACCAGCTTGCAAAATTCTTGGATATTTAGCAGTTGGCTCTCTTGAGGCAGTACAAACAGATTCCATCACTTCCACGGTTTACAGGCTTACATGCTCCTCTTTAGGGGCAGGTTGCCTCCAATGACTAATCAATGAAGGGTTATTGGGGCAAATAGGAAGAACAAATCCAGCTCCAGAATGCCTCTGCTACCCTGCTTCACAGTTTAACCTACCCTTCTGCCTAATCTCATTTCCTTCCCCCTTCAGGTATGTTCCTGGAAAATCTCTAATAAATTTCTTGAACATAAATCTCTATCTCAAAATCTGTTTTCAGGAACTGAACCAGGGTCATGTAGAAACACTGAAAAAGACATCTATTCTTTTCTCATTAAACATTTTTTTTCTTATCAATGAAATTTACATTTGAGGTAGCAAAAAATGAATGATCATAACATATTTTCCACATGCTTAAAGTAGCAGTAGAAAGCAGAAGGGAAGTGGATTAAAAAAGCAACAGGAGCAAAGGGTAATAAAAAGTAACTCCAGCATCGGTGTTAGCAGTGCAAATGTGCCATGCTCACGTGGTGGACACATTCTCCTTTTAAGATGTGGAATGTTACCCTGACAAGATTACATTTCTCTTTCCATGAAAGCTTGTATAAAAAAGATTTAAACATTTTTTGAGCCTACTTTTTTCAAAATGTAAGCATCATTGTCTAAAATGGAATTTGTGATGTGTCCATAAGGTTTATTTCACAACAATATAAGAAACAGTTTTATAGAAACCTCATTCCGAAATTCTAAGGGAGTCAAACAAGAATAATTTCCCTGCATTCTCCTCCCATCAACAGGAACCTAATTTTGCCAGTACGTTATGAAATGTGAGATCATTAAGTGTTTTTGAAGCATTTGACTGGCAGATAAGGATGAAAATTGTCAGATGCCTGATGGTCAATCTCGGATTTCAGTTCTACGGTATTTCTAAATGTGACATCAAATAATTTCTGAGGAAAATACATTTTCTACCCATCTGCTTTTTTTTTTCTACCCTTCTAACTTCTCATTGCTTAAAAAATTCCCAGGATGTTATACTTAGAAAAAAATATACTATTGAATAGAAATTCCTCAACAGTCAGATAGACTAATAATGAACATGAATAATTCAAAAAGTAAAACCTAAATCATTCTGTTGCTTAGTCCTTAACATGCCCCCTCCTTAGCAGTATTTCTCACATATAATTCTAATAGATGCATGTTTTGATAAGAATCTTTTACTGTCCTTGGAAAATAGGCTTTGGAACGCACCAATATAAAGGGAAAAGAAGTTATTATAAAAAAAGCACATTCAGCGCGCCTGGGTAGCGCAGTCGTCATGCGTCTGCCTTCGGCTCAAGGTGTGATCCCGGTGTTCCGGGATCGAGCCCCACTCAGGCTTCTCCTCTGGGAGCCTGCTTCTTCCTCTCCCACTCCCCCTGCTTGTGTTCCCTCTCTTGCTGGCTGTCTATCTCTGTCAAATAAATAAATAAATAATCTTAAAAAAAAAAAGGCACAGTCAGGCTAATTTGAATTTAATTCTGAAATTTTTACACACTTCACAATGCTCATTTGAACATCTGAGATCCTGTTCTGTTAATGAGAATGAAAACCTAAAACTATGGTAAGTAGGGTACAAAGAAGAAGGAAAATACTAATTGAGACTCTATAATGCTTCACACTATATTAAACACATTACAAATGTTATTCATTAATCTTCACCCACATCACTATAAGCTGCTCTATCTCCATTTGATGGATTGGGAAAATAAATGCCAGTAATTTGCCAAAGTTGTGTAACTGTATCTTCTCCCTGCTCCTGATAAACTGCAGAAAGCTTCAGGCATCACATCCCTGACAACACAACTTCTTTACCCACCTTTACTTTCTAGGAGCGCTCCCCAGAGCAATGGGTTTAAATACCATTATAGTAGATAGCTACTGCTGTGTAACAAATTACCCCAAATTTAGCAACTTAAAACAACAAATATTTATTATCTCACATTATTTCTGAGAGGGAAGAATTCATCAGTGGCTTTGGGAGATTGTATTGATTCAAGATCTCTCATGAAGTTACAGTCCTGCTGTCAGCTATGCCAGAGCTTATCTGGAGTCTTGACCGACAATGGCTTCCAAGATGGCTTTCTCTTGTGGTTCTTGGAAACACACCTGCCTCAGTTCCTTCCTGGATGGTGGAAGAAGGCCTTGGTTCCTCTTGACAAGGGCCACTCCACAGTGCTGCCTAAGCATCCTCGCAACATGACACCTGCATTTCCCCCTGAGCGAGGATCCTGAGAGAACTCAGCAGAAGCCTCAATGTCATAGAACATAGGCTTGGAAGTGACATAATCAAGACTTGCCATTTTCTATTGTTCAGACAGATTAATCTCAGTATAATGTGTAAGAGGCCTAATCAAGGTTGTGAACACCAGGAGGGGGGGATTAGGCCCAGGTATAAATGGTGCTCTTTGAATTTAATTCCTTAAGTACATCTCCTTAAGTACAATTTCTCTCTAAATCTGAAGACCTGTGAAACTAAACAGGTAAGTCATCCTGTCATAGGTTAGACAAAAGATATACCTACACGCCTCTTTGAGGTAAGTTATTCTCTACATTGGGTTTATCCTGATCTGAGGAATGCCTTTCAGCTTCTTAGAAGTTTGATTTGCACTTAGAAGTTTGATTAAGAGTATCTATGAGCTACAACCTTACACTCTGTGGAGGACCTGTTGTCTGACAGAATGAAACGCTGAGGTGCGACTTTTTAAATTTTTTAATTAATTAATTAATATTAAGTGCGCTCTATGCCCAATGTGGGGCTTGAACTCACAACCCCAAGATCAAGAGTCACATGCTCTACTGACTGAGTCAGCCAGGTGCCACACTGTTGCACCACTTTTGATTTTTCTGAGGTCTTAACAAAAGATGTTACTGTCACACCATAGGTTTTGCCATTAGCGCATGTTTCCTAGTAGTGTCCTGGGTTGGAGCATTGTTTAGAAGCCATTTCTTAATTTTAGCATCATTTTCCCCCTGGAGAACCTGGGAATGTTCAACGCCTTTAAATCCCAGTTCCTTCATGTTTAACAGTCCTCCTGTTACTTTCTCTCATTTCGCATTTTACTTTAAGCAGCCAGATGAAAACAAGTAATACCTCTAACACTCCGGCTGGAAATCTTAGCTACATCACAAGATTCATTAGGCACATTTTCTACTTTCCTCGTTATTGTAGGGAAGAGTGTTGCTAAACATTCTGCCACTACATAAAAGGATCTCCTTTGCTCCAGTTTCTGAGATTTTCCTCACTTTCATCAATCACAGCCTCCTCAAGGGCAATGATGTTTCTACAAAATTTCCTCAAGGCTCTTCAGGCTTTATGAACACCCTCATCAGCCCTCCTCACTTCTACTCACTGACTTACTCCAAAACTGCTGCACATTTTAAGTACTAGTTAATACTTAAACACTTCTGGCATCCAAAGCTGTATTAGTTACCAATTGCTACATACAAATTATCCCAGAGTGTTGCAGTTTGAAAACAACATTTATCATATTACACATTTTCTGAGGGGTAGAAAATTCAGGAGCCACTTAGCTGGGCGGTTTTAGTCAGGCTCTCTCAGGAGGTTGTAGTCAAGTTCTGGACTATAGCTGACCCATCTGAGTAGTCAATGGGCGCTGAAGGACACACTCTGAAGATGTCACTTATGTGGCAAAAGGCTCTGTTCCTTACCACATATTCTCCTTCAAAGAGCTGTTGGGTTTCCTCATAATATGCCAGCCAGCTTCCCCAGAAGAAAGTGACCCAAGAGAGAGCAAAGAAGAAGCCATATGTCTTTTATAATTGTGATGGTTAACTTTATGTATCAACTTGGCTGGACTACAGGGTCCAGATATTTGGTCAAACATTATTCTGTTTGGGTTTTTTTTTTTTTCCTGCAAGGGTATTTTTAGACGAGATTAACATTTAAATCAGTACATTTTGAGTAAATCAGATTGCCATGTACATTATGGGTTGGCCTCAACCAATCAGTTGAAGGGCTGACTATAACAGAGTGACCTGTCCTAAGCAAGAAGGAATTATGCCGGCAAACAGCCTTTGGACTCCAACTGCAACATTAGCTCTTCTCTGGGTCTCAGCCTGTGGGCTCACTCTTCAGATTTTAGGCTTGCCAGTTTCTATAACTGCATGAGCCAATTCCTTAAATGAATTTCTCCTTCTCTCTCCTATTTCTCTAAAGCGCTTTAACTAATACAACCACGTCATCTCAGAACTAACATACCATCTTTTGTATATTCTATTAGCTACATAGATCAACCTTGGTAAATGTTGGGACCAAACAAGGCCATGAATACCAGGGGGCAGGAATTATTTGGGGCTCTTTTGGAGGTTGGCTACCACAACTATCTACAATTTAATGATACCCAAATTTATATTTTCAATGACAATGTCTCCTTTGATTATGGATTTGTAAATCCAACTGCATCCTTGACATCTATACTTAGGTATAAACAAGCAATGAAATTTTAATAGAACTCCTGACTCACTGTCCATCACCATCACCTAACCTGTTCATCTGCTAGTGTTCTCAATTACAGTTAATAGCACTAGTGATCCTCATTCCTCGGGTGAAACTTTTAGTTCAACCTCGGTTCTATTTGTCTCATGCTCTGCATCTGATCATGAGTCTGTCAACTACCTTCAAAAACACCCTAGTATCAATGATTTTCCACTTTTCACAGCCTTTATAACTATTGCTGTCATCCAAGCCACTATCATTACATGCAAATGAAATCATAGAAAAATGAATACTTTCTCCTCTTTCTGCTATCATGAAGGACCTAAGTTTGCCAGGACACTTTGGAATACAATATTTATAAGATTAAAAAAAATTCTCTCTATGGCTGCATACTTAGAATGCATAATGCCTCTGGTTTGTGGGGAGCGGGGGAGACCCTGATTTGGGCACCTTAGTAAGAGTTTCTGAATATGGCCTCAGCATGTTCTGATGGGGGATCAAAATGTTTTATACAGACTTTTTCCTTTTGCTTTGTTTCAGTCCCTCTTGAACTCTTTGTCAACTACCACTTGGCATTTTGAATGGGAAGGTGTCACCATTCATCAAATTAAAATGCACATACAAAAGCATTTTAATGTTCAGTGTACACTAAAAGGCTTCCCTCAGATATCATATGACCCAGCTTTACAATGTAATTTTACCATTAAGACATTTTATCACAATAGAATTACCAACTCTAATTTGTTTATTTCTTTTCCCCCCTCTCAATTAGTCTTCTCCCAGACCAGCAAGTACTGTTTCCCTTTATTAATGGCACAATGGGAAAATAATTACTAAGATGAGTATGGTTTGGGCCTCTGAGTTTTCAATAAATAGAGTAAATGGAGTAGAAAATGCTTCTTATGTACCCATATCAAACTCTGTATGGGGCACGGATAAAGATCCTCCTAGGGGGTCTTTATGTAATTGCAGACTGATAAGGACCCCTTCTAGGAAGTGAATGTTCATACTTTGTGGTAAGACTAAACTGATCAAGGAGGTGAAAAGAACCAACACTACAAAAAATGTTGCCTTCTTTCAACTGCTGTTAGTATGTCCTTGCCCAGATAACTTAGGTGAGTATATTAGTTATCTATAGATATGTAAAAATTACTCCAAATCTTAGCATCTTAATACAGTATTGATTATCTCACTGTTTCTGTGGGTCAGAGTCAACTTAGATGGCTAGTTCTGGCTTAGGGTTTCTAAGGGGTCATAGTCAAGCTCTTGGCCCAGCCTGTAGTCATGTGGAGCTGGAGGACCTGCTTCCAAACTCACTCATGTGGTTGCAGGCAGGTCTCCGTTCTTTACCATCTGTTGGCTGAATATCTAAGTTCCTTCTTGTAAGTCATTCCATCAGGCTGCTTACAACACGGCAGCTTACTTCCCTGAGAGCAAGTGATTGGAGAGAGAGTCCAAGACATGAGCCACAAAACTAAATCAATCTCAAAAGTGACATACCATCAGTGCACTCTATTCTACCTGTTACAAGTGATTCACTAAGTCCCGCCACACTCAAGTTGAGCACAGGAAGGCTTCACCTCTTGAAGGGAGAGGCACCAGATAACTGGTAATTTGCTTAAAAGCGCCACAGCCAGATAATCACCCACTTCAGGTCATCTCTGGCCAGATCTGGTATTAGTCCTGATGCCCATGCCAAGCCCTCCTCCAGAGACTGGCCCTTACTCTGGAAGAAGGCTACCTTCTTCCTCTGGCTGTGCTGTCTATATAAAACTTACACAATGTCATGTATAGTCTCATTCTGAGACAACAGAAAATCTGCGGAAGGAAAATGAAATTCCGACATTATCTTGGAATCACTTTCTAGTGGTTTTGAGTGCAAATTCTAAAGCCAAACTCTTTTGTTCTCATACTGGCCCTGCCACTCAATTGTTGTGTAATTTTTGAAATATGATTTAAACTTTACATCCTTGAAGTTTTCATTTGTAGAATGAAGATAATAATAATGACTACCCTGTAGGTCTGCTGAGATGATTAAATGAGTCACTATACATAAATATATATATATAGTGCTTAGAATATTGCTGGACAGATATTTATTACTATTAATATCATTATTTTTACTAATATCTTTATCTTTATTATCATTATTTCAATGGAAATCATATCTGCCCCCTAGTCCCATTCATGGTCTATAAAATGGGCATGCATTCTACGAATGTAATAACTCGGTAAGGAGGCAGACTTTGTTTTAGGCATTAGAGGTTCAGTAGTGAACAAAACAGACAAAAATCCTGCCTTTGGGAGCTTCTGTTTTTGTGGCTTTTGCTCACATTACTCATGACTTCCTCCATAGATTTTCTAAGATGAAATGGGGACAATAACAATTGAGGGGTCTGGAGAGCAAATCTGAAGATACGGAGAAGGTGCTGCTTGAAGGAATATGCCTTAATTATCAGTATTCTGCTCCTGCTCTATTTACATGTTTCCAAGAACAAAACAGAACAAGTCTTGGCTTTGCCAGTAACCTGCCAATCTGAGCAAGTCATTTATTTATTCTTTCTCAAGGTGTTTCCTGTTTGCAAAATGAGGGTGATGAAGGTGTTACTGTATTCATGTTTTTTTGTTTTGTTTTGTTTTTGTTTTGTTTTGTTTCTCATAACGGTCTTCCAGACAAGATCAAAATTCCTCAGAAATGTTTCCAGGATTCGGCAAACATTTTATTGTAACTTGACCTCACTTATTCATCAATATTTTATTTTTATTTTTAAAAACTTCAATAAAAACTTCATGCAATCAAGTGGGCTATACCAAATATTAGTATATTAGAGTCCATGTGGATTACTATTTGTCTGCAATAATTTATTCATGAATAAGAAAAAAATCATACATCTGAACTTGTAATAGAAATTAAGTTTTACTTTGATCTCTTTTATACATTGCAATTCTGTATAGGAGTTGAATTGAAAATAGGGTATCATAAAATGACTTTCAAATTCATTTGTCTACATAATAATGACTAAAATTTTGAGCCACTGTCATTTGCCAGAATCTCCCCTTATGCGTTCCACATATTTCATTTAAATTTAAAAACAATTCTATGATGTTCACATGCATATCTTCCTTTCAAAAAGTGAAGAAACAGGCTAGAAAGATTAAGTAACTTGCCTAAGGTTCAATGATTACAGTGGCATAGCCAGAATTTTAATTTAATTTAATTTTAATTTTAATTTACTGTGTTTATAACTACCACAACTAGAATTATTTTTAGGGTCCCTTATTATGATAACTGCCATATTTATCTATCTTTCCATTCTGTTACATGGAAAACCAGCTCTTAGTATTGAAGGGTGAGTGTCAACAAGTCTGATGGTATAAGTTTCAATGTAAATAACTTCTCAGGAGGCACATTGTATGTAGCACTGTGATTCCAAACAATAATCTATTCATCTGTCTCTGTTTCAGTGTAATCATCAGTGGCAAAACTATTTTGCTTCTATGTTTGTTATTGCTTACAATGCACATGTTCACTATTTACATGATAAACCCACTGCAGCCTCCACTCGCCTTCCATCCATTCTCATCCCATACCTGGGCATCCTTCAAATTGTGACCAAATGACATCTTTTTTTTTAAATAAGTTATTTTTTTAAAGAAGATTTTATTTATGTATTTGAGAGAGAGAGAGTGAGAAAGAAAGAGGGCATGAGAGTGGGGTGAAGGGCACAGGGAGAAGCAGACTCCCCATTGAGTAGGGAGCCCAATGCAGGACTCAATCCTGGGACTCCAGGATCATGACCCGAGCTGAAGGCAGAGGCTTAACCGACTGAGCCACCCAGGCGCCCCAAAATGACATTTCTAAAGCACGGATTATCACGCCACTGTCCTGAGTGTTGTCTACATGTCTCCTTCTGTATTTACATCCCTGGGCCTTGCATTGAAGTTTTCTCACAATCTAGTCTGGGTCTACTTTTCTAGAAAATGTTACCATTATCCTTTCAACTTAAATTCTGGTCTTGCCTTTTTTTTTTTTAAGATTTTATTTATTTATTTGAGAGAGTAAGAGAGAGAGCATGAGTTGGGGGAGAAGGGCAGAGGGAAAGGAAGAAGCAGACTCCTCGCTGAGTAGGCAGCCCAATGTGGGGCTCAATCCCAGGACCCTGAGATCATGACCCGAACTGAAGGCAGGTGCTTAACCGACTGAGCCACCCAAGCACCTCTCTGGTCTTGATTTAAAACAAATACACATAATTCTGAAATTACCATTTGGTATTTCATAGTGGCTAGAACAGTGTCTGACCTGGCAAAAGCACCAATGAATGCTTGTTGAAGAAAACTGTCTATGACTATGTCCAATCGTTGTTAAAATTTGAATCCCATTCCTTAATTTAATTTTTTTTTTTAGATTTTATTTATTTATTCGATAGAGATAGAGACAGCCAGCGAGAGAGGGAACACAAGCAGGGGTAGTGGGAGAGGAAGAAGCAGGCTCACAGCAGAGGAGCCTGATGTGGGGCTCGATCCCAGAACGCTGGGATCACGCCCTGAGCGTGAAAGCAGACGCTTAACCGCTGTGCCACCCAGGCGCCCCCTTAATTTAATTTTTAATACATTAAACGTGGGTGCAAAAACACCACATTCAGTTATAATGATGTAGCAAATCTCAGTCAGTAGCTTCAAGCCTCTTTAGACCTTCACTTCATTGACATGCAAAAAAGTAAACATTCAGTAAATCAGGAGACTTAAAAGAATTTCGTAAGTATTCTTAAGTCCAAGATTTAAACTGAATTAATGATTAAAAATCTGAGGGAAGTGGCTTCCTAAATTGTAAATGCCACATTTCTTGTTTTCTCTAGCTTGATGAGTTTATGGTTGAGCGGCACAATTAATAGCTACTATTTTTGTAAAGTACGCAAAAAGCAATATTTTGTCTAGCTCTGTGGGTGGCATTAAGCTAGCAAAACATTCTACTTGGCATTATCCTGACACCAGTCAATGAAGCCATCAGGCAAATGAAACTGCTCTTGTGATAAGCAGCACAGTAATTGAAAATTGTCATTTTTTTTCCCCAGGAAAATTTGAAACTTTCATTTCAACATTTTTCAAATCACCAGGAAGAAATGAATATTTATAAAACAAGAAAAAGGGCACAGTCAGGGTGTCATTTTTCTCGGTGAATTATACACAATGAAGAAAGATAGTAAAACAATAATTCAAATTTAAACCTGAGTTGCTGCAGTAGCTTAATTGTACAGACATTTATTCAGTTCTATAGGCAAATGTGTAGGCAATGATTTGCAACAACATGGATGGAACTAGAGAGTATTATGCTAAGTGAAATAAGTCAGTCAGAGAAAGACAAATACCATAGGATTTCGCTCATATGTGGAGTTTAAGAAACAAAACAAATGAGCAAAAGGAAAAAAAGAAGAGAGAGACAAACCAAGAAACAGACTCTTAATTATAGAGAACAAACTGGTGGTTACCAGAGGGGAGGTCGGTGGGGGATGGGTGAAAGAGGTGATAGGGATTAAGGAGGGCACTTGTGATGAGCACCAGGTGTTGTGTGGAAGTGTTGAATCATTACAGTGTGCACCTGAAACTAATAGTACACTGTATGTTAACTGAAATTCAAATAAAAATTAAAAAAAATAAGACTATTAACTAATATTTCAATTATAAAAAAAATGCGTAGGCAATGATATCAGAGTAAAATGCATCCTGGTACATTTGGTATAGTGGGGGCATCACTAAATTAAACTAGTAGGTGCTCTCTTTTCATTAGAATCCAGCAGTTAACCTATTATCGGTGATGACTGAGGATCCAGGTGTGAGGTCTGAACTGATGGGCTGGAATCATCAATCAGTTGAGGATAACCCTAGGCTATAAAACAGGATCAGTTTCAACCCAAAGGAGTGGAAAAGCAGAATTCTACATCAAGATAGTAACTAAGCATAAACGTTTATATTTGTTCTTTCCCCAAATGACACTGGATCAACAAAAAAGTTATTGGAAAAAGAATAAATTCACAAATTGTGTCAAAAACAGGAGAAGGTAAAGTTGAAAGACCAAAAAAAAAGAATTTGAAGAATTTCTATGTGATATAAATCAGATGATATTAATCAATATCATAAAGAATAAATAAATAGAAGAAATAAATCAAAGATCAATAGAGAATTAAGAAAAGCATAAATGAACAAGAAAAACCAAAATGAACAAACTAACACCTGACTCTGGAGGACACAAAAATTCTGCTAAGAACAAATGGGATTTTAAATAATTCTGATAAGTGTCCTCAGAGAAATTACAGAGGGTATTAAACTCATTAAATGTAATAATATTCTGTTAAAAAAGTAATAATAAAAAGAAAAGAATAGTTTGCAGAATTAAAAAAATTATGTCAAAATTTCGAAATCAATAAAAATATGTAATAATAGATTGAAAGTGATTGTGTTTATTTATTTATTTAAAATTTTATTTATTTGAGAGAGAGAGCAGGAGCAGGGATGGAGGAGCAGGGGCAGAGAGAGAGGGAGAAGCAGACTCCCTGCTGAGCAGGGAGCCCAACAGGGGTCTCAATCCCTGAAACCAGAGATCATGACCTGAGCAGAAGGCAGACACTTAACTGAGCTACCCAGGTGCTCCTGAAAGTGAGTTTATTTATTTTTTAAATTATTTATTTATTTATGATTTTATTTATTTATTTGGCAGAGAGAGAGACAGCCAGAAAGAGAGGGAACACAAGCAGGGTGAGTGGGAGAGGAAGAAGCAGGCTCCCAGCAGAGGAGCCCCATGCAGGGCTCGATCCCAGCGTTCTGTGGTCACGCCCTGAGCTGAAGGCAGACGCCTAATGAATGAGCCACCCAGGTGCCCCTGAAAGTGAGTTTAGATCCAGAATAGTCTATTTAGATGCTAGGCTAAAGTCCTATATCCAACTTATTTCCACTTTCTCTTCAACAGAACAGATAATGTGCTTGAAATTAAATCTGTTGCCTTTGCTTTAAAATTTCTATTTTTTTCTTTTGAGGCTTGCGAAGTTGTCCTTTTGTATTCATTTATTTTTTTCATTATGGTCAGATGATATTTCATAGATATTTATAATGTATGTTCTGTTTTGCACATACAAAGTTGACTGACAGGTAGACAAATACTAAAGCTTGTGCTGTTTTATTCAAAAGTTTTTCAATTCCAAGGGTGAGAAAGGGACAGGCAGCGCTAGGTAGGGAGAGAAAAATAGGAGCTCCAGGATCAGGCTCACAGAAATCCCAAAAATGTGAAGGTGTAAGGAAACCAGAGATAAGGGAACACATCAGACCACCCTGCCCTAGGTGTCTAGGGGGAAATCTTATTTATGACAGTCTCCGGTGGTCAACAGAAAAAAACAGACCCTAAAAAGAAGTAAGCCATTAAAGATGTTATCACTAGTCCTTAATCAATGGTGCTGCCAGTAGAAAAGTCAAAAAGATTTAAGTTCTCTGGTTAGCTTTCTATCAAAGACCAACCCTCAGTGGCAACCCTGTCAGGACCCCTCTCACTCCTGAGAGCTTCTTTCTGTATCCTTGCTTAATAAACTTCTGTCGCTTTACTCCCACTCTTTTGTCCGAGAGATTCCTTCTTCGACTCCGTGAGACAAGAACCTCGCCCTTCCGCTTCAAGAGCAAGGAGTGTCTTAGGATAAGCGAGGCTGCACTGAGGTAATAATCTCTTAATACTTCATGTCTTATTCATGCCACATCTCTAATATATGCTATGTATTGGAAGGAGTGTGTCTCAGTTGCACCCGGCCACTCAAGCCCTAGACCGAGAGGCGCCATGTTCTTGTGGCCTCTCCATCTGGAACACAGAGCCTTCTCAGTTGCTGGAGAATGACGTGCTGCTCTTCTTTACTTCAGCCTGGAAGTGATACCCAACACCTCTGCCCTCTGCCCGTTACTAGGCACATAGCTCCACCTAACTGCAAGAGGTCTGAGGAAGGTAAGAGAACAGAAGAGATCTTTGGTGAGCTCTGCTGATTTTACTGTGATGTGTTGAAGGGTTATGCTATGACTAGACCATAACGTAGTGGCTAAGACAGCAAGCTCTGGAGTCAGACCGGCTGTGTCAAAATCCTGCAGTCATCAATTACATCACCATCTCTGTGCCTTATGCTGAAAATAGGAATAAGATAGGTCTCTACTTCATGGGATTGTTGGGAGGACAAAATACATTAATACAAATACAGTACTTAGAATAGAGCCTGACATTTAGTAAGTACTCCGTAAGTATCAGCTATCAGGACAATTATGATCTTTTTTTGTACATCTAGCAGTGTAGGCTTTCAATGTTGCTATGTATCATGTTGTCAATTACATAAAGGCTTATGACTGTCATATTCTCGGTGTGGATGATCAAAATAGAAATTTTAAATAAATCCCTTACTCATCAGTTGAAATGAGGAAGGGGAATGCCAGAGAAGTGTCCATTTCACTAAAAGATCGAAGAGTCTTCTGAGAAACAACTTTACCCAGCAGAAGAGAGAGCCAGGCATGATTAACCTGGCACCATAACTAAGCCGTAGAGGGGACAGGGGAATTCTGAATACAGCATGACAATACATGACAATCAGCTTTGCTTCTCATTAATCTCCCTCAGATTCATGTACCAACCCTATATGCATAAGGGGATTTTAACTTCAATATTAAAGCACTGTTTTGCTAAGCATTCAATATTGTATGTCGTACAATGCTAGCAAATATTTCCAAATACAACACACAAAAAGTGGGACCTAAGTTCACAAAACAACATAACCCAGCTTTGGTCCCTTGAGGGCTTGCTAGCTCCAAGAGAAGGCATTCCCACTGAGATACCTGGGACACTCAGGGAAGCTTGGTGGCCACTGAAATTGTTTTGTGTGTTTGCATCTTAGTCTGCTAAATTGGTTCTTTTACTCTTCATTCTCTGGCTATGATTTTGTAATCAAAACAATAAAATAACAAGTAATATTTAGTGTCTGTCTACTGGGTGCCAGGGCCTGGCTTGACACATTTCATACATTATGTAATTTTCAGATACCCTCATCCTACACTATAAGATAGTTATTATTTCCTTATTAAGGATGAGAACACTCAGATTTGATTTTACCTTACAATTACATTTTATATCATGATTTGAAATGAGATTTGATGCCAAAGTCCTCCTCTTTCTCACTAGGTTGCTTTGCCCCAGCTGTATTCAGGTGGTATATATATCCAAAAACGAAGTGCCATAAAGAAATGAAGTATTGCAATGTTTTGAACACATAAAATGCATTCTAATTGTTCTTAAGTGTTCACTTAGAGAATTTTTTATTTCTGATCATCTATAAGAGAAAACAAATGAATAAAACGCAATGTGGCTTATCTTTATGAATTGAGAGAACATTCTTCTTGGAGCCATATCTATATTGTCATCTGTCTAGATTTCCTCAGTTAAATATCAGCAAGAGTATTCTCTGGTTTCCTTATTCTGGGTGATTTTCTTTGAGATTATGTTTTACCTCTGTTGGCAGCAAGCCCAACATTCCAACATTATCATACTGTTTATTTTACTTTGTTTGCTAATGCACTGTCACTGCTAAGAAGACTTCACAACTTTGAATATGAATGTAACATCTGGTTTAGTTTTAATAACATTTCATGCTGCAAATGCTAAAATGATTTTTTTGTTTGTACTTCAACAACAAAAAAAGTCTCAGATTGTCATTCTAATGAAGGCTGATTTCCACATTCCAATTCCTAAATGTTATGGTTTTGCCCTATTTTTTCCTTTTTTTTTAAATTTGGAAAGATGCACAACCATATGTTGCAAGCATATCCCATACTGCTATTTCCATTTTGTCATAACTTTAATCTGCAACTTGCCATGTCCTTCATTTGTCAGATTCGGGGCACTCTAGGCAATAGGTAAAATATCTCCTTCTCTATCCTACCTGATCTTACATATTAAGACAATCTTGTGACATGTGATAGCATATGATTCACCTCTCATTCAGAAAATCAGAATCACATATTCTGATAAAAGTCATACTGGAAAAACGTTTGACTACTCGGGTACGCTGAAAGTTTTCAGCAGACAGAAATTTTAAAAAGCACCTTTTGATGTTTATTGGAGCAAGGGTCGAGGGCAGGGTTGGCATCCACAAACACAATCCATAGGCCAGTTACTTCCGTTCACAGGTAATGATACCAGGATCCATTGAAATATTCTTCACACACAGCTACAAGTTTAAGGTAGTGAGGTTATACTTAAAATAACATTCTCAAAAAAATTTTGTCTCTGCTATAGGCTAAGTTCCCATGAAGAACTCAGAGATTTATAAGCACAAGCTTTCTTCTCCTCTGAGAGTTTTATTTTGTTGGGGAAAAACAAAAACATGTATAAAGAAGAAAAATAAAAACTTAAGTCAAGATATGAGAGCTAATTAGTGAGATGTTTGCAAATACTATGGAAATTTAGGAAATGAAGAAAGCATGCATGGCTAAGTATTCAGGAAGAAACATGGAAAAATGAAAATTGGAGTTGGGTTCTGGATATTAAAGTGATATGCCATGAGTGGAGGGGGACAGTGTAGGTAGAGAATGAACTGACTGAAGGCCTGGGGGTGGAGAAATTCAAGGTATTCAGAGTGCATTTTACTATCCTGTCTGCCTCAACATGCTGGGAAACCGAGACTGATTTGCAGGTATGCCCAGATACTGTTTCGTTCTACTTGGTCTTGGCCTGGGGCACAGAGGCTCTAGGTCCTTCAGGATAATGGAGGCTTGTGTATTTATCCTAAAAAGCCTGGAATATTAGTTCTATACTATCTTCTAGGTGTGCCATGATTTTAATAATATTTTGAAAGAATGCCTGAGATTACAGTTTCTAGATCATTCTAACTAGATTAGAATTTAAAAAAAGAAAAGAAAAAGATAGTAATTAGAAGGGTACCTGGGTGGGTCAGTCGGTTAAGCGTCTGATTTCAGCTCAAGTCATTTCAGCGTCCTGGGATGGGGCCTTTGTCAGGCTCCCTGCTCAGGGAGGAGTCTCCTTCTCCCTCTCCCTCTTTTGCTCTCTCTCTCCCCCTTTGCCTCTCCTCCCACTCATGTGCGCTCTCTCTCTCTCTCTCTCAAATAAATCAATAAAATTTTTAAAAAGATAGTAATTAGAGGGAATTCAAAGATTCTTTTCTTGCTGTTCATCACATATATGCTATATATGAATATATGTTATGTATATATATCATATATGATATATATATATATAATGTATATGTGATATTCATTTCATCCTCAAAGCAAGCCTATGCAGTTGCAGGAACAAAATATTTTTATCAACTAACAGCCATGAAACTATGTTGATCAAGGTTAAGCTGCTTCTTCATGGCAGGATCTATATAGATTCCTCTAATACTCCTTGGAAAGAAAGAAGATGCAACAACAACAACAATGAAACAGCTTTATAGTCAGGTTGGGTTTTCTGAAAAGCCCATTTCTGGAACTTTCTAGCCCTGAGCCCAGTAACTCCAAATCTCTGAAGTAGGACAGATAAATATTAAACATGGACTTGCTATAAATTAGGATATTAGGGGCTAAATTATTTTTCATTATCATTCTATCTATCCATCTATCCAAAAAATACATATATATGTATATATGTATGTACACCTACTATACACACACACACATATGTGTATATGTACACCTGTTATTTTAACAAACTACTCTTGGTAATCTTTATTTCTCTCTTTAAGAAAATGCACAGGATTCCCAACCTTTTTAAAAGTTTCCCTCTACATATTTTGATTTTCAAAAATACCTTGAATTATAGAAATATTTATTAGAATGTGGAGAACTCAATTTTTCCAAATATATTTTGTATATACTTTTTAACACCCGTGTCAGATATTATAACAAATTCTTTTGATTTTTAAATATTTTGAGCACTTAACATTTTATGTTCTTGTGGAAACTGGTAATAAGTCATTTTTTATAGTGTATTCTTTCAAAGAGTTTAAGATTTACAAAAAAATTGAGAAGACAGTACAGAGAGATTTCATATGTTCTATACCTAGTTTCTATTATTAGCATCTTTTAGTAGTAAAATACATCTATTATAACTAATAAACCAATATTGATACATTATTGGTCAAATTCCTACTTTATTCAGATTTCCTTAGTTTTTATCTAATGTCCTTTTTCTATTCTTCCCTGTGTATCACATTAAATTTACTTTTCATGTCTCCTTAGGCAAATCTAGATTTGTGATAGTTGCTGAAATTTTTCTTATTTTTAGTAACCTTGAAAAATTTGAGAAACACTGATCAGGTATTTTGTAGAATGTCCCTCTATTGGGATTTGTCTGATGATGTTCTTGTGATTAAATGGGGGTTATGGTTTACTGTGAATAAGACTACAGATGTAACATGCCATTTACATCACATCACATCGAGAATACATATTATCAATTTGACTTATGGATATTGATATTAACCTTGATCACTTAACTTGAGATAGTGTTTGTCAGATTTCTCCATTGTAAAGTTACTCTTTCTTCCCTTTTCATATTGTACTCTTTGGAAGATATCGTTATGCACAACCCACACTGAAGGAATGGGGAGTTATGGTCCATCTCTGAGCAGGTGCAATACTTACATAAATTATTTGGGATTCTGTTGCATGTGAAATTTGTCTCTTTTCCATGTATTTATTTATCCAATCACTTACTTATATCTATATGGACTAATGGATATATATATATATATAATTTATACTTTGGTTTATATCTCATCCTGTTTTTAAATTTTGTTGCTCAACTTGTCCTACCTTTTCCAATGAGCTTCTTTAATTTGGCCCCCATCTCCTTTTGAAAAATCCTCATCATCGTGGATTTTTTTTTTTTCTTTTGAGCACTTCCTTACTTTCTGGCACTATAAAATACTCCAGGCTTATGTTGTATATTTCCTGCCCCCATGCCAGAATCAGTCATTTATCCAATAATCCTTGGTTCTTTTTTTTGGGCTATGGCATTAGAAACTACATCTGGGCTTAGGTATGGTTGTTGCTACTAGGCCCTCTCAATGACAGAGCAAGGAAATCTATGCATGCATACTCACTTGCATATCTACTCATATCTATAACATTTTTATATGTAACTGTAATCATATTTAGCTTGACATAAGTTCATACCAATGTTTGTAAATCTAATCCATTAACAATGGATCAGTCTAGCCTCTTCCCCTAGCTTATCTGTAAACTCCTATTCCAAAAGTGAGAAGTATGGATCCCACCTCATTCATCCACTTGCTTAATTGTTCAATTCCAGTATACATGTATAGCAATACAGAATTGTTAATCCATATTCCTGTGGGAAACAACTCTATCAACTACGGTACATTTGCTTTTGCCTTTAGTTTTATAGACCCCATCATTTCCAAGGTTACTTAGGTCAGCAACTCCCCCAGCCCAAAATATACCTCCTTAAGTAGGGTTGTTTCATAAATGTGTAACACAGATTATTTTGCCAAATTCACCCTGAATATTTGTGTACACTAAGGTTTGCTCTTTGTACCATATAGTCTTATGGATTTGCATAAACGCATGAGATCAGGTATCCACAATTACAGTATCATACAGAATAGTTCTATTGCCCTAAAAATCCACTATGTTTCAGTTATTTATCTATCATTCCTACTTCCAAACATCTGGCAGCCACTGATATTTTCACTATCTCTATAGTTTTGTGTTTTCCAAAATTTCATGTAGTTAGAAACACATAGCATGTAGCTGTTTCAGACTGGGTTATTTCACTTAGCAATATATATTAAAGGTTGATCTATGTTTATCATGCCTTGATAGTTCATTTCTTTTTATTTCTGAATAAGACACCATTATATGGATGTATAGCTGTTTGTTTTTCTATTCATCAATTCAAAAGCATGTTGGTTTTCTAGTTTGGCAATTATAAATAAAGCTGCTATAAATATTCATATACAGGTCTCATGTGTACACGTTTTTTCAAATCAGTTGTGTAAATACCTAGGAATACAACTGGTGAATCAGGTGGCAGTACTGTCTTGCCATGTAAGAGACTGGCAAAGTGTCTTTCAAGGTGGCTGTATCATTTTGCAATTACACCAGCAATGAATGAGAGTTGCTGTTGCTCTTCATCCTTGTCAGCCGTTGGTATTGTTCGATTTTTTGATTTAACCATTCTAATAAAATATGTAGTCATATCTCATTTTAATTTGCAACTCCTTAATGACAAATTGCATTGAGAATATTTTCATGTAGTTATTTGCCATCTAGATATCTTCTTTTGTGAAGTGTCTATTTGTATCTTTTGCCTACTTTTTTTAATGGGGTGGTTTTTTATCTTACTGTTGAGTTTTAAGAGGGTTTTGCATATTTTGGGCATAATCCGATAATCAGATATTTTGGGCAAATATTTTCTCCCTATCTGTAGTTTATTGTTTCTTTCTCTTAACGGGGACTCTCTCTGAGTAGAAGTATTGAATTTTAAGAAAGTCCAATTTATCAATTTTAAAAAATTTCATGTGTCATGCTTTTGATGTTAAACCTAAAATCTCATTGCCAAGCTAAGTATCGCCTTGATTTTATCTTATGTTTTCTTCTTGAATTTTTTATATTTTGTGTCTTGCATTTAGGCCTATAATCCATCTGAGTTCATTTTGTGGAAGATAAAGGTTTTGTTACAAAGTTAACGTTTTGTTTGATTTTTCATGTCGACATCTAACTATTCCAGGAGTAGTTGTTAAAAACACTCTCCCTTCTCCATTGAATCACTTTTAGTCCTTTGTCAAAGGTCAGTTGGCTATATTTGTGTGGGTCTATTTCTGGGCTCTTTATATAGTTCCATTCATCTATGTGTCTATCCTTTTGTCAATACCACATCATCTCAGTTAGTGTAACTTCAGAGTAAGAAATCAGGTAGTGTGATTTCTCCAACTTTATCATTCTCTTTAGTATTTCGTTGATAATTCTAGGTCTTTTGCCTTCCCAAATAAACTTTAGAATCAGTTTGTCAATCAGCTTGCTAAAAAAAAGCTTATAGGGATATCGATTGAGATTGCTCGTTAGATGAAGTTGCTAAGAATTGAAATGTTAACAATACTGAGTCTTCCCACCCATGGAAAAAGATGACCTCTCCCTTCATTGTGGTTTTGACGTTTCTGTCAGTGTTTTGTAGTTTTCAGAACATAGACTTTATACTTGTTTTGTGAGATCTATAGCTGTATATTATATTGTATTTGTGCTCTTTTAAATGGCATTGTTTTATTCATTTCCAATTTCAGCTTTTCATTGCAGATGTGGGAAAGCAATAGATTTTTGTATGTTAGCAATGTATCTTATGACTTTGCTATAGTCACTTAACAGTTCCAAGTATTCTGTTATTGTTGTTGATTCTTGGGAATTTTCTATATAGACAATTCATGCCATCTGTAAACAAAGCCATTCTCATTACTTTCTTCCCTGCCTATATAACTTTGACTTTTCTTGTATTATCTCAGTAGCTACAACATTCCTGTTGAAAAAGAGTAGTAAAGGAGATCATCTTGTTTGTTCCTGATCTTAGGAAGAAAGCATCCAACTTCTCATTCTTACATGTATGTTAGCTCTAGGTATTTTGTACATGTTCATTATCAAGTTGAGGAAGTTCCTCTCTACTCCTACTTTACTGAAGTTTTCATTGTGAATGGATGTGATCTGTTTTTTGTTTGTTTGTTTGTGTTTTTGGCATTTTGTTAAATCACATGATTTTGGCTATTTGATATGGTGGGTTATATCAACTTGTTTTTTTTTAAATGTTGAACCAGCCTTGCATGCCAGAACTAAGTTTCATTTGGTCATGGTATATAATTATTTAAAAATATTGTTGATTCTATTTGATAATATTTTTGAAGCTCTTTGTATCAATGTTTGTTAGCAATAATGGTTTATATTTTCTTTTCTTATAATATTTTTATCTGGTTTTGGTATTACTGTACTGGTGACCTTATCATTAAGAAGTATATAGAAAGTACTGTCTTTGCTTTGATTTTCTGGACAACATTTTAGAGAAATTGCATTTCCTTCTCCTTGAAAGTTTGATAGAAATCACCAGTGAAACCATTTGGGCCTGGTGCTTTCTTTTCTGGAGAGTTATTATTAATTGATTCAATTTATTTAATAGATAGAAGCCTATTCTGGTATTTATTTATCTTTGTGTGAGTTTCGGTCATTTTGTATCTTTTAATGGATTGGTTCATTTCATCTAGTTATCAAATCTGCGGGCATAACATTGTTCATACGATTTCTTTATTAACCTTTGATATTCACAAGATCAGTAATAAAGATTCTTCTTTAATTTCTGAGATTGGTAATTGTGTTTTCTCTCTTTTTTTTCCTGGTTAGCCTAACTCAGTTATCAACTTTATTGGTATTTTCAAAGGATCAGCTTTTTGGTTTCATTGTATTTCTCTATTGTTTTCTTGTTTTCAAAGTGACTGATTTCTTTTCTAGTATTTGTTATTTCTTTTTCATCTGTTTGCTTTATTTTTAAATTGTCTCCTTTTTCTAGTTCCCCAAAATGGAAGTTTAAGGTATTGATTTTAGATCTTTCTCTTCCCCCTCAATATATGCATTTAATTGCTAAACACTGCTTTTGCTACATCCCACAAATTTTAATAAGTTGCACTGTCATTTATATTTGGCTCAAAATATTTTTAAATTTCTCTTGAGATTTCTTCCTTGCCTCATTGTGTTATTCAGAAATGTACTGTTTCATCTGGGAATTTCATAATTAAATTTCTGTTATTGAGTTCTTATTTAATTTTCTTGTGGCCTGTAAGTCTATATTACATATATTTTATTCTAATAAAATCTTTAAAAATTTTGTTAAGATGTGTTTTTTAATGTAGAATGTGGTCTAATTTGGTAAGTTTTAGGTAAGTCTGAAAAAAGAATGTATATTCTTCTATCTTTGAATACAGTTTCTATAAATATCAGTTAGATCGCGTTGACAGTGCTGTTTATCTATTTATACACAGACATACATATGTATAGTATACATACATATACATATATATCTATACAGAGAAAGATACATAGATACATCCTTAAGTGATTTTCTGCTGCTTGAACTATCAATTACTGAAAGAGGGAAGTTGAACTCTCCAACTTATCTGTTTAGGAGGTGTTCTGTGGTTAGTGTTTCCTGTATTTGGAGGAACTAGAGAATTCAGATTCCCCTAGTGCCCTTGTTTTTGTCTTCCCTCTTATCTTTGGGTTCCCCCAGAGAATGCTTTTTAAAATAAAGGTTTGCACCTTGCAGCAAGTTGACTATAATCCACTGTTATGCTGGAGGCTTGTTGTTGTGATGGTTATGTACATGGGGAAGAGATGTTCTATAACTTTATGATTTAAACTCCATCTTTTGGCCAGCTGGTGTCCCTGGGCTGTCATCTTTGCAAGTGTCTTTCCCCCCTTCCCTCTTAGGTACCTGGGAAGTCTAGAGGGGGCTACAGTCAGGTAATTTTCCTTTGCCCCAGTGGGCTAAGTTTTCTGTGAAGTGTTTTTCCATGCCAAGTAGGTCTTTATTATGATATGCTCTGGCTTATTTCACAATGATCATTCTTCTCCTCTCCCTATCAGATCCAGGAATAGATCGTCTTTGAATCATTGTGAGAAAAGGGTGGTGGTCCTGGAATTAAAGTCCACAGGACTCTCCGAGGACAGCAGTGTTCAAGAGCTTCTCGTTCTCACATCTGTTCACACTCAGCATCCAACAATTCATCAAAAGTAACATTTAAGCTTTCCTGCTAGTTTATGGCTCTAGTGGCTTCTGCTCTTAAAAAAAAAAAAATCTCAGCTGTGTCCCTCTGGATGAAATTGTATTTCCAGATTTCAGGGTAGTCGTTTGCCCTGCAATGGCAATTTTCTGATGGGTCTAAGAAAAAGTCATTTGTTTTCAGTTTGTCCAGCTTTTCTTGTAAGAATGGGAATGATGACTTCTAAGCTTCTTACAAATCAAAGGTGGAACTGGAAGTCTCCAGTCAAAGATGTTTTTATAATCCTTTATTCTAGACTTAGTCTAGGAGTCAGGAAAAAAAATGTGTTAATTAAAATAATGGCCCTGGAATTCAGCTGTGGTGCCACAAAGATAGGACAGGCACAGAGGAAGAATGTTCTTCAAGAGCTGGTAGAGTTTGACCATCATCATTTGAAATTGTTCTCACAATTATCAGTTCCACCCAGCTGATACACCAGCTACATGAATCTTATCTCCTGTCTTTTTTCTGGTTTGGAATCTAGTCTTATTGCATGTAAGTGATTAAAATGTACAGTGATGGAAAGCTATTACCTGGTGTCAAGTACCTGAGGCAGATTTGTATCATGACTGCCCCCTTTTTAAAGACCTATGTGTATTAACATCTATGCTTTGAATAGGTAAAAAATTCAAACTTCACACTAGAGGAAAAAAAAAGTATGATATTTTGAATGGAGTCTGACTCACTTTGAGGTGTAAGGGAGTGTTATATGCTAATTACTTGCCCACGATCCAGAAAAACAGACCCTTATTAGAAAGTACAGGAGTCCTCCCATGACATGCTCTTGATATAAGATTGTAAAATAAAGCTTTGGTTCAATTACTCTTCTGTTTTATTAGATTAGGGCTGTCACTGTGTTAAACAGTTCCTTCTTTTATCATTGTCACCAAGGCACTGCAGAGATTCTTAACCACATCCTCACTCTCAGGAAAGGGGTCCTCTTCAGCTCCCTTCCTCCTCATGCTCCCATACGTACATGAATGGAAGAAAGTATCACTTGCCACATGCATTTCTTCCCTCTAATTCCTAGTTCTCAATAAATTTCAGCTGCAGGATGTAAGTTCTCTGAAGCATTTCTGAGTTTCAGGAGTAGGGACAGGGCCCTAACAACAGTATTTCAAGAATTCTATTATTTATTTATTTAGAGAATTGAGGATTCATCTTCTTCAACTAAGGTCCCTTATTTCAAGAGCAAGGTCATTGTTCATGGGTAAAAAATCAATCATCCAATCACTATGAATGAACTAATTTATGGTAGAGACAAAGCTGGCATCAGAGGTCATGGTACACTAGGCATTTTCATATAGATTCCTGCCAAGTTGTCAAGCCCTGATTATGTCAGTCATGGCAAATGCTATATGTTGAACTATTGCCCCCTCATTTCTTTTAACCTATAATTACGTTGCCAGGAGCAATTTATTCCCAGCAATAAATTTATATGGTAAAACAGACTACACTTGAGAGCACCATTCATAAAGCTTTTCCTACTGTCTGATGCCATGAACCATGTATTTAACCTACAAGTGATGGGGAGTATGTACTTAATTATAACTGGCCTGGCGTGCATCACTAATTAAGAACCAGGATGAGTCCTCATTTGCTCACTAGAGCTCAGACTGGAGACTTTATAAGACAAGATAAATTTCACTGAAGAGGAGTTTTTCTCTTGATTTAAATGGAAAAAAAAAAGAAAAAGAAAATGAAAGAAAGAAAAAAGAAAAGAGAGAAAGAAAAAATTTTGTTTGTATCATGCAACCCAAGTTCTAGGTATGTTCATACATTTTTATTTACTTATTTATTTTTATTTTTTTTTAAAGATTTTATTTATTTATTTGACAGAGAGACAGGCAGCGAGAGGGCACACAAGCAGGGGGAGTGGGAGAGGAAGAAGCAGGTTTCCAGCAGAGGAGCCTGATGTGGGGAGCGCTGGGATCACACCATGAGCTGAAGGCAGACACTTAATGACTGAGCCACCCAGGCGCCCTGATATACATTTTTATTTAAATCAACTTTTCATGTCATAACAATATTCCAAGATATGCATTATTATCTTCATTTTACAGATGTAAAGAACAATGAATGAGACAAAAGAAAGAAGTAATATAGAAATGATAAGATACAGTCAGCAAGCTTGCTGTGGTAGATACCTATAGGACATTGTGGAGAAAACACTTAGACAATACCTTCTTTTTCAAGTGCATGTTGTGGGGAACAAAATAATTTGCTTGCATGTACCCATCACTCAGCAGACACATAGCTTTCTATTTCATCGGAAAAGGGCATACATGAGAACTTCCACAAGTTTCCACCTCTACTCCTCACTCACGGAGTCTGTGCTCACACCCTCAGTTCTCATTCCTGTTACTATCAATGATCTTTACACGAGGTTCCCAAAGGTCAACCTCTCCACTTGCACACTAGCTTCTATTCCTTGCAGATTTTCTCCTTTCTTCTGTACCACTTTTTCTCCCTATGTATTCTTTCTGAGGTGATTTCATCTATTATCATGGCTTTAAATACTATTTTTATGATGATGGTTCAAAAGTTTATGATACCATATCACAGTGCTCCTCTGAACTTGAGATCCCTATATCCAAAACCTACAACATACTTACTCAGATGTCTCACAGACATCTTAAATTAAGTAGATGTAAAACTGAAATTCTGATCTTCTCTCAAAACTTGCTCTCTTTATTGCCCATCATCTCACATACTGGCAATCCCATCCTTTTATTTGCTTAGGAAAATACAACTTTAGATTTNAGGTTTCTCCCTCGATTTCACATCCTCCTCCATCTGTGGCCCCATTCTCTGTCCCCTTAACGCCTAAACCTCCTTTTTTTTTTTTTAAGATTTTATTTATTTATTCGACAGAGATAGAGACAGCCAGCGAGAGAGGGAACACAAGCAGGGGGAGTGGGAGAGGAAGAAGCAGGCTCATAGCGGAGGAGCCTGATGTGGGGCTCGATCCCAGAACGCCGGGATCACGCCCTGAGCCGAAGGCAGACACTTAACCGCTATGCCACCCAGGCGCCCCTCACCTCAGAATTTAAATCCAATCTATCAATAAATCCTACGGGCCCTACCTTCAATACAGAAATTCTAAATATTTTCACCAATCAACCCTTCTGAGTGATCTCTTTGTAGTCAGAATGCTGGCCAATTCAATGTCACACATTTATATAATACAATTCACAGTTTTGAATATTTCAGGGATCATGGAGGGAAGAGAATGTAACATTTGAAAATATTTAGAATTTAATAAAATTGAAATAACTCAAAATTTTAATTTTTCTTGTGTAGGTACATTTCATACTTTAAAATTATCAATAGCTATACAGTCCTCTGTAAAAGACAATAACTATTAAACCTGCTCCTTAACATTCCGGAGTCAGCAGTGTTGCCTCCTGTCTTTTGTTGCTGTTGCCTAGAGTCTGGCCTTGTCTGTTACAGATACACTTTACATCAAATCTGAAAAAACGATACAAATTATAAGACACTGTGCATTTTTATCTCCTTCTAAAAAAATTTCAAAGGTGCTGCCAATTAATCTACAACAGTACCTTTGAATAATCGTTCAATGTGCCTCTGAGATTTGAAATTTCTTTCAACATTTTGAGGGAATCAGCAATTTCTGAGGCTTTAGTTGCACTCTTACCCCGTTAATAGTCAATCCCTATGCATGGATCTCAGTAACACAAAATAATAAAATGTTGTTTAAAAAGAAGTCCTAATAATATTTTAAAAATAATATAGTTTCTCCGACTAGTGAGTAAATTCCTTTCTTATATCCTGTATAGTTCTTGATTGCTACTTTGAAATGGGAGTATGAAATGGCTGTCAGTCTTCCAATGAGGAGTTTTTGCTTTAATGTCATCTAATCAGTTAATGCTGTATTTCCATACCTTCCTGAGTACAACACATTTTCACTTTGGCCTAAAATCATATTAGTCGTTCTAGAAGACATTTCAAACAACAATTTAACAACACTTATGTAGCATTAACACTGCACTTAGCTAAACTGATGTGATGATGGCATGCCTAGCTACATTCAAATTCAGCATAACCAGCAGGGACAACTACATCATTGCTGTTTCCTGACTAAAGATGATTATAAGACTCATTTAAATTTCAGATATGTGAAAAACATATGTAATTGTGATATGTGAAAAATATTATAATCTTAGACTCCATGAAATAGGGTAGTTTTCCTTCTTTCTTTCCTTCTTATTTTTTATAGACATAATTTACTATTTGATCACTAATAATTCCCCAATCTTTTCTAGCACTCATAACTACCATCTCTTTACTGGAGTCATTCATCTAATAATGTTTTTAATTTTGGTCCCTATGTCACAAAATTTATGTAGTATTGTATGCATAAAGGATATGTTTGTTGTTCCCCCATATTTAGAGGATTAGTTTTTTTTTTTAAATATATATTTGTGGATGTTTAAATTTCGCTGCAATTATCTAGGTTTGGGTGTTTTATTTTTGTACATGTTGGCATTCTGCATAGGATGACCATATGATTTATTATAGATTTTGAGTAAACACTCCCACAGATTTTAAAGAAATTGCAACCACAGTATGGAGGGCCCACGTACAGAAAATAGTTTGATGCCATTTAAAGAGATTTAGATTGATTTACAAAGTTGATTTTTAAAGGTTTAACTGATTTTAATAACCTGGTGATTATGGGCAGCAAAGAGAGAAATCATGGACTGCTGTGCTAACGTACATTTGTACATTTATCATTTGTATCATCATGAAAGCTTTACAGTTACTCTAAACGTGTGTACATAAAATATATGTAAATTTCTACAATTAAAACTTCTATCTGAATTTGTACAAGTTTGAAAATTGTTTGGTTAAATTATGAATTATATGTGTACCGTAGCTAATTCCAAAAATGGTTTTGCTCTGAAGGTTTCTTAATTAGGTATCAGATTTCTCTGTACTATAATACACTGCTCGACCAAAATTTGTGTTTATATCATCAAACACAAAAAAACAATCTTCAAAAGATGACTTTTTAATCTTCATTTGCGATGGCATAAACAATAATGTCAGATGTTTCATATTTAACGGAATGAAATTTTGAACTTTCCTTTGATATAGTACACTGAATGGAAAATCAAACCCTCATTAGAATTAACTAATTTTTGATTTGAAGCAACTGCTGACAGTGCTGTACAACTGGCCCCATTATTGCCAAGTTCCAATTCTGCTAAGGGAAGCAACTCCCAGAAACCACCTCTGTTGGCATCCTACTAATAACTCCCCCCTTAGGAAATCTCCTTTGCACTCTTTAATCAAAGCAGCATTGGAGATAATCTGTTTAAATTATGGTCCATTAGCCCTTGGGATGTGGATAGGAGAGGCAAGACAAGGGGGTGCCTCAGCAGTTTATTAGTCTGCTTAGTTCTCCCCTCATAATGATAGAGGGTATTCCTGTCTTGAGTCTAGTAGGAATTCATGAAACATTTGATCATCAAGGATGTTATTGAATATTGGCATGAGTTATGTATCTTTTATCAGTTTGAGGAACTACTTCTCTTCTTGGCCCAATAAGTATTTTTTTTCTCTTCATATGGACATTGAATTTCATCAGAATACATGGAAATGATACAGTATTCTTTCTTGGCTCTTGAGACATATTGTTTACTTCTTAAAAAATGGCTGCATTATTCCCCTCCTTGTGTGGACATATCTTTCTATGTAACAATGTGAGCACAAGCAAAAGGAAGACAGTCTGGACCAGACTGGAGCCAGGCAATCCCCAAACATGCAATAAAGTCCCACCAAGTTCAGCAGTGATGCCTTCCCTACCAACCATGGACCCACTGACTCCTGACCAATAACAAATGCATATTATTTTAAACAACTAAGCTTTGGAGTGGTTTGTTATACAGTGAAAGCTAAATAATTACAGAATAATTGATCATATACTGCTATAGATACATATACACATGTGGGTAGATATATGTTGCACAGAAAATTATCTAAAAATATGCAAGCAAATTGATGTCAGTGTTATTCCAGGGTAACATATGGATGTTTTAAATTTGTATGTAGTCAAGTCTTTTAGTATCTTCAGGTGTGATTTATTTTTTATTTTTATTTTTTTAAATATTTTATTTATTTATTTAATACAGAGAGAGAGCGCAAGCAAGGGGAGTGTGAGAGGGAGAAGCAGGCTTCCCGTCAAGCAGGGAGCCTAATGTGGGCCTCCATCCCAGAACCCTGGGATAATGACTGGAACCGAAGGCAGTGCATTAACTGAATGCACCACCCAGATGTCCTATGATTTATTTTTTAATGTAACACTTCTTTCGGATACCAGGTTTATATAAATAGCTTTAGTTTCTTTAACCCTTAAAGATTTATTCATTTATTTTGGAGAGAGAGAGAGAGAGAGAGAGAGAGGGAAAGAGCAAGCAGGGGGGAAGGGCAGAGGTAGAGAATTTCAAGCAGTTCTCCCTGCTGAGCACAGAGCGGATGTGGGGTTTCATCTCAAGACCCTGAGATCATGACTTGAGCCAAAATCAAGTCAGTCACTTAACTGACTGAGTCACCCAGGTTTCTGAGTGCCCCAAGCTTCTTTAACTCTTAACTGTGATGAATTATATTACAATAATAGAATAACCAATATCAAACCATGTGTGCATTCTCTGAATACACTATATTTGCCATTATTCTTTCAATATAATGCTGGATAATATTTGATATTTTATTTTTTAAGATTTATGGTCTTGATATTAAAGGACACTGCTCTGGGGTTTTCTTATTTTATGCTATCTTTGTCCCATTTTGGATGTTAGTGTTCTTTAGAAAGGAACTAGGAAAGACTGCCTCTTCATGTATTTTATGTCTACTTACTCATTCTTCCTCAGGGCATTTATATTTCTCTTTTTGTTGTTACTTGTTTTTACATGATTGCCACAGATCTGTATTATTCAATTTTGCAAATGAATAATGCTTATATTTATCTGTGACTTTAACTAAAATTTTCTTTTATGATAGTCTGCATTTAAAATGTATCCTTTCTTCTTACTCTGTTTAGACTAGTCTTACTGGTCTTAGACTTATGAGGATATGTTGCAATTTTGTGTTTGGAGAGAAGATGTGAGTAGGAATGCCTGAAATTACAGGCAGAATAAGTCCTTAAAATCTTTATGCATGTATGAAGGTGGATGACACAGGAAGGAATGAACAGAATATCTTGTAACTAAGCAGATGATGTTGTGTAGAAGTAATATTCTGGGGTTGTTATTAACACCAAGAACAGCCATAACATAAATAAAATGATCAATGTATACTCATTAAACAAATACATGTCAAGCACCTAATACGTTTTAGTCTTTTTCATAGCAACAATGATAAAAATCCAAGGTAAAAAAGAAACAGTCTCATTCTTCATGAAATATATATATATTTTAGTAAGGAAATTAAAAGTTACAGTGTCACAAATTTTCCTATGAATTTGTATTCTACTTATACACAAACCTAGCATGAAATGCTTATAAACCACATTCTAACAGGAGTTTGCATCTAAATAAGCTGAAGTCCAAGCAGTTTGTCTCTGTTTAAATAACAAACTCTTAGGGTGTTGGGTCAGTTAACTGTCCTCTTGATTTTAGCTCAGGTCATGATCTCAGGGTCCTGAGACTGAGCCCCACACTGGGCTCCATCCTGTGTGTGGCGACTGCTTAAGATTCTCTCTCTCCCACTTCCTTTGCCCTCAGCCCTCCCCATTCATTCTCTCTCTCAAATAAATGATAAGTCTTAACATCTGGCACTAATATTTAGGAATGCTATACAAACTTTTGAACCCTCAGAGTATATTACTTAGAGGTTGACAGTGTCAGCAGTAATCATAAAAAATGTATACAACATTTCTTTGGGAACTTTTCAGCAAAAGTGGAAAGATGCAGAGGCAGGAGGTAAGGCTTCATATCAGCAAGGTCTGTGCCTCAGTGATCAGAATTAAAGTGGGATCAGGCATTGTGAGCAGGTATAGAAACTATTCATAACCAGGTCCATGATTTTCATTCATGTGGTAATTTTTAGACTGGGTTTCAACTCAGTATCAGTGGGGGCATCATGTCTGGTCCAGGTGCTGATCCCCCCAGGCCTGGCTCAGGCTCCACCTGAGTTCCATCCATGCATCCCATCAGTCATTCAGAGTTTGCTCCTCTGCAATTCCCCCCGCCTAATGCCTACCATCAGAAGAAGATGTATTGCCAGTATCTCAATGTGAAATGTGACAACATATCTCTACAGAGTATCTGCCGAGCTTGAACCTGGTAAATACAAAAATCAGAAGGGGCTACAACAAACAAAAACCCAAAATGAGACGGCTTCACAGGTGAATCTTACCCAACATTTATTTTTATTTATTTTTTAAAAGATTTTATTTATTTATGTGACAGAGAGAGAGACAGAGAAGGAACATAAGCACGGGAAGTGGGAGAGGGAGAAGCAGGCTCCCCACACAGGAGGAACCTGACACAGGCTCAATCCCAGGACACTGAGATCATGAAGGCAGATACTTAATGACTGAGCCACCCAGGCGCCCCTTACCTAAGACTTAAAGAAGAGTTTAATACATAGTCTTCTTGAACTATTCCAAAAGAGAAGAGAAAAGAAAGGTTCCAAGTTCGGGGCGCCTGGGTGGCACAGCGGTTAAGCGTCTGCCTTCGGCTCAGGGCGTGATCCCGGCGTTATGGGATTGAGCCCCACATCAGGCTCCTCTGCTATGAGCCTGCTTCTTCCTCTCCCACTCCCCCTGCTTGTGTCCCCTCTCTCGCTGGCTGTCTCTATCTCTGTCAAATAAATAAATAAAATTTAAAAAAATTAAAAAAAAAAAAAGAAAGGTTCCAAGTTCATTTTATGAGGCCAGCATTACCCTGATATCAAAACCCATGAAAAACACCCCCCCCCAAAAAAAAAGAGAGAGAAAGAGAGAGAGAGAACTACAGGCCAATATCTCTGATGAATATAGATCCAAAAATCCTCAACAAAATATTGGGAAATGAACTCAAACACTATTTTAAAAAATCATTCCCACAACCAAGTGGGATTTCATTCCTGGGATGCAAGGGTGGTTCAATATTTGCAAATCTATTAATGTGATACATCACATCAATAAGAGAAAAGATAAAACCCATATGATCATTTCAATAGATGCAAAATATAGATTTGACAAAATACAACATCCATTCATGACCAAAAAAAAAAAAAAAACTTCAACAAAGTAGGTTTAGAGGGAATATACCTCAACATAGTAAAGGTCATATATGAAAAATAGACAGTGAACATCATACTCAATGGGAAAAAACTGAAAGCCAGCCTTTCCCCTAACGTTAGGAACAAGACAAAGCTGCGCACTCTTATCATTTTAATTCAGCATGGTACTGGAAGTCCTAGCCATAGCCATCAGAGAACAGAAAGAAATAAAAGGCATCAAATTGGTATGGAAGAAGTAAAACTTTCACTATTTGTAAATGACATGATACTATGTATAGAAATCCTGAAAGGGACACCTGGGTGGCTCAGTTAGTTAAGTGACTGCCTTTGGCTCAGGTCGTGACCCTGGAGTCCCAGGATCAAGTCCCGCATGGGGCTCCCAGCTCCAGCGGGAAGTCTGCTTCTCCCTCTGACCCTCTCCGGTCTCATGCTCTCTCACTCTCTCTCAAATAAATAAAAATCTTTTAAAAATTTAAAAAATGCAAAAAAAAAAAGAAAACCTGAAAGACTCCACCCGAAAACTGCTAGAACTGATAAATGAATTCAATGAAGTCTCAGGATAAAAAATCAATGTACAGATATGTTGAATTTCTTTGTTTTATTTTATTTTTTTAATTTTATTTATTTTTTTAATGATTTTTAATTATATTATGTTAGTCACCATACAGTACATCCCCGGACTCCGATGTAAAGTTCGATGCTTCATTAGTTGCGTATAACACCCAATGCACCATGCAATACGTGCCCTCCTTACTACCCATCACCGGTCTATCCCAATCCCCAGCCCCCCTCCCCTCTGAGGCCCTCAGTTTGTTTCTCGTAGTCCATAGTCTCTCATGTTTCATTCCCCCTTCTGATTACCCCCCCTTTCTTTATCCCTTTCTTCCCCTACCGATCATCCTAGTTCTTATGTTCCATAGATGAGAGAAATCATATGATAATTGTCTTTCTCTGCTTGACTTATTTCACTTAGCATTATCTCCTCCAGTGCCGTCCATGTTGCAGCAAATGTTGAGAATTCGTTCTTTATGATAGCTGAGTAATATTCCATTGTATATATGGACCACAGTGTCTTAATCCAGTCATCTGTTGAAGGGCATCTCGGCTCCTTCCACGATTTAGCTATTGTGGACAGAGCTACTATGAACATTGGGGTGCATATGGCCCTTCTCTTTACTACGTCTGTATCTTTGGGGTAAACACCCAGTAGTGCAATGGCTGGGTCATAGGGTAGTTCAATTTTTAACTTTTTAAGGGACCTCCACACTGTTTTCCAGAGTGGCTGTACCAACTTGCATTCCCACCAACAATGTAGGAGGGATCCCCTTTCTCCACATCCTCTCCAACAATTGTTGTTTCTTGCCTTGTCTATCTTTGCCATTCTAACTGGCGTAAGGTGGTATCTCAGTGTGGTTTTGATTTGAATTTCCCTGATGGCTAATGATTTTGAACATTTTTTCATGTGTCTGTTAGCCATTTGTATGTCTTCATTGGAAAAGTGTCTGTTCATATCTCCTGCCCATTTTTTGATTTCTTTATTTGTTTCTCGTGTATTGAGTTTGAGAAGTTCTTTGTAGATCTTGGGTACCAGTCCTTTATCTCTAGTGTCCTTTGCAAATATATTCTCCCATTCCATGGTCTGTCTCTTAGTTTTTTTGACTGTTTCCTTGGCTGTGCAGAAGCTCTTTATCCTGATAAAGTCCCATAAGTTCATTTTATCTTTTATTTCTCTTGCCTTTGGAGATGTGTCGTGAAAAAGGTTGCTCTGGCCGATGTCATAGAAGTTGTTGCCTATGTTCTCCTCTAGAATTTTGATGGATTCCTGTCTCACATTGAGGTCTTTCATCCATTTGGAGTTTATTTTTGTGTATGGTGTGAGAGAGTGGTCAAGTTTCATTCTTTTGCATGTAGCTGTCCAATTTTCCCAGCACCATTTATTGAAGAGATTGTCTTTTTTCCACTGGAAGTTTTTTTCCTGCTATATCAAAGATTAGTTGCCCAAAGAGCCGAGGGTCCATTTCTGGGTTCTCTATTCTGTTCCATTGGTCGATGTGTCTGTTTTTGTGCCAGTACCATGCTGTCTTTGTGATCACAGCTTTGTAGTACAGCTCGAAATCCGGCATTGTGATGCCCCCAGCTTTGTTTTTCCTTTTCAACAGTTCCTTGGAGATTCTGGGCCTTTTCTGTTTCCATACAAATTTAAGGACTATTTGTTCCAGTTCTTTGAAAAATGTCCTCGGTATTTTGATCGGGATAGCATTGAAAGTGTAGATTGCTCTGGGTAGTATGGACATTTTAACTATGTTAATTCTTCCAATCCATGAGCATGGAATATTTTTCCATCTTTTTATGTCTTCCTCAATATCTTTCAAGAGTGATTTATAGTTTCTAGAATATAGGTCCTTTATGTCTCTGGTTAAGTTAATTCCAAGGTACGTATGGTTTTAGGTAANTAAGTTAATTCCAAGGTAACGCATGGTTTTTGGTGTTATTGTAAATGGGATGGATTCCCTAATTTCTCTTTCTTCAGTCTCGTTATTCGTGTATAGAAATGCAACTGATTTCTGGGCATTGATTTTGTATCCTGCCACCTTACTGAATTGCTCTATAACTTCTAATAGTTTGGGAGTGGATTCTTTTGGGTTTTCCATATAGAGTATCATGTCATGTATANAAAAGTGATCTATAGTTTCTAGGATATAGGTCCTTTACGTCTCTGGTTAAGTTAATTCCAAGGTAACGTATGGTTTTTGGTGTTATTGTAAATGGGATGGATTCCCTAATTTCTCTTTCTTCAGTCTCGTTATTCGTGTATAGAAATGCAACTGATTTCTGGGCATTGATTTTGTATCCTGCCACCTTACTGAATTGTTCTATAACTTCTAATAGTTTGGGAGTGGATTCCTTTGGGTTTTCCATATAGAGTATCATGTCATCTGCAAAGAGAGACAGTTTGACTTCTTCTTTGCCGATTTGGATACCTTTGATCCCTTTTTGTCTTCTGATTGCTGTTGCAAGGACTTCTAGTACTATGTTGAATAATAGTGGCGAGAGTGGGCATCCTTGTCGTGTTCCTGATCTTAAGGGAAAGGCTTCCAGCTTTTCCCCATTGAGAATAATGCTTGCAGTAGGCTTTTCATAGATGGCTTTTATGAGATTGAGAAATGTACCCTCTATTCCTACACTCTGAAGGGTTTTAATCAGGAAAGGATGCTGTATTTTGTCAAATGCTTTTTCTGCATCAATTGAGAGGATCATATGGTTCTTGAGTCTTTTCTTGTTGATATGATGTATCACATTGATTGATTTGCGAGTGTTGAACCATGCTTGCATCCCAGGTATGAATCCCACTTGGTCATGATGGATAATCCTTTTAATGTACTGTTGGATTCTATTAGCAAGGATCTTGTTGAGGATTTTGGCATCCATATTCATTAGGGAAATCGGTCTGTAATTCTCCTTTTTGAAGGGGTCTTTGCCTGGTTTGGGGATCAAGGTAACATTAGCCTCATAGAATGAGGCTGGTTGCTTTCCTTCTGTTTCTATTTTTTGAAATAGCTTTAGGAGAATAGGTATTATTTCTTCTTTGAATGTTTGGTAGAATTCCCCAGGAAAACCATCCGGGCCTGGAGTTTTGTTATTTGGAAGGTTGTTCATCACTGACTCTATTTCTTCATAGTTAATTGGCCTATTTAAGAAATCTATTTCTTCCTGTTTCAGTCTTGGTAGTTTATAGGTTTCCAGGAAGGCCTCCATCTCTTCCAGATTGTTTAGTTTTTTGGCATATAGCTGTTGATAAAAGTTTCTAATAATCCNTTTTTGGCATATAGCTGTTGATAAAAATTTCTAATAATCCTTACAATTTCAATGGTGTTGGTCATGACCTCTCCTTTTTCATTCATAATTTTATTAATTTCGGTCCTTTCTCTTTTCTTTTGGATAAGTCTTGCCAGTGGTCTGTCAATTTTATTGATTCTTTCAAACAACCAGCTTCTAGTCTTGTTGATCTGCTCTACTGTACTTCTGATTTCTAATTCATTGATTTCTGCTCTAATTTTGGTCAACTGCTTC
>NC_048223.1:84793800-84819278 GCF_002007445.2 Ailuropoda melanoleuca
GTTGAGGTCCCCTACTATTACTGTGTTTTTATCTATATGTCTCTTTATTTTGGTTAAGAGTTGGCTTGTGATTCTTGCTGCTCCCCTGTTGNTTAGCCTCCAAGTGTTTGAGTTTCTTCCAGGTTTTTCCTTGTGGTTGAGTTCCAATTTCAGAGCGTTGTGGTCTGAGAATATGCAGGGGATAATTTCAATCTTTTGGTATTGGCTGAGACCTGTTTTGTGTCCCAGAGCATGATCTATTCTTGAGAATGTTCCATGGGCATTTGAATAGAATGAGTATTCTTTGGTTCTGGGGTGTAGTGTTCTATATATATCTATGAGGTCCAACTCGTCGAGTATGGCATTCAAAGCCTTTGATTCTTTGCTTAGTTTTTGCCAGGGTGTTCTGTCTATTTCTGATAGTGGGGTGTTGAGGTCCCCTACTATTACTGTGTTCTTATCTATATGTCTCTTTATTTTGGTTAAGAGTTGGCTTGTGTATCTTGCTGCTCCCCTGTTGGGGGCATATATATTAATAATTGTCATATCCACTTGTTGAATACTTCCTTTAAGAATAATATAGTGCCCTTCTGTATCTCTCTCTATGGCCTCTAGTTTAAAATCCAGTCTATCTGATATGAGAATTGCTACTCCAGCTTTCTTTTGAGGTCCATTTGTGTGAAAGATGGTACTCCATCCCTTTACTCTAAGTCTGAATGCATCTTTGGGTTCAAAATGAATCTCTTGTAGACAGCAAATGGATGGGTCATGTCTTTTTATCCAATCTGCAACCCTGTGGCGTTTTATGGGAGAGTTTAAGCCATTTAGATTGANCCATTTACATTGGCACTGAGAACTGAGAGATAGAATTTTAATGATGCCATGTTGCCAGTAAAGTCTTTGTATCGGTTGTGCCTTTCTGTTCTGTATCACTCTTGTGGCCTTTTTACCTTTATAGAACCCCCCTTAATATCTCCTGTAGGGCTGGTTTTGTGCTTACAAAATTGGTTAATGACTGGCGATTCTGGAACGTCTTTATTTCTCCATCAATTCTGAGTGACAGCCTTGCTGGATAAAGGTCCTTGGCTGCATGTTTTTCTCTGAAAGAGCTTTAAAAATGCCCCCCCAACCCTTTCTCTCATTCCAGGTCTGTGTAGACATTTCTGACGTAAATCTGATACCTTTGCCTTGGTACGTGAGAAATTTCTTTGCCCTGGCCGCTTTCAATACTGTATCCTTGGATCTAATATTTGCAAATTGCACTATGATGTGACGTGGTGTAGTTTTGTCGTGGTTGAGCTTGGGAGGTGTCCTCTCTGCCTCTTGGAGGTGAATGTTTGTTTCCCTTGCTAGATTAGNCTTTGCCTTGGTACGTGAGAAATTTCTTTGCCCTGGCCGCTTTCAATACTGTATCCTTGGATCTAATATTTGCGAATTGCACTATGACGTGACGTGGCATAGGTTTGTCGTGGTTGAGCTTGGGAGGGGTCCTCTCTACCTTTTGGACACGAATGTTTGTTTCCCTTGCTAGATTAGGGAAGTTTTCAGCTACAATTTGTTCAAATATCTCTTCTAGATCTCTGTTTTTCTCCACCCCCTCAGGGATGCCGATGATTCTGACATTGGATCATTTCATTGAGTCAGTAATCTCCCGTAACCTACATTTGTGGGCATGTATTTTTCTAAGTCCAGCTTCTAGTTTCGTTTTTTTCCTCTACTAACCCATCCTCCAATTTGCTAATACGTTCCTCTGCCTCGGTGACCCTGGCCATCAGAGCCTCTAGTTTTGCCGCATTTGGCTCATAGAATTTTTAATTTCTGTCAGATTTGCTCTCATATCCGTCCTTAGGGATTCTATATTCTCAGTAACATTTTCATTAATACTTTTTTCAAGCCGACTCATCATTTTGACCATTGTTACTCTGAATTCCATTTCTGATAATTTGGTTACATCCATATCCATTATTTCTGTGGCAGAGGCCACAGACTCACTGTCTTTTCTTTGCTGGGGGGGGCTTCTCCTTCTTGTCATTCTGATGAAGAGAGGTTGCGGGGTTGTCCAGAGCCCAAATTATTGACTGGGACCCAGGCCGTGCGCCCTTGTTTTATAGGGATCTTAGGGATGTGGGCTTCTTCTTTAAAGATTTTATTTATTTATTTATGTGGCAGAGTGTCAACCAGCAAGAGAGGGAACATAAGCAGGGGAGCGCAAGGGGAAGAAGCAGGCTCTCAGCAGAGGAGCCTGATGAGGGACTCCTTTCCAGAATGCTGGGATCACGCCCTAAGCCAAAGACAGGTGCTCAATGACTGCGCCACCCGGGTGCCCTGGGTTGTGGGCTTCTTGGTTTTTCAGCCTGCTTTCTCGGGGAGGGGCCTGCCATGTGGATACGCAGGCAACCCCTTTTGGGTAGAGTCTCCATGTCCCCTGCGAGGGGGGATGGGGATGGGCATGCTGTGAGCCGGTATTTCCAGGTTTTTGTTCTCTGGCGGTCTGCTGTGCCTCTTCTGAGAGTCAGAGCAGCAGCAGCCGAATCTCAGCCTCTGTCACAGAACAGAGGGATCGCAGACCATTCTCCACTGATGTTCTGGACACTTTAACTCTGTTACTGTTGGTGTTGCTCAACCCTGCAGCATCCCGGGATGTGCACCCCACACCCGGCGTCCCAGCCCTCACTTCCAGGGCCGGCGCGTCTCTGTCCTTTTTGTCTCTAATGCTACCAGCCGCCAGCCTCCCCGCTCACTCCCGGAGTTCCCGGTCTCAGTCTGGATACAGTGAGCACACTGGAGTTCCGGAGTTCCATGAGATGCCTGGTGGCGCACGCTCCTGGCTCACGGTCTCAGTCTGCTGTCACGGGTGCCGGTCCGCGAGTCCCCCCGCTCCCCCGTGCAGGTGGCTACAGCTTCCCGGCACCCAGACGTGGTGGCTCCCTCCCCCTTCCGTTTATCTTCCGATATCTGTGTGCGGTTTCACGGTTCCCCACTTTGTACCTCAATAGTCAGCACTGGAGATGTTCATTTGTAGAGATCCAGATGTATCTTCCTGCATCTCAGGCTGATTCCGTGTATGTTCAGGCTGGTCTGGTACCTATCCAGCTCAACTCAGGGGATCGGCTGAAAAAGGGGTCCCCCACTCCTCTGCCATCTTAACTCTGAATTTCTTTTTTTTAAAAAAACATTTTATTTACTTATTTGAGAGAAAGAGTGAGACAGAGAGAGCACATGAGATGGGGGAAGGGGCAGACGGAGAGGAAGAAGCAGACTCCCCACTGAGCCTGACACAGGGCTTGATCCCAGGACCCCAAGATCATGACCTGAGCTGAAGGCAGACACTTAACTGACTGAGCCACCCAGGCACCCCAGATCTGTTGCATTTCCATACACCAATAATGAAGCAATAGAAAAAGAAATTCAATCCCTTTTCTAATTGTACCAAAAATAATAAGATACCTAGGAATAAATCTAACCAAAGAGGTAAAAAGACCTTTACTCTGAAAACTATAAAACACTGATGAATGAAATTCATGATGACACAAAGAAATGGAAAGACATTCCATGGTAATGGATTGGAAGAGGAAATATTGTTAATATGTCAATAATATCCAAAACAATCTATGCATTTACTGCAATCCTTATCAAAATACAAACAGCATTTTTCACAGAGCTAGAAGAAATAATCCTAAAATTTATATGGAAACACAAAAGACCCCACATAGCTGAAGCAATCTTGAAAAGCAAAGCTGGAAGCATTACAATTTCAGACTTCCAAGTTATATTATAAAGCTTCATTATTTCATTATAAAATAATGAAAACAGTATGGTACTGGCACAAAAATAGACACATAGATTAATAGAACAGAACAGAAAACCCAGAAATGAACCCGTAACTATATGGTCCATTAATCTTTGACAGTGCAGGGAAGAATATCCAATGGAAAAAGACAGTCTCTTCAACAAACAGTGTTGGGAAAACTACTCAGCCAGAAGCAAAGGAATAAAACTGGACCACTTTCTTATACCATACACAAAAATAAATTAAAAATGAATTAAAAACCTAAATATGAACCCTGAAACCATAAAAATCCGAGAAGAGGACACAGTAACTTTTTTTTTTTTTACACTGGACATAACAACTTCTTCCTAGATATGTCTCTGGAGGCAAGGGAAACAAACAAAATAAACTATTGGGACTACATCAAAATAAAAACTTCTGCACAGCAAAGGAAACAATCAACAAAACTAAAAGACAGCCCAGTGAATGGGAGAAGATATTTGCAAATGATATATCTAATAAAGGACTAGTAACCAAAATATATAAAGAACTGATACAACTCAACACACATACAATCCAATTAAAAATGGGCAAAAGACATGAATAGACATTTCACCAAGACATCCAGATGGCCAACAGACACATGAAAAGATGCTCAACATCACTCATCATCAGGGAAATGAAAATCAAAGCTACAATGAGATATCACCTCACACCTGTCAGAATGGCTAAAATCAACAACACAAGAAACAACAAGTGTTGTCGAGGATGTGGAGGAAAAGGGACCCTTGTGCACTGTTTCTGGGAATGCAAACTGGGGCAGCCATAGTGGAAAACAGTATGGAGTTTCCTCAAATAACTAAAAATAGGATTACCATTTGATCCAGTATTTCCACTAGTGGGCATTTACCCAAGAATTCAAAAACACTAACTGAAGAAGATATGCACCTCTATGTTTATTGTAACATTATTTGCAATAGCCCAAATATGGAAGCAGCCGAAGTGCCCATGAATAGATCAATGGATAAAGAAGATGTGGTATATAGACATACAATGTAATATTACTCAGCCATAAAAAAAGAATGAAATCTTGCCATTTGCAACAACATGGATGGACCTAGAGGGTATAGTGCTAAGCGAAATAAGTCAGTCAAAGAAAGACAAATACCATGTGATTTCACTCAAATGTGGAATTTAAGAAACAAATGAGCAAAGGGGAATAAAAAGAGAGGGAGAGGCAAATCAAGAAACAGACTCTTAAACTGATGGCTACCAGAAGGGAGGCGGGTGGGGGGATGGGTGATACAGGTGAAGGGGATTAAGAGTACACTTGTCTTGACAAGCACTAAGTAATATATGGAATTGCTGAATCACTATATGGTACACCTGAAGTTAATGTAACACTGTATGTTAACTACACTGGAATTTCTTAAAAAGCTTATTATGGGTTTTCAGAGGAAAAGAAAAATGAATAATGGGTGTATTTAGTAGTCTATGAAACTCAATGTACCCTGTACCCCCAATCTCCTTCTAAGCAGAGTCCCTCAGAGTTATTTTTTTAGAAGTAGGCTCCACGCCCAGAGTGGAGCCCAACTCAGGGCTTGAACTCACAACCCTGAGATCAAGACCTGAGTTGAGATCAAGAGTCAGATGCTTAACCACCTGAGCCACCCAGATGCCCCCCTCAGAGTGATTCTTGTACATAACTTCCCATGCTTTCTATCATATGAACCTGTTAACCTGTTGGGATGGACTGCATCAGGAGTCTGCGTATGGGTCAAAGAGGAATAGTGATGGGTCAGTTGGAAGGAGCAGATTAAGAAATAGGCACAGGAATGCCAGGTGGGGGTGTGCTCTGGAAATGAATAGTGAATAACATCCCCCATCAGATTCTCCTGAAGAATGCTGGTTGGAAATGAGTTGGAGACAGAGAGGTTGTATGTGTGTCTGTGTGAGAGAGACAGAGACAGAGAGAGAGAGAGACAGAGAGACAGAGAGAAAAATCAGTCAGAGTAGAGAAAAAGGATGAAAAGCAGTGGAAACCAGGATAGGCTCAGAGAAAATAAAGTTGTAAATATAGTTGCATTCTTCTAATAGGTATGCCAAAATGCATGACAAGGTCAACAAAACTGCTGTTAAATTACTAGAATTTCTGTAGTTAGTAGTACAATGGCATCTATTGTTTGCTGAGTTCTTTCTGTGTGCTTGGCACAGTGTTACATTTGGCATCCACCATTATCAAATTCTATTGCAGTCACTAGTTTCACTGAGTATCCTTGGAGCTGCGTTGGTACCTGCAAGGTGGTGAACACCATTTCCATTAATTTAAGGCCTGACCTTGACATTATTGAAAGAGATCCTTGTGCTTGCTGACTTCCTAGGGCATCCTTATATGCTCCATCATCTGAAGGAGAGAAGCATATTTCCATTCCTAAAGCCTGACATCTTCTAACATACTAGAAATTGACATTCTAAAAGAAAAGTAAGCCAAGGCATATGATGCCGAATTGGTTGTTATCACTGTTCCTTACATGAGTAATGAATCAGTTAAATCCTTCACTGTCTCAAGAAATCACCATCTGTTCTTTAGTCTTTAATTGATGTAAGAAATGTTTCAAGAAATCTCCAATGGGAAACAATTCTGGCGTTCATGAAAACTGGCTGTCAGATTAGTGGGTCAGCCAACCAGATGGTGCCAGGACTATTTGGTATCTGGGGCAGCTGCTGTCCTATCTGGGCAAGGTGGCCATTCCCTCCACTGTACGAATCATAAATCTGCCAGTACCACTCAAGCTCCCAATGTCTTCACATCAAATAGAGAGTTTATTCTGGAGACAAGGATTGGGAAGTGGGAAATGAATACAGCAGAAGGCACAATACATCCTTCAACTTTTGCAGCACTCAGAGGGCATAGGCAAGGGTAGAGAAAGTTTTGAGTAAAACAAAATAAAATTTCATCAACTAGCCAAGAATTCCAGATGGCAGGTTTATACCTCTTTGTAGACATTCAGGTAAAATCAAAAGGTCAGGGATTTGATTATCATGTGTAGAAATACTTCATTTTTTGCAGGAAATATAACTTTTTGAGGGGAAGATCATATTCATATTCATATGATTCATATGTTAAATCTACTTCATCTCATTTCTTGGTTCTGTGGAATAAGTGGAGGACATTTCCTGATTCCTTCTTGATTATTCCTCAGGAATTGCAAAGAGTCTATGCTGAAAGCACTGTGATATCTTCAGCAACTCTTAGAATCGTTTTGACCCCAGGCAAAATTGTGAAGTAAATAAAGCCGGGTTGAAAGGTGTTTATATTCAGAACTGACACGGTAGCCCTAACCTACCACGCATGGAGGGTCAACAGTCACATTTCAAGATGTGTTAGGGAGCAGGACATGGGCTGATAAGCTAGCATCCAAAAGTCAGTCCAGAATGAACATGTTCTGTGCAGCAGAGGGTGTGTTTTTAGGTAGCTTTCAAACACAAACATTTTCTTCTTGCAAAAGTACGGAAAGGTCTATGAGAATCCTTCTTCCCATAGTGTTATCTCACCCACAGACAGGGACACAAACCCTGGCTGTGACAATGACCTGCTCTCCAGAACTGAGACTTGTATTTGCTTAGTCTCCAGACCCCAGAAGTGGTTGAGGAGAGCAGTGACTAAGGGCTACAGAAAGGGGGTTATTTTATAGTTGAGGTTGCCAGATTTGGCAAATAAAAAATACTATTGAATTTGAAATTCAGGTAAACATCTAATAGTTTTTGAACAGTGTTTTTAGTTTTTAATCTGAAATTCACATTTAAATGGATGTCTTAGTTTGTGCTGCTATGAGAGAACACCATAGACTACGTGGCTGAAACAACAGAAATGTATTTCTCGTAGCTCTGGAGGCTGGGACATCTGAGATCAGAATGCAAAGGGTTGGGTTCTTATGATGTCTCTCTTCCTGGTTTGCAGACAGCCAAATTTTGCTGTGTCCTCACATGGCCAAGAGCGGAGAGAGGAGATGCACATCTCTACTTTATATGAGGATACTCGTCCCATCATGAGGGCTCCTCCTGTAAGAACTAATTACCTCTTAGAGGCCCTATCTCCAAACACCATCATATTGAAAATTAGAGTTTCAACACTGAACTTCTGGAGAATACAAACATTCAGTCCATAGCACTGACATCCTGATTTTCCCTGGCAACTCTATAGCTCATCCAAATTTTGGGCACTTGGAAGCAGACTGAGAAACCTCTTGCAAGAGTGAAAAACCTCCCATGGATCAGTTCAGAATGTGGAATGGCTAGGGCTGCAGTTGATGGAAGATGGCAAGACATCCTCCCATTTGGTGCCAGCTAGAGGCAAAGCCCTATGTGGTGGTTTGTGGGGAACAGATTAAAGGGGAGAGCAGGACACATGTTGAGAAGTGTGGTAGAAACAGGGACCAGAGGCTGAATCTAGGCGTTAAGTTGGCCAGGTGTCACAGCAAAGCTTGTCTCACCAAGAATGAGAAGGGTGCAGAGAGCAAGAGAGGGATCTATAAGAAAGGCATTTGGGAACCAGAACCTGGGAAGTGCCTGGAGGGAAATGGACACATAGGATGGGAGATATTTTAAAAATAGTCTGTTATTTAGCCTTAAAGTGGCCTTGAAGTTCACTGAATCAGTCCTGACAAGAAGATCCAAATATGATGATTATAGAGGAATTTCCCTGTAGTACTCCACATCCCTAAGTGAGGTGGGATCAGAGCTAATACTAAGGTCACCTGTGTATTATTTCTTCATTGTTGAAGCAGAAGTTCACTGACACTGAAGTTCTATGAAACAGATCGCATCCATTTCATCTCACTACTTTTGACTCAGGCATTAAACAACTGAGCCCTGCTTTGTCGTTCTAGAGTTTCCAGATAAAAAGATGCCTTTTGATACAGACGTACTGAAGAGAAGGACCATATATACCCCAATGTTCATAGCTGCATTGTCCAAAATAGCCAAATCGTGGAAGGAGCCGAGATGCCCTTCAACAGATGACTGGATTAAGAAGATGTGGTCCATTGTATAATGGAATACTACTCAGCTATCAAAAAGAACGGTTTCTCAATATTTGCTGCAACATGGACGGCACTGGAGGAGATAATGCTAAGTGAAATAAGTCAAGCAGAGAAAGACAATTATCATATGGTTTCTCTCATCTATGGAACATAAGAACTAGGAAGATCAGTAGGAGAAGAAAGGGATAAAGAAAGGGGGGGGTAGGGGCACCTGGGTGGCACAGCAGTTAAGCATCTGCCTTCAGCTCAGGCTCCTCTGCTATGAGCTTGCTTCTTCCTCTCCCACTCCCCCTGCTTGTGTTCCCTCTCTTGCTGGCTGTCTCTCTCTCTGTCGAATAAATAAATAAAATCTTTAAAAAAAAAAGAAAGAAAGGGGGGCAATCAGAAGGGGGAATGAAGCATGAGAGACTATGGACTCTGAGAAACAAACTGAGGGCTTCAGAGGGGAGGGGGGTGGGGGAATGGGATAGGCTGGTGATGGGTAGTAAGTAGGGCACGTATTGCATGGTGCACTGGGTGTTATACGCAACTAATGAATCATCGAACTTTACATAAAAAGCCAGGGATGTACTATATGGTGACTAACATAATATAATAAAAAAGAGAAGGCCTTTTGGTATTGCCACGGAAGGGGACCTAGAACATCTGCAACTCATAAGGCCACTGAAGCCAAAATTATTTTTCCAAAATTGGTCAATCAGGTAAGAGATTTCCTTTACTAATATGCTCAGACAATGTGTTCCTCTCTGGTGTGTGTTCTGCATATCTCCCCCACTTCCCTGCTCTTTCAGTGAGGCACCGGCAGTGACTTTTATTTGGTTTATGCTTAACATCCAGATGACTCATGACGTGTGTGTCATGGAGGGAAGATACAGGATCCTAAATTATCATTAATGGTACCCGTTTTTTAAAGCAAAAGTTATATTTGGATGACTAGAGCTTACTGAATATTTAGGGGATTATTATAAGGGGCAAAACCAGAATAAATTTCATGACTCAAAACAATGATGTGGCTAACACCTCGTCTGTTGATAGCAAAAATTGTTTTACTTCTACTAATGATGGAATTACAGTAATTGGATGTCTACCTGTTCGCTATAGCCTTGAAGCCACTGGAGAATAACGTTTAGCAAATTCACTGATAAAACCTGCTAGATGTGGAGACATCCTCCCAGCAGCAGAAGTGACATTCAGACACAACCAAAGCAAAGGCTGTCTAAAGGATGTGAAGAGGACAAAAGCTGCCTGTAGAGTGCTTTGTCCTTAGTTAAGAGCATCTGATTTAAATGAAAATGAGTTCTACTAGGAAAAAAAAATCATACATGTAGGGTAGGGTCCAAACAAATGCTGTGGTAACAGCAAAGATGCCATCTCCTACACTATGGTTCAACACTTACCCATATACCGCACTTCGCAATTTACCAAGCAAATTAAAAACGTTCTCTGTTGCCACTGACTTCCAAAGTAAATCAAATATCCAAAGTAAAGGTGAGAGATTAGCAGAAGAGAACCAGACTTGGGGTCAGAATCTGGAGCTCTTGTTCTAAGAGCACTTGTGAGGTGCTGCCAGGTAGTTCCTGTGTATCATATGTGACTTGAGTAACTGAATCGCTCTCACAGTCCTAGGGTTAGACACGATTATGGCCCTCATTTCAGAGGTAAGGAAACGGATCTTCAGAGAGGATGCGTCACCTTCCCAAGGTCACACTGCTGGTAGGTAGCAGGAATAGGAAGATCCCTCATACTCTCTGAACCCCAGCTCCTTTATCTGTATAATGTAGATAAGAATAATGGATGTAATAGTGATGCATGTTTGTTGCACAGCAATTTAAGGGTTTCAATTTCCTGCAATGGAGTTGATTCTCTTGATTTCAAAACCCACTTGAGAGGTAAGAAATATTCCTTGATTCTGAGGAAATTGAAATCAAGTCATCAGGTCGCAAGGGAGATGACATAACTCAAAATCAACTGCAAGAGACAGACAGAGAGAGAGAGATATCCATGGAACTCAAACAAAGAAATTGTGCTCGGAACACCACTGTGGCACCCCATTTCACACCACACAGGGTTTCTCTAAGGCTCAAAAAGAAATCGAAAGGAAACACAAAGGCAAGTTAAAACTTGTCTTCATTGTCTTACTTTCTTTTTATTACACCTGCACTTTATGTAACAGAATATTTCTAAAACATGTGGGACATTATTAGTACCCCACATTATATCCAGTGCCTATACAGATTTTCTCATATTTCTTTATATTACAAGAATCCTGGGTTATGTTAATTTCATTCTCTTATGGAATTGGAGGTGAGGCCATCAGATAAAGAGCACCAGGAAGGAACACACTTGCAGCCGAACAGAGCTGGGTTTGTTAAGTTGCTGTTACAAGGGAGAATGGACAAAAGGAGCCATGGAGCCTCTCACTAGGAAGCAGGAAGGAGATTTTGATGGGGTTTGAGCTTATTCTGGGTGATTCTAAAAAAAAAAAAAAGGACGTGAAGATCAGTTCTGAACTGGTACATTTCGGAAGGAATTTTGCAGCTACAGTGTGGCCTTGAAAGAAACTTTGTTTTATATTGGCGTTGCCAATTGGCCTTGTCTGTGTCTGCTGCAGTCTGATTATCAACAGGGCTGATTTTTTTCCTTCTAATTCTGGATGAATTTTACTTTTTCAGATGATAATATTTCAATGTCCAATTATATAACAACACTAATTCCATATTAGGACACAAAGAAAATCTCAATCAATATAATTAAACAGAAATTTTAAAGCCATATTCAATAATGAAAATGTAATAAAGTTAGGAATATGTACAATAATTTATTTATTTTTTATAGTAATTTTTATTATGTTATGTTAGTCACCATACAGTATCCTTAGTTTTTGATGTAATGTTCCATGATTCATTATTTGCGTATCTACAATAATTTAAAGAAAGTGATTGCTATGATATTTTCAGCAGATGTATTGCAAGTAAAGTTTGGAAAAGAGAATCAAAACAAAAATTACAACATATTTAGAAAATGAAGACAATAGGAATACTATATATTCCTATATAAATTTGGCATAAATTTTCTTAGGTTAATAATCTGTATCTATAAAAGATTTATGATTAAACGAGAAAAATAAAATAAAATAAAATGGACTAGGCTCTGTCTCTCTCTCAAATAAATCTTTAAAAAAAATGGGCTAGCAATTTGAGGCAAATCTTTTATAAAATAAAAATAAATAATTTTATGAAAACCAGAAGAAAGGCATCTGTAAGATAACAGCAGATCATAATGAGTTAGAAAATAGATAATGAGTAAAAAAATATAAATGTCCAAGAGCAAGTTCTTTGAAAAAAACAAATAAAAAAAAACCCACTTGTAATCCTAATTAAGGGAAAAGATAAGATTATGCAAACTTTTAACATTAGAAAATTCAGTTTAGTGATAACACAAGAAAATGTTCTTCATATCATAGAGAATATATAATATTTCACAAAACGGAGGAAAACTTTAGATTGTCAGATCTACCTTTATTCGAGATACTATTCTGGACAGTTTATTTAAATTTTATGGTTCAAGCCTATATTTAGAAATCAAAATGTTTATTGCTTATTTTATTTTATATGCAATCATACACTCATATCTATATTATATATTCATATGTGTTGTTTTAAATAGGATTTAAATTGTATGCATTCTATCTTACTTATATTGTGAACATGAAAAGGTGTTTGCTACGTATAAAGGCAGGATGTACAGTGTACAACTCATACTTTACGACTCAGATGCAAAGCTCCCTGAGGTGGAGCTGAGATACTATGTGACAGGAAGACAGTGGCACCTGGCAACCTAACCCGAACCTGGGGCTGATTCCCATGCCACCCTCTTTTCTTTCCTTTTTTTTTTTTTTCTAATTTAAATTCCAGCTAGTTAACATGCAGTGTCATATTAGTTTCAGGTGTAGAAATTGGGGATGCACCACTTATATACAATACCCAGTGCTCATCACAACATGTGCCTCCTTAATACCCATCACCCTGTTACCTAAAATAAAATAAAAGTCTATTCTGTGCATGAGGACAATTAATATTCACAACAGTCTTTGGATTAGGTTCCATTATCATTTTATAATTCCAGTTATAGTGATATGATAGCTGAAGCTACAGTAAGCTATGCCATCAGTAAGTAGTATTAGAGCTCTGGGTCCATGTCCATGATCAGGCACGATGTTGTAACCAGCTAATGTGAAAGATGCAATGGGATAATGGTTGGAGTAGGTTGTTGCCTGGACAGCAGGGACCAGTGGTCTCTAGATTGCAGTTGGATTGCTGTGTGTGAGAAGTTGAGAGAGTTCTGATACCCAGGACTCAGGAGCTCTAGGTTGTTTTCTGGGTGGTGTCCAGTCTTCTTAAGTGGGTAGTTTGACCTCTATCCCTCACCCATGGGGCATCCTTGGTGGGTAGAGAAAGAAGCAGATACTTCATACTGGACCTAGTTAGGCATATTTTTCTGCTGATGGCAATGATTTAGAAGCTGTTAATCTGGCAGATAGACCAGGTAATTGAGGAGCAATGATGGGCTGGACCATGAGAGACAAGGTGGCCTTCGATGTGAAAGGCTGCAGATAAAAATTGAGATCTTACCGGGTGGTGAGTATTCCTAAGGAAAATTTACATTGGGAGTCTTTATAGTAAGAAGTATGGTGTCTTATGTTAGAAAAAGAAAAAAAAAAGATCCTGAGATGGTAGCATAAAATTTATAACTCCTGATAACATTGAAACACTTTCGAAATCTGGTACTCTGTAAACTTGATGCAGTAAACTTGAAAAATAAGAGATAGTTACCAGAATGGAGCATACCTAAAATCTAGATTCTGGAGATTATGTATTTATTGGTGATGACAGACCCAGGAAATAACTGTGGGAGATGGCTGAACTGTAACGGACGTTCAGATGATTGCAGCTGAAAAGTTCAAGGATCTGTAAAGCCTGATTTCAGAGTGCATCTTCTCTCAGTTAAGACTACTCCATCATCTCAATTGCTCAGGTCAAAACCCTTGGTGCCATCATTTTCTCTTCTTTATTGCACACTACACATCATCCCATCAATAAAGCCTGTCTTTTCTATCTTTGACGAATATCTTGATTTCTACCACTTCTTTCCATCTTGGTCAAAACCAACATTATCTCTTGATTGAATTATTTCATAAACAAATAGGTTTCTCTCTGTTCTTACCATTAATCCTTTTCTGTCTATTATCAACATGGTAATAAGAGTGACCCTGCTAAAACAGGATCATTCAGATCATGTCATCTTGTGTTTCCAATTCTCCAATGACTTTACATCTAACTTACAGAAAAGGCTGAAATTCTACTGTGTATCAATTAGGTTGTTGTCATAATAATGATACATAGAAAACTCCCCTAAATCTCAATGGCTTAAAATGACAATATTTTATCTATGCTCATGTCTGTGGAATGGTTGGTGGTGGTTAAGATGGTGGTACTGTAGGCTTGGCTGCACTTGGCTTAAGCTAAGATTGGGTCCAGTTCTCCCTCATATACACCTCATCTTTGGCCAATGCGTGTCATATGACAAGCTAAAATCAAAGCACAAGAAGTACAATATAACAATATGAAGCCAAGCCAAGTGTGTCTGTTCAGATCCCCTAAGAAGCAGATTCGACACACAAGAGATTCAGTGGCTGAAGGCCAGTGAAAGACAAGGGAGAGTGCATAGTAGTAGGCAGGAAGAACTTTCAGTGCAGAATTACAAAGCATGCCTGACAACTGTATAAGGAGAGAGGGAGGGCAGAAGAAACAGGCAGGGAGAATCTTAGATCCTAATGCAGCTTTAAGAAAATTCCAACTAGACCAATGAGCCACAGTTCCTGTGCAAGGGGTGGGGATGAGGGTGGGGCTTGCATTCTGCAAAAATGATACTGGTGTCCATGCAATGTAATGCTCGGTTATTGCCTAAGAACAGCCCTGTAGGAATACAGCATCTGGGGGAACAAGATGATACATCAAAGGGACAACACTGGAAGCTCTAGGTCCAATTATGATGCCTCAAGCAGGCTTTTTTGAAGGAGATTTGAATAGCATATTTACTTGGATATAAAGCCAGTTACATTGTCAAGTTGACAAAACTGGGGCAAGGAAGTATATCCTCCCATGGAAGTAGGAAAGAGAGTGTGATTGAAAAATACTCTAATTAATACCAACAAGACCCACAAGTCTATATGAATCAGACTTCTTTTTATCTTTCTGACCTCATTTTTCACCATTCTCCTCTCATTAATTCCCCTCTAGTTACACCACTTCTTTGTTTTTACCAGAACATGCCAGGCATGCTCCTACCAGAGGAACTTTTCCTGGAATGCTTTCTGCCCAGATGTATACATGACTTTTCTCTTCATTTCTTTCTGATGTTTATTCAAATGTCAACTTGTCAGTAAGGCTTTTTCTGACCATCTTTTCTAAAATCTCAATCCCCATCAACGTAAGGCATGCTCTGTAAATTGCTTTCAGAGCTGCTCCATTTCTATTCCCAAATACAGTCTAGTTTAGTCAAGGAAAAATGTACAAAAAACATTATAAATTCTCAAATTTTGGCACTATAGTCTCCTAGCTGATGTAGGCAGCAGGTAATCTAATTATTCTTAGAAAGTAGCACTATGAATAATTTAACAAGTGTTTGCCTTCAAGAAAACATTGAATTCAGGGCATTTTGCAAATAATTCAATAAGCAAAAACAAATACTATGATAGCTACTTTTTAGGGAAAATGTACAGGCACAGGGAAATGCAGTGCCTCTTCCTCCATTGGTTCCCCAACCCCCTGGAGATAATATATAGAATACTAACAGGCTGGGTCTTTGAGTATCAAATATGATAAAATTATTCCAGCAAGTTTCCTGCTGCTGCTCAGTGTAACAAATAAGTACTATGATGGATAATCTTGTGTGTCAATTCGGCTAGATAATGGTACCCAATTATTTAACCAAACACTAATCTAAGTGTTGCTGTGAAGGTATTTTGTAGATGTGGTTAGTACGTACAATCAGTTGACTTTAATGAAGATTATCCTTGATCAGCAAGGTGGACCTCATATAATCAGTAGAAAGACCTTAAGGAGAAAAGTGAAGTGCCCTGAGGAAGAGGGAATTCTGCCTATAGTGTGTGTGTGTGTGTGTGTGTGTATGTATATGTATGCATATATGTATATATGATATTGTACACATGTTATTTAAAATCAATCCTTCTATATAGTCCCATTTTACAGAGACATTAGTGAAGGGTTATGTGTGTTTTAAACAGCTTCAGTTCTCTGAGCCTCTGTTTCCTCATCTCTGAAATGGAAATACCAAGAGCTTCCTTGTTCTTGTGGTGGTTTTGAGGATTAAATTAGCAGATATAAATGCTTAATCCTGTGTCAGATGCATCAGTGATGTTCAACAATTGTTTGCACACTTAGTACTCTAGAAATCAAGACATTATGCCCCCACCACTATTCAGGATATTGTTTATTTCTTTTTATAGCCTTTCCCATGGTACCACAGGAGGCACAGAAATAGTCTGTAGTTCCATTTCACCATAAATGGGATCTCCATCTGAAACGAGCAAGGAGAGTTGGAAGAAGTTCTGTCCACTGCTATGTCAAGGACTGCCTTAATCCCTGCCTTTCTAAATGTAGATTTTATAAAGGACTGAATTAATTCCTTCAAGATTTTGATGAAATTGTAGCAAGAAAAATACTACAAAATCCCTGAAAAAACATTCAGTTGAATGTTGGGACTTCATATGAACTAAGATTGAAACAAAAGGAAACTAATCTATCACTGTTATTTGATAATAAATCATATTTTTCTTCCTTCTTATCCTCTAAATACTGTCAGAGTCTACCTTTGACACAGTGACTTTTTTTCTTTTCTTTCTTTCTTACTTTCTTTTTTTTTCTTTTTGGCTTTTATTTCTCTGAGAGAGAAAAAAAATCCAACTAGAGCCAGATTTTTATTTGTATGCTTTCTTCCTCTCAACATAAAACAATGGGATTTGCTGGTAAAAGGAGAGTACTTATGAATTGCAAAAGCATGCCTCCTGATAAATACTTCATCATTTCTCAAAAATAAAAGCAATGAAAAAATGCAATAAATTGAGTTTTTAGAAGAAGAAACAGACTAACATCTTACAATATTAACCTCAGAGAAATGTGCTGGAGAGCTAAAATGGCCAGTCTCTGCTTACTGCCCTAGTTATCTTAGATGGGCGGGTACCTGCTATTCCTCAGAGCTTTGGGGGTTTCTAAGAAGAATCTCCACATTCAGCTTCTCCCCCTACTTCCCCTTCCCCACATCAGCAGAAGGGTATGCACATTGAATCCCTTAGTGTAGCGAAGCCTCTTGGCATTAGTTAAGCAGACAGTTTTGTGTAGTGTTGACCCAAGTTTTAAGCCAGGCTTTCAGGTGTGCTAGTTGATTGCTTAAGTTGTATGCATGAGCTATTAACCTCTCTGAGCCTCCACTTTCTCATTTGTAAAAGGAAGATAATACACAGATCTGGTGGGAAGTTGTAAGAATGAACAGAAATAAAGCATGTAAGGAATTAAACAAAAGGCTTGACATGCTGCACAATGTTAGCTATTTGTATTATTAAGATGACGATTATTTTTGTAGTTGTTAATAAGCTGTGTGGGGACTTGGGTTGTGGTATCACACAGACATGACTTCAAATCCCAGATCTAGTTCTGTGTGACCTTGGACAAATTCTGTAATTTCTTCGTGTTCTAATTCCCTCATTCATATGATTGGGATAACGTCACTTCTCTGATAGTGTTGCTGTGAAAATTAAGAGGTAAACATAGAGAGTTTAGTACACTTACGATTATAACTTAATTTAAACCCTGAAGATACACTCATGTGTTAAATATAATTACACCAGTGTACCTTTGGAGAAACTGAGACTCAAAATAATTTATTTATTTATTTATTTATTTATTTTTTTAAGATTTTATTTATTTATTTGACAGAGATAGAGACAGCCAGCGAGAGAGGGAACACAAGCAGGGGGAGTGGGAGAGGAAGAAGCAGGCTCACAGCGGAGGAGCCTGATGTGGGCTCGATCCCATAACGCCGGGATCACACCCTGAGCCGAAGGCAGACGCTTAACCGCTGCGCCACCCAGGCGCCCCTCAAAACACTTTAGAAAATCTTCCACTGCCACTCAACTTATAGAACAACTTGAATTAACTTCTCTCTCATTCCCAAGCCTGAAATAGTTCCATAATAAAGCTCAAGATGATGATCTATAGAAAAAAAGCTAAGAATCTTCTTAATTTCTTTCTCTTTTCTCATACCATACCCAATCCAGAAGTGAATGTCTCAGTTCTATCTTTAGGATAAGTCCAAAATCTGAGTGCTTGATACCATCTCTATCACACTTCCCTAAGTCAACCCATTATCATCTCTCATTTGAACCAGGTAAGAAGCCTCTGAACTGGTTTCTCTGCCCCAAAGTTTGCCTGTTGCCTGTAAAGCTTATTCTCATCACTGAAGCTGGACTGATCCTTTGAAGATGAGAATGAGGTAATTCAATAACCTCTAATAACTTTCAGAATAAACAGCAAAGCCCTTACCACGACCTCCTTGGCCCTAATGACCTGTCCCTTGTTGACCATCTGACCTTCTCTTCTGCAACCCTGGTTCTTCATCATTCTGTTCCAGCCATACCAGCTTTTTTGCTGTTCCCCCCCAAAATGTATCAAGGACACAGCTGCCTCAGGGCCTTTGTACTCTATGTTACCACTGCCTTGAAAACTTTTCCCCAGATATCAGCCTGATGGATTTCTTTATTTTTTTTTCAAGTACTGCTCAAATGTCATGTGTCAGAGAGAAATGTCCTGGCTATTGTATATATGAAACAGCACTTTCTCTCTCACTCTTTTTCTCTGTCTCTACAACTCTAGCCACTACACGCACCAAATATTTTCTTTATTTTCCTCCATGGTACTTTGTACCAATTGATCTTTATCAGTTGAATTCCAGAAGCAAAGTTTTTGTTATTTTCTCATTCCTAGGGCCTGTGACAGTGCCTGACACATCATAAATATTGAATGAATGAAGGAGTGAATGTGGTAATTACCTGGTTCTCTGTGTGACTGTATAACCAGGAGAAAGGATTGACATATTGGATTTTCCCTGACTCCCCAAAGAACCACCGGAGGGAGACTGAGGCAGTAAAAATGTAAACTTCTCAAGGGAATGACCAGACAGTATTCCATTCTCCTTCCAAGTAATTCTGGAAACTCCCCAGAGGCACAAAAACAATGTAAGCCTGTCTCTACTTCATACTTAGCTGGTACTGACAGCGTAGTCCCATGAGTCTAATTCCCAATTCCGGTTAAAAGGAAACAGCAAAGAATGAGAAATGTGATGCATAGAATTAAGGAATTTGTAATCAGTTGATTAATTTAAGGTTATTCATTCTAAGCTGTAAAAAGATAAATGGAGTAGATGATGACTGGTTGCAGTAAATTTGGTAAAGTCAAACAAAAATAAATAACAAAGAGAGTTCTTTATTAGAGTTTTTATCTACAAGAATTTTATAAGCAATGACATAGAAAAAAAGTTACTCACCAAGTGTCAATTTGAGCACATCAGATAGCAATGTTTTATCCACCAATCACAGCTTCCCTACAATTTGCTAATCTCCTGAGATGGATGCTGAAAGCTGCATTAATCCAGACTGTCAACTCAGACTCTTGCCATCAGAATATAAAATGCTATATGCCCCAGGATTTCTTTCGTAGGAGAAACTGAGAAATCCCTTGTATGTGGGGCCTGTGGTCTTCACAGGCACAGTTCATGAACAGTGCAGCATAACAAAGTAATTAATTTTTAAAAGTAAAAGAAAGAACTGTAGACATTTTTCAACAGGAAATAATTGTTCTACCAATACTTTTCTCTTTTCCCCCAAGGAATTTCTTTCATCAGAAGACTCAGAAAATGGCTAAATGAGAGCCATGTTTATCCCATCCCTTTTGCCGGAGAGCCATGTTTTTTTCCTGGGACTGAATTCAGTTCTGGAAACTGAAGGAACTTCAGCGCTGTGCCTTTATATGAGGAAAATATTGATTTTAAAATTTTACCTGATTTTACTGGCATATGCACATTGATACTGCCACACATCATGAAAATGAGCTTAAAACTCTAGGATTTGGGTTGGTAAGTAAGTTAAACAAGAAGGAAAAAAGGAAATAAATGAAGGGTAAAATAAAAGTACAGGTGGAAAGAAATAAAAGTGGAAGAAAGACCACCTATACTGAATACCATGGGAAGACTCTCAGGAATCGGCCAGATTAGTGGTATTAATCCCAGCTTCCATTAGAAAGCCCAGGGGGATGTTTAAAAAATATGGATACTTAGGCCTCTCCCACACAGAGTCTCACCAAATAACCTGGGATCGGGCAGGTATTAGCATATTTTATAGACTTGGATGGTGATTGTGGTGTGTAGCCAGAATAGAGAGTCCCTGCATCAACCTGGTCTTGGAAATCCAGAGAAGTTGAATGAAAGTCCAGAGTCATACAAAGTCAAGACTAAAACCCAGTTGGTTTTTTTTTTTAAGAAGATTTTATTTATTTATTTCACACACACACACAAATGCGTGCACCCACCCACCCACACACAGAGCACAAGCAGGGGGAATGACAGAGGGAGAGGGAGAGGCAGGCTCCTCATTGAGCAGGGAGCCCGATGTGGGGCTTGATTCTGGGACTCTGCAACCATGACCTGACCTGAAGGCAGACGCCTAACCAACTGAGCCACCCAGGAGCCCCTAAAACCCAGTTTTGATCTATTAATTTATGGTTCTTTCTCCCCATTCAATGCCACCAACTCTAGATCTAACCTGAAATCTTGGTTAGGATTATATAGTAAAATTAGGCTGCCATGACATTTACTCTATCCTCTGAAATTTGGAGGAAAGCCCCAAAGAACAAGTATACCTGGGTACATCATTCAATCACTAGGGGCTTCATTCTTAAATCGGTACTCTAAACACAAAGAAAAACTCATCAAAAATCTTAGTCTTCAGAACATGCGGCTACATCATTATAATCATCAACACAGAGTGCCAGTCACTTCTTTCTATAAATTCCCACAATGACAGAACTGTGTTGCACCTAACAGTAACTCAGTAGAAAAACACAAAATGCTCGCCAACCGACAGTGGGAATAATCTTAAGAGAGGGCGGGCACTTTCTGTTATGGCCCTGGACTTGAACTCCCATGGTCCTGAGCTTTATTTGGAATGAACTGTAAATCCTCATTGGTATGCACCTACACACCCCCAAATCTGTTTGGAGAGTCCGATGATCCAAGTCACAGTCAATCTTAAAATGTTAACTCAGAAGCAGAGATGTGTTGGAAACAAATTTGATCTGCTTGCAAAGGCACAGCAGAAGATAGGGTTGGGACATTAGTCAGGGAAGCAGACAGGCAGTTCCCCCATGCCTCCCACCTATGACTCCTCTTATCTTACCCTGATAAACACATTTCTGCTCTTTTACCATAGTAACATAGGATTTTCTTCTCTACACAGCCATGGTAATAGGACATTATTGTTATGTGATTTCCCCCCTTTATAAATGCAGTCAATTTCCATGGGCCATCTATTTACAATAATATGTATTTATATTCATAACAATTTAGAATATAAGGAAATACTTTTTTTCTTATTAACTAGTATAAAAGGTGCTCAGAGGAAATTTTAATGGTAGGGTTTATATAAGTTTTGCTCTAGAGGAATAAATATTGAATCCAGCTAAAGTGTTAGTCATTTATCTTCTTTAAGTATTTCACAAGATTTGTTTTAACCTCTCTTTCCAAATGCAAAGTTTAACATTACCTTATGAATGTATTTCTTAACCCCAAAAGAGCTGCACTGATTATCTTGCTGTGTTTATGCACATTAAAGAAAATGTGCATTAAACCTAAGGCCTTCAAGAAAACAAAAATATCAGAACACTGAGTTTAGGTATTAGCTGCCAGTTGTCTAAGGCCATGTGAGATGTATCTTGGCAGCATTTTATCATATATGTTCTCTGTCTGGCACTGTGAGCCACTTTGCATTCCATAAAAGGTATGAGTTAGCAATACCAAAACCAGTATCCCCCTTTTGCTGGTGAGAAACCAAAACAGAGATACTCTGAATTCAATGTTGTCCACCTAATAATTGACTGAGTTTGTTGTTCTAATTTTATGAAGTCATATGTTTAACTTTTGGCAAGATATTAATGAACCGAAAAATACTTCCGCTACCTGTACCTAATAAAATGTATCTAAGAAACAAAAACAACAACACACAAAAAATGTGGCTCCCCATAGTTATCCACCTACCAAAACACTGGATGTTCAGCAATTATCACAGTAATGGGCATATGGGAGTGACAATAACTACTTAGTGTGTGTTTATTATATGTCAAATACCATCCTAAGTGCTTTCATTCATTACTTCATTTCTACAGATCCTGAAGCTCATATTTTTTTACCACTGTGCTAAAATGTCCCCAGCTGCTATCAAACGTAGCTCAAGGGTCTAGTAGGTAGATTTTTGTTTATATGTAAAGATGTGAAGAGTAATTATCTAGAATTCCAAGAGTTCTGAATTTACTGCCTATCATAGGGTAAGTACATAACAAGCATTTACCATGTGTCATTAAATCTGTATACCATCAAGAGTGAGAGACATCATCATTTCATGTTCCACAGGAATAAAAAAATGTCAATTAAATATAATACAATATCATACAATACTTTCTCATCACACTGATCATAAAACACACTCGTACTTCAGAGATGTTAGAATGTAAAAAAGAAGTAGGGATCTTAGAATAAATGAAATGTAGTAAAAATTGCTAGCTTCCTTTCTAGGAAAAAAAGGCCATATCCATTTCCCATGAAAGATCTGTCCACGTTCTTTGAAAGGAATTTTCAATTTATTATACATTGATGATGAAATTACGCATGCAATTCTTCACTCCCTTGTGACAGTAATTATGTGTCTACACTGTTGTTCTAGCCTCCTGGTGGGTCTTTCCTAACCCCTTGACATTGGGCTTGTCCATGGGACTTAGTTAGATTAATGCAGGATTCCTCAATGTCAGTGCTACACTGAATTTTGGGCTGGATAATTCTTTTTCTTTTTCTTTTTTTAAAGATTTTATTTGACAGAGAGAGACAGCCAGCGAGAGAGGCAACACAAGTAAGGGGAGTGGGAGAGGAAGAAGCAGGCTCCTAGCAGAGGAGCCTGATGTGGGGCTTGATCCCAGAACGCTGGGATTAAGCCCTGAGCCAAAGGCAGACACTTAACGACTGCGCCACTCAGGCACCCTTGGGCTGGATAATTCTTTGTTGCAGTGGGCTGATATCTAGCAGCATCCATAGACTCTACCAATGAAAGACCAATAGCACCCCTGCCTCCCAAATGTTGTGACAACTGAAAAAGTCTCCACATTTTATAAAATGTTCTCAGAGCATCTGCTGCCTCCAGTTCCAAAGCCTAAGATTCTACCCAGGAATAAGGCTGTTTCTTATTGGCAGCCATTTCTTCAAGTAGTTACGTTTCTTTCCCTCAACTGTCATTTTAACAGATTTTCAGAAAGGAGCAGAGATAAGTAATTCTGCTTAATTCATCAGATACAACTGGAAGTTGAGGATGACAATTTAATAAACAACATAATAAAGATACATGGTACGCTTGTAACTTTTGACGATGAAACAAAGGTGGGAAAACTATATAATACTGAATGATCAAATCAGGGACCCAAAATTTCTTAGCAGGTTGAAAAATAGTGGAGCTGAATGTAGTAAGTGCAATTTAGCTGAGGTAAGTATAAATCTAGTATATAACTTCAAAAAATCAGTTGCCCAAGTGCAAGATATACAAGAATGCTTCAGAAGTTTAGGTACCTTAAATCTCACTTTGCATCCTCAGTATGCCAGGAGAGCTGAAAACACCTATATGCTCTTAGAGTACATTAGTAGAAGCAGAAGTTCAATTGCACTGTGCAATTTTAAGCACACTTGGAATATTTTGGGCGATCTACTTTAATGAGGTACTGATAAACTAAAGTGTAGATGGAGGAGGAGGAGAAACAGCTTTTGGACTTGCTATTTTTTGGATAGTGGGTCAATTTACCATGGAAGAATGAAGGCTCATGCAGAAAGGATAGTTGCCTTTATTTGAAAAGCCAATATGTGGAAGAGAATAAACCCTTTCCTACCATGACAATTGAGAGCAGAGTTCATGAATGAAATTAACCAAAGGCAATGTTTAGCCCATTATAAAGGATTAATTTTGATCAAATCTAGATTGCTGTTGGATTAATGATGGTTAAAATAGAGGTATACTTCTCATCACACACACGGATTTTTTTTTGTAACTACATATGGTGACAAATGTTAATTAGGTTTATTGTGGTGATCATTTTGCAGCATATATAATCAAATCATTATTTTGTGCACCTGAAACTAATATAATGTTATATGCCAATTATACTTCAATGAAAAATGAAGTTATGCCATTATTACTGTATTTGACATTAGAAGGCCATATGTCAAGAAATTTCCAAGAGTGCTTACTTTGTACTAATAACAAGGCTAAGTCCTTCCAATTAGGTCATCAGGCAGGAATTTTATTATTCACATTTTACATTTGACGAAAAAAAAGATTAAACAATTTACCCAAAGTTATAGAGCTAGTTAATTAGAATTAAAACCAAGACATTTGATAACTACCTTTTCTGCTTTTAATCTCCTAGCTTGTAGAGATCTCAGATTGGCATGAAACTTTCCTGACCATTCTCTGCCCAGCCCGGATCCCCACTGAGTCCCACAATTATCATCCCTTCTCCCTATGTCTGTGAGCTCTGGGTGCTCAACAGCTCTCTGATAAGAAACTCCTCCTAAATGGTGCTCATTAAAACAGTATCTGGAAAGACGCAAAGCAAACAGCCAACTAGTATGGCAGCCAGAGAGGATGGAGTGCATCACCAGCTCCAAGAGCACAGCCAGCAGCCTGAAACCCCAGAGTCACAGCTTCCAGCAAAGCCAAAGGGTGAGCGGAGCCTGCACAGGCACCAGACTAACCACGAGATCCCTATCCATGGTAGACCTGAGAACATCTGGGAAACCTGCAAAGGTAAACACCTGCCCTACCATCGCGCATTTCCTCTGGAGGGAAACATGAAGGAGCAACGTGCAGGGCAAGACTGGATTTCTTGCTAAGCAAACAAAAGGCATCGGATCATTGAAATTTAGAGCTCTGCTGCAATTCTGACATATTCGTCAGTGAAAAGGCCCATTAGATATGTTTTTATATATTGCAGCTTTAGTCGATAGATAGATTCAAATTCTCTCCTCGCGAGAAAGAACTTGAAACAAATCAAAGGATGGGATGTGGAAGCTGCTGAGGCTGTCCTGCTGCATTCCATAAAATTAAGAAATGTTCGCATATTCTGCATTTAGAGCTGAGCTTCCCAGGACACCAGCAGCTCTCTGAGGCAAATATTCCTTAACCCTACACTCCAGCCTGAGGCTCATCTCTGTCCCAGGCCAAAACAATTCTGCTAAAAATGTATGATGACCACTATCTAAGCAATAATTTTTTTTCTATAACCATTTTCAAGTCTACTGAGTTTTCT
>NC_048223.1:84819339-85003823 GCF_002007445.2 Ailuropoda melanoleuca
TTTATTTGACAGAGACAGAGACATCCAGCGAGAGAGGGAACACAAGCAGGGAGAGTGGGAGAGGAAGAAGCAGGCTCATAGTGGAAGAGCCCGATGTGGGGCTCGATCCCATAACGCCGGGATCACGCCCTGAGCCGAAGGCAGACGCTTAACCGCTGTGCCACCCAGGCGCCCCTAACTGAGTTTTTTCTGTTCCTGATGGAATATGTTTATTTATTTTGCAAAATACCATTCAATTTATAGTATGTTTTGCCCTTTTCTCGTCACTGGAAAGGAGACTTCCACAAAGTCTATGGTGAATTAATGTCTTTTTACATCTATGACATGTTTTAAAATATTAACCCAAGATGTATGTTTTTCTGAATCCTATCCTGCCACTCTCACAGCCTTAGGTATTTTATAAATGATGGTGTGGTTTTGGTATGAAATGGTTAAACATCCAAATCTCTGGCTTTTGCAGCATGAGGATAATTAAAATTATGACATAAGAAAGTACCATGAATTCCGTGACAACTGCCTGGTGGCACGTAAGGGAGAGTTACTTTCCACTGAAAGTGAGAGCAGCCCAAATGACCTTCCTGACAGCCACACAGAACAAAATCAAAAAGGTACCCCAGCTAGTCTCTGCTGTCTCTGGAGATTGTTCTTTTCATGCTGAAATAGAATATGCAGGTCTTACAGGCTGCTGTATCACCACTTACTTGCTGTCTACCAGAAAAGACAGTGTTAGAGATACTGAAATACAGGCAGTGTGACCAAAAACAAAACAAAACAAAAACAAAAACAATCCAAAAAACAAAAAAACCCAACCCCTCCCCCCCCGAAAAAAAATCCAGTCTCCTAGTATACCCACCACGGAGGCTATGACTTGCATAGAAATTTGGAGAGGCCAGCCTACGGTGTGGGAACGGTGGCGTGCAAGAAGAGAAAATGAAGCCAGATGGAAAAGGCTTTGGAAATCATATGGAAGGATCAGGCCCTATGTGGGGATCCACTGCAGATAAAACAGAATGCTTAGTGTTGGACCTTAGAAGCATCACACTTGCTCTCTAATGTCCCATGCTGCAGACTGTCAAGCCTACGTGCGGTCAGTTCTCAAATGGTTACTTAAGAGTCTCAGGAGCTCCCTTGGTTAACTCCATGCCAAGGAAGAATTCCATTTGACTGCTCTGTGGGCATTGCTTCTTGATTCTGGGATCATGATGAGTAATAGTTCTGTCACAGCCTCAAACGGCAGAGAAATGAGCAGGTGTTTTTACTGCAGCCACCTCAATGCCTTTCTTCTGTTAGCAATTCAGAAGTGTTCTTAGGTCATTCACGTGTCTGTGGAGAAAGTGAGACTGAGTGTTGGCAAAAAAAATGGGTGGCTAATTATGTGGTTTAACTTTCCCCTCCCCCTGCCGGAAGAGGAGCACTTTGACTTGGTCTTACTAGGACTACTTTTCCAGAGGACAATATCCATAATCCGCTGGGAAGTTTTCTTGGGTTGATTTGACTCCAAATTATGGCCTTGGCAAAAATGTTTTGGATTTTATTTCGATGCATTATCTCATTTATACCTTAAACCAACTGTTGGTTGGTTATGTGTTATTATTACTTCTATTTTATAAAAGGTGGAGACACAATGCTGACAGGGATAAATGACTCTTCACTGGATAAAAATAATTAGTTACCAGAAATTGGACTTGAACAAACCTCTCTAGTGACGACAGGGCCCATACTCTTTCATCTAGAGGTCCATGGGCAAGAAGCGCACTTTGTATACCAGGCATTTATATTAGTATGCAAGGAAATGATGCTTCAAGGTAACTGACAAGCACACAGGGTTTCTGAGACACCAAGCCCTGTCTGCTGTTTTCATTGGCTTAGTTTCTAGTTTTCATCTGATGGGTCTTTGGCAGGAGACTCGCACAAAGACACGGAGGTATCTAAAAGTAGGAAATAAAGAGACACTTTCCAAGGACAAGCACATTTCTGTAAGAGGAGGCAGCATACAGGAACAGAGTGAGGTATTCCATGGCCTTGTCAGGCCCCTGGTGTGTTTATGCAATTCCCGCTGCTGCCTGTGAACTCCAAGTGAGGATATAAATATATTACTGTCACCAAAGTGGAAGCAGGAGGAAGATGCACAAATGGGCGCAAGGTAAGAATTTGAAACATAAAATTACCCAGGTATAATTTTATAGCAAGGAAGGATTTTAGGAAGCGGACAAGAAGTTTTTTATTTATAAATGTGGAACATCCTGAGTGCAGAGGGACCTGTCACACGTAGTATATTGTGATGTGGTCTCTAAACACTTAATGGCATTCATTTTATTACCATTTTCCTCTGGAGTAGAATGACATACTAAACCGATCGATAGAAGGCTTTGGCTTCCTCAAGATGTTTACAGAGATTGTTGAAATTGAATAACATGAAATGTTCTTTTATTTTTCTGTTGACTGTTGCATTGTCTGTTTTAAGACTTTGCCAGAGTTTACTTCCTAGTTCTGAACGGCTAAGTCACGAGGAGCAGGTCAATCACTTGTAGATCTGCACATTGTCACAGACTTTAAGAAAAGGTGTATAGTTGTTCAGAAAGGGGGGAATATATGGATTTTCACACAAAGAAAATGATCTAAAAGACTTGCATTTCCATTTTTCTTTGACAATGTAGGGCTTGATTCAGGTGAAACTATATTGGACCCCAAACTAGGACATCCATGGCAGACCCTTTCATGGAGCACCACACGTAAGAACAGGCACCTTGCTTGGTGTGCCTGGGATCTCCTTTTCTGCCTTTTTTGCTGGTGGGTGGAGAGGAGTGAGGAGAAAAAGGGAGGGGATGTAAGTAATTTCTGAATGCTATTATAGTCTATAATTACATACCAGACACCAAGGCAAGAATTTTCCCATATTTTCTCTAATGTGTTGATATTATTATTATCATTTCACAGAAATGCCTGTATCTAAATCCCCAGGGTGAGAGGCATGTCTCAAACTCAGATCTGATTATGACTTGAGTGCTGTGATTACTTCAGACTCTTTTGTTTGGAAGTGATGTAAACCCAACTCAAACCTCTTTAAGCAAAAAGGAACTGACTTGCTATCCAAGAGATGGAAATCTGGATAAAACTGGGTGGCTCGGCCTTAGAATCCTGAACATGCTCAGGACATTCTCTGAGTCTCATCCCTTCTCTTGGCTTGATGGCATTCGTTGTCAACTGGACCCATCCACAGAGCAGGCAGTAAGGCCACTGGTAACTCCTGTGTCTCATATTTCCAGGTTTCATCGCTAAAGAGACTGGGATGGAGGCGGTGCCTTACAGGTCCTGGGCAGTTTCTGACCAGTCCTGCTTAGACCGTCCATGCACCAACGAACTGCACCTATCAGGTGAATTATTATGATGGGCCTACCTTGCTTAGTAAGATGCCCAAAGAAGGTAGAAGGGGCAATGTCTGCTGCATGAAATAATTAGGACCACATGATGGTGGGGCGATGGGAGCGGAAGTTCCATCTCTGATGCTGGACATGCATGTAATTTGGCTCGGCTATCACCATTGGAAGCTCCTGTAATCTTAGAAGAACCCATCTTCTCGGAATGAATCCATGACTTCTGGCTTCACTGGCAACAGGCCACATTACTCTAGAACACTCTGACCACCCAAACCGCTCCATTAAAAATCACTAATCACATTTTTCTTAGACTTTGTGAGAGCAAGCACACTTATTTCCTGACTCCTAGATCACTACTGAAGTGAATAAGATGGGAGCGAAGGAGAGGAGCCTTTGCTGGCATTAGCGATAAGGAAATCTTAGCAGCCACGTACCATAAACTTAAACAATGTTGACTAAAAAGGGCAAGCAGATTAAATTGAAGAATGTTCTGCAACTTTCCCTAAAGCCATCATGACAGTCTCAAGCAGCTTCGATAAAGCAGCCCCAAATAAACACTTGAAGTTAATAACAATACCATGTTTGCTGCACACAAGAAGACGCAAAAAAGGGATGTTGATAGCCTTCCAGTGGAATGTTTGCCTTCAGCTTTTCCAAAAGGGAAAGCTTGGACTCACCTCCGCCTCAAATGATCAAAGAATTAAGAAGATATGAGCCTGGTAAAAACTCATACTTTGCAGTCTAGAAGAGATGCCTGATAGTAAGGAGGAAGTGGGGGAGGGGGGCGCTGATGGTAGACTTGAGTGGGGGAGGAACTTAAAAAACTGTGCTCTGTCTAGACTTGGGGTCCATTCCTACGTTACAGCAGTGACAACAGAAAGCCCCTGGTTTCTGCATGCTTAGAGCAGCGATGCCAAACAATGAGCCGGTGGTATATTGCATCCTTCAGCGGACGAAGTGGCCATAGGTGAGCATCTGGCCACAAGGCAAAGATCTAGGAACGTGCAACTTCCTGCTTTCAAATAAAGCACCAGAGAAAGAGAGAAACTCTTTAGAAAAGAAACAGAGCCCCCTATTGAGACTACACTGTGCATTTATATACATCCTTTTTTCTTCTTTCTCATAATGTGAAAGATTCAAACAAGAACAGATCAAAGTCCCAGAGAATCCACCTCAACTCCTAGATGATCGTACCTGTGGTTTAGCTTTAGCTGCACATTAAAATCACCTGGGGAGTTTTCAAAATTCCCACAGCCCAGGCCTCACCCCAGTCCAATTAAGTCAGAACCTCTGCAGGTGAGACCCAGGCCTTTGTATTGTCTTTAAGGCAGGCAGGCCTCCACTGCATGGTCATGGTTGAGAACTACCGTCCTAAATAAACACTAGGTAGATAAATGTCTCCTTTTGCAAGAATAAACAGAACAAGAAAAATTACCAAATTAAAAAAAGCTACTGCAGCACAAAACTATAAGGGCACCTGGAGGAAACAGAAAAAGGTTGGGGGGGGGGTTGGGTTCTTGATTTTAAAAAAATAGCTTTTATGTATAGTAGTCTTTAGAAAATTAATGCACTGTTTGCTCTGAAATACCATTCTTAAGGCAATTATGGTTTTCATTCTTCATCTGACGGTAAAAACATTGAAATATTTCAAGGTGAAGCTGCCTGTTTGCCAAACATGCATTTTAGCAGCTGCACTGTTGTCTTTATCTTAAGAACAGCATTTTTTCAGTTATTTGAGAGACTCTTCATTTGGACCTGATTATTTTAATTTAGAAAGTAGAAAAAGAGGGGCGCCTGGGTGGCACCGCGGTTAAGCGTCTGCCTTCGGCTCAGGGCATGATCCCGGCGTTATGGGATCGAGCCCCACGTCAGGCTCCTACGCTAGGAGCCTGCTTCTTCCTCTCCCGCACCCCTGCTTGTGTTCCCTCTCTCGCTGGCTGTCTCTATCTCTGTCGAATAAATAAATAAAATCTTTAAAAAAAAAAAAAAAGTAGAAAAAGAAAGAAGGAAAGTTACCAAGTCATAGGCAGCTCAAATATGTAGAATAAAACTCGGGCAAAAATGGAACTATTGTGTTTAAAGAGATGAGTTTCAGCCTCAGTTAATGATTAGATAAACATAGTCAACTGTGAGAAATTGTGAAGAAAAATAAGTTTAAAATTTAAAAATTATAGAATATTTAAAATATACTTTTGAATTAATGACTAAAGGCTAATGTCAGGAGGAATTTCAATGATATATTTGGTTCTCTGAGAACTTCTAGAATGTAACTCTGTCTTCTCAAATTATACATACTTAACTTGAACATGTTTTCAGGAATGCATTATGTATGAAATTAAGGAACTGGGTAAAATTCAAGGAAGCAGAAAAAATAGAAGATAGCATTCTAGACTATTTTAAGGAATGACATATGAATTGAGTGTAAGTAGTTTATTTGAGAGATAATATCAGGAAACACTGAGAAGGAGCAGGGAAGTGAGACAGGGAACAAAAGGAAGACATGAAGTATGTAGTATCAAGCATGTCATTGCTGTGGTCAAAGGAGCTTGATCACTTTGGGGACTCTGGTGTAGAATGTGTCCTTAGGGCTCTCCCACCTGAGGAGCAAGGGGGTGGATGTTTATGCACTGGTGAGGGCCGCTGCCAGGTGGCATTCATGCCTTGGCACATAGAGCCTGCCCCAGCCACTGGGCATGGAGAATGGAACCCCCCCGCCCAAGTCAAAGAAACACATGTGCCAGCTTTGGATAAGCACAGAGAGAACATGAGTGGGCTGGGACAGCATCTGCTAAAAGTGTGTTTTGAAATAAAACAGAGCAGGGGTCAGCAAACTTTTTTGTAAAGTACCAGATGGTAGATATTTTAAGTCTTGTGTGCCACATTCTTACATACTTTTCTTTTTCCTTTCTTTTTCTAACCATTAAAAAAATGTAAAAACATTCTAGCTCATGCAGAAACAGGTGCCAGGCCACATTTGGCCTACAGGTTATAGATTGTAGACTTCTGACATAGAGAATAATTTTTTTTAAGACTAAAACCTAAATGGATCTGTACACACGACCAATCAAAATGAGTACATTTTCTACGATGAAGACAATCTTTGCATGAAAAACATTTATTTTATGTTGTTTATATGCTACACTTAAACAAGATGATTACCTTAGAAAAACAATTGTGCAGACATATTCGATAATCAAAAACAGATACAGGACAGAAAAGAACAAACAAAGAGGGTTTAAGGCATTAAAAAAGATGAGTTATTTTATATTTGTAATGTAGTACTAATGTAAATGTGGCAAAATGTAAAATCCACAGTGGAGACATTGTAGCTTCAGTCTTTAATTTGACAAGTAAGAAAACAGCAAAGGACAAAGCAAGATAAAAAACAAAACTGCTGAAAATAGAGATGAACAAAAATACCATTAAAGTGGTAGAATTTAATTCATTATTCCAAATCTTCAATATATCAAGGCTTAACAAAATTCACAAGACTATGAAAGAACAGGTTTATTAAATTATAAGAAAATAGTGGCTATAAATTTCAGTGCATAGCTTCAGCTTTTCAAAAAATATTAACCCACGGGGCGCTTGGGTGGCACAGCGGTTAAGCGTCTGCCTTCGGCTCAGGGCGTGATCCCGGCATTGTGGGATCGAGCCCCACGTCAGGCTCCTCTGCTATGAGCCTGCTTCTTCCTCTCCCACTCCCCCTGCTTGTGTTCCCTCTCTCGCTGGCTGTCTCTATCTCTGTCAAATAAATAAATAAAATCTTTAAAAAAAATATTAACCTAGTTTCAGTGAATTAACTAGCTGTGATCCTTGGCCCTAGCCTGCATGGTGAATGACACATTTGACCTCTCACTCCCACTGGGCTTCTGGCTCTCAGGGTATGATATTTTGGGAACTTACCTATCCTCAGTAAATTGAGAAGACTTCTCTGGTCCTGAGGCATCAGTAAGCCCAGGAACCACGAGGTGTAAAATTTCTCTAGTTCTAATTTTTCACTGAAGCCTATAGGGTCTCTGCTTGAGGCAAGAAGCTATTTAGTCAAAGCCAGAAAACTCAACAGCTATCCTTTTCTTTAGGTCTTTTTATCTTTTTAAGCATCAGATAGACAGCAGGATATACTTCCCCTTGCTTGAGGAATCCAGGGACCTCTCTCTCCCCTTTCTCCAGGCTCCAATTATCTCTTTCATCCAGAGGAATCTCTCTCCATGTCTCTTCCAGCCTCCTTACAGACACTCTGTCCTGAATCACACCTGGTTATTGAACATTCTCACAGGCAAATTCTGCTCTCTCTCCAACATTGTTCTTGCTGCAACACAAAAATTCTCTCCTATTGTTCAGACTCCATTAAATACACAAAGGCAAAACTGTAGAGACCATTCTCTCTCAGGATAGTAACATTGAATTAGAAGTAAAATAAAAAAGGAATAAAAACAAGATCAAAACTCTCAGCCCTCGTATTTTCTCCTGAGTTAATAACCCAAACTGCAATTATTATTTTCAAAATAATGACACTAAGAAAACTACATATTTTAATGTAGAGGATGTGTCCAATGAGGTACTCTGGGAAAAATTTAGAGACTTCTCCTAAGGTTTTGATATAGGCATTCTTTTACAAGTTATGTGACATATTGTGGAGTTCGGGAAAAACCTGAAGGAAAGGCTTCTAAACAGTTCTGTAAGTAATACAAAAACTGGGGGGAAAATGGCTGTTCATACTAGGAATCTTTTTTTTAAAATAAGAATCTTTTGAATAATCAAAAAACATTCCTCTACATGGAATACTGCCTGTGTAATACTGCATAAAAAACAGAAAGAATAGAAATTCTCTATAAATCAGAGATCTGAGAAATTGCTAACTTCACCATACTAGAAATTAGGTTGCTCTTTTAAAGCTTTCTGCTTATCCTAGTTAAAAAGAAAAATAAATAGCAACTAACAAAGTGGGAAACTGCAAATTTCAGATGACAAAGAGTATTCATCTAAACTAGAAAACTACCCAGTATAAGCCTACAAGAAGACTGGCAAGTTCAATGTAAATATGCAGAACAATAATTACAAATTTGAACAAAATAATGTTAAGCTTTCTTAAACTTATTTGTAATTATATTTCAGCAAATGCAAACATTAACAATTTATAACTTCCCCACCAAATAAAAATATTTCAAAAAATATTGAGAATTTTCCATCATAGGAAGATACTGACACTTTCATATATTTATAATGATAATATAAAATGTTAAACTCCTCAGAGGACCAAATGGTAAGATATATTAATGTCTTCCAATTAGTCAACCTAATACTTATGATTATTGTACTCAATCCAAAGAAATAACCAATGTTCAGGTGAAGACATATGAAGAAGTATATTCTTTATGAAATAGTGAAAAGAAGGAAATAAAATTATGGGAACTGAGTATTAGGCAACAGAGGATCACATATTGGGGCTAAATAAGAATTGTGGGTATTGTGATAGTTAATTTATATGTCAACGTGGCCAGGCTATAGTGCTCAGGTGTTTGGCCACACTCCAGTCTAGATGTTACTATGAAGATATTTTTTATTTTTATATTTATTTATGTATTTATTTGAGAGGGAAAAAGATTCTTTTTTTGTTTGTTTCAAGTTTTTATTTAAATTCTAGTTAGTTAACATATAGCATAATATTAGTTTCAGGGGTAGAGAGATCCTTAAGCAGGCTCCATGTCCAGCACAGAGCCCAGCACAGAGCCCAACATGAGGCTCGATCTCACAACCCTAAGATCATGACCTGAGTCAAAATCAAGTCAGATGCTTAACCAAATGACCCACTTAGGTGCCCCTGAAGGTGTTTTTTAGATGTGATTAACATTCATATGAAATAAAGCAGATTACTTTTCATAATGTGGGTGGGCCACATCCAATCAATTGAAAGCCTTGAAAGACTGCAGCTTCCCGAAGAAGAAATTTGGCTTCAAGACAGCAATATAAAAACTTTCCCTGAGTTTTCAGCCTGCCTGGCCTGCCCTTCAGATTTCTGACTAAAGACTATAACATTAACTCTTACCTTAATTTCTAGCCTTCAGGTTTGTCCTACAGATTTAGATCTTACCAGCCCCACAATCACATGAACCAAATCCCCCCCGCCCCCGCCTATTCATTCTGTTTCCCAGAGAACCCTGTTTAATGCAAGTATAATAATTTTTATATTCAGGATAAAATATTATGATTTCTGCTTCAGACTGGAATAACTGGTACCATGCTAAACAATGACAAACCAGTAAACCCAAACAAAAAAACAGATGGCACAACCACTTGCAGGCAGTGGACAAAAGGCAGTGCAGATATTTAATGCTGAGCAAAGTCAGACTCATGAGCTGAGCCCCATGAGTGCCCTGGCTCTCAACCTGAGGACATTTTTCTAACAAATTCAGTGAGCAGAAGCAGCAGAGACCAGGGCTAAAGCATCAAATAGGACTATGAAGGATGGGTCACTGGGAGACTATGAGTGATTCCCTGTGACTCCTTGTTCAAGGGATGGGGTGTGCATGCCAAAAGGTGGGAGGTTGCAAACATAACAGAGAAAGGAGAACTTGGGTAGTACTAGGAGATATTAGAGGTGCAGCCTAGCCAGAGCAGAGATCTCATTAACATTTATGGGCATCTACCTGAGATGCCAGAAAAGTCATAGCTTAAAGTGAGAACCATGTCCAAAATAGAGTCTACTGTAGACCTAATGAAGTCTAAGCCAGACCTTGACAAGAGTAATTGGGGAAGTAGAGTTGGGAAGTTGAATTTGCCAAGTTAGATAAACTCAGAAAATAAGTTTGGCTTTCTATAGATCTGTTTTAACAAAGAGCAAAACCCACCTTATACAAAGTTAAGGTGATCGGCTATTAAACTGAATTGCCTACCAGAACAAAAACCAAGAACCTTCAAAGTAAGAAAACACAATCCTTAGTCTCTACAATGAATTGGGATCAATGTCCCCTATGTGATTTAAATATACGACAGGGGAAAATTCTAGAAAAATTTAGTCAATGAAGAACATATACAAGAGAAACCAACTTTAAATGACTAAGATTAACAAACAAAAACATTTAAGAAGCCCATCTCTTGCACAGACTCATTTCAGACTGAAAGACAACTGCAGATTGAAAGTGAGAGGATGGAGAAACATTTATCATGCAAATGCATGCAAAAAGAAAACCAGGGTAGAAATACTTATGTCAGACAAAATAGACTTTCAAACAATGATTATAACAAGAGACAAAGAAGGACACTATATAATCATAATAGAGGATATGACAATTATAAATATTTATGCACCCAACATGAGAGCACCCAAATATATAAAACAGTTAATAACAAACATAAAATAAATAGTTGAGAGTGATACAATAATAGTAGGGGACTTTAATACCCTACTTACAATGATGGACAGATTATCCAAACAGAAAATCAACAAAGAAACAGCAGCTTTCAATGACACACTGGACCAGATGGATTTAACAGACATCTTCAGAACATTCTATCCTAAAACAGCAGAATATACATTCTTTAAAAAGTGCACACAGAACATTTTCCAGAATAGATCACATATTAGGCCACAAAACAAGTTTCAACAAATTCAAAAAGATCAAAATCATACTATGCATCTTTTCTGACCACAATGCTATGAAACTGGAAATCAGTCACAAGAAAATATTTGGAAAGAGCACAAATACATGGAGGTTAAATAACATGCTACTAAACAATGAATGGATCAACCAGGATAAAAGGGGAAATTAAAAAAAAATATGTGAGGACAAATAAAAATGAAAACACAACAGTTTAAAATCTATGGAATGCAACAAAAGTATTTCTAAGAGGAAAGCTAATAGCAATACAAGCCTCCCTCAGGAAGCAAGAAAAATCTCAAACAACCTAACCTTACACCTAAATGAGCTAGAAGAAGAAGAATAAACAAAACCCAAACTCAGCAAAAGGAAGGAAATAAAGACTAGAGCAGAAATAAATGATAAAACTAAAAAAACTAAAAAAAAAAAAAAAAAAAGAACAGGTCTGAATGAGGAGCTGGTTCTTTGCAAAGAACTAGTAGATCTTTAATAAACCTCTAGTAGATAAACCTTTAGTAGAACTCATTTAAAAAGAGAGAGAGTTCCCAGATAAATAAAGTTACTAATGAAAGAGGAGAAATAACAACTAACATCACAGAAATACAAACAGTTGTAAGAGAATATTATGTAAACCTATATGCCAACATATTGGACAACTTAGAAGAAATAGGTAAATTCCTTGAAACATATAACCTACCAAAACTAAAGCAGAAAGAAACAGAAAATTTGAATAGGCCAATCACCAGCAATGATGTTGAATCAGTAATCAAAAAACTCCCAAAAAACAAAATCTAGGACCGGATGTCCTCACAGGCAAATTCTCCAAATATTTAAAAAATAGTTCATACCCATTCTTCTTAAACTATTCCAAAAAATTAAAGGGAAAGGAGAACTTCCAAATTCATTCGATGAGGGCAGTATCACCCTGATACCAAAGCCAGATAAAGGCACCACAAAAAAAGGAGCTACAGACCAATCTCTCATGAATATAGATTCAAAAAGCCTCAACAAAATGTTAGCAAACTGATTCCAACAATATATTTTAAAAAATAATATATCATGAGAAAGTGGGATTTATTCCTGGGATGCAAATTATTTTAATATTTTTAAAACAATCACCATGGTATGTCACATCGATAAGAGAAAGGATAAAAACCATATGATCATTTTAATAGATGAGGAAAAAACATTTGACAAAGTACAACATCCAGTCACAATAAAAACCCTCTGCTAAGTAGGTCTAGAGGGAACATATCTCAACATAATAAAGTCCTTATATGAAAAACTTACAGCCAATATCATACTCAATGGTAAAAAACTGAGAGCTCTTCTCATAAAGTCAGGAAGAAGACAAGACAAGGATGTCTACTCTTACCACTTTTATTCAACACAGTACTGTTCATCCTAGCCACAGCAATTAGACAATGTAAAGATATAAAAGGCATCCAAATTGGTAAGGAAGAAGTAGAGCTTTCACTATTTGCAGATGGCAAGATACTATATATAGGAAACCCAAAAGACTCCACACACAAAATACTACTATAACTGATGAATGAATTTAGTGAAGTCACAGGATACAAAATCAGTGTCCAGAAATCTGCTGCATTCCTATATATTAATAATGAGGCAGCAGAAATGAAATTGAGAAAATAATACCATTTATAATTGTGCCAAAAACAATAAGATACTTAGGAATAAACCTAACCAAAGAGGTGAAAGACTATACTCTGAAAACTGTAAAGCACTGATGAAATAAATTCAAGACAATACAAAGAAATGGAAAGACATGCCATGCTCATGGGTTGAAAGAACAAATATTATTAAAATGTCAATACTACCCAAAGCAATCTACAGATTTAATGCAATCCCTATCAAAATACCAACAGCATTTTTCACAGAACTAGAACAACCCTAAAATTTGTATGGACCCACAAAAGACTGTTGAGAGCCAAAGCAATTTTGAAAAAGACAAACTAAACTGGAGGTATCACAAGTCAGATTTCAAGTTATATTACAAAGTGGTAATAATTAAAACAGCATGGTACATAAAAACAGACACATAGATCAACAGAATAGAAAACCCAGAAATAAACCTACAGTTATATGCTCAATTAATCTTTGACAAAGGAGGAATTAATATACAATGGAAAAAAGACAGTCTTTACAAAAAATGGTGCTGGGAAAACTGGTCAGCCACATGCAAAAGAATGAAGCTGGACCACTTTCTGACACCATACACAAAAATAAACTCAAAATGTATTAAGGACTATACATGAGACCAGAAGATAAAAATCTTTGAAGAGAACACAGACGATAATCTCCCTGACATAGGCTACATGAACAGACATTTCTCCAAAGAAGACATCCAGATGGCCAATAGACAAGTGAAAAGATGCTCAACATCACTCATCATCAGGGAAATGAAAATCAAAACTACAAAGAGATATCACGTCACACCTGTCAGAATGGCTAAAATCAACAACACAAGAAACAACAAGTGTTGGCAAGGATAATGAGAAAAAGGAATCCTCTTGCATTGTTGGTGGGAATGCAAATTGGTGCAGTTAATGTTGAAAACAGTATGGAAGTTTCTCAAAAAGTTAAAAATAGAAGTACCCTAAGATCCAGGAATCACACTACTGGTATTTACCCCCAAAATACAGAAACACTAATTCAAAGGGATACATGCACACCTATGCTTACAATATTATATAACAGGCCAAACTAGGAAGCAGCCCAAGTCCATTGATAGTTGAATAGATAAAGAAGATATGGTACATATACACAATAGAATATTTTTCAGCCATAAAAAGAATGAACTCTTGACATTTGCAACAACTTGGATAGAGCTAGGGAGTATAACGCTAAGCAAAATAAGTCAGTCAAAGAAAAACAAATACTATATGATCGCACTCATATGTGGAATTTAAGAAACAAAAGAAACAAGGAAAAAAAAAAGAGAGAGAATGACAAAACAAAACAAAACAAAATCTTAACCATAGAGGACAACCTGATGGTTACCAGAGGGGAAGTGGATGGGAGGATGGGGGAATAGGGGATGTGGATTAGAGTACACTAATCATGATGAAAAAATAAGTAAATAAAATGCAAAAAAAAAAAAGTTTAAGCAGCTATAACAAATCTATTGAAAGAACTAAAGGAAGATATGATCAAGGAACAAAAATAACATATTAAAAATATTTTTATAAAGATTTTGTTTATTCATTTCTTTATTTGAGAGAGAGAGAGAGGAGAGTATGAGTGGGAGAGGAACAGAGGGAGAGGGACAAGTAGACTCCACAGTGAGTGCGGAGCCAGATGTGGGACTCGATCCCATGACCCTGAGACCATGACCTGAGCCAAAATCAAAAGTCCAGTCACCCAATTGACTGAGTCACCCAGGTGCCCTGAAAATTTATTCAAAATTTAATGAATGGAGATGCCACAAAAAAGAAAACTATGCATATATACAAAAATGTTTTAAAAATTACATACATACATATAATTTATAGAACCAATGGAAATTATAGACCTAAAAATTATAATAAGAAAATGGAAAGTTCTCTGCATGGCCTTAAGAGCTGATCTGATATGGATAAAGAAATGGTAAACCAAACTCAAGGATAGAATGATTCAATCTGATAAAACAGAATAAAATAATAATAAAAAAATGAACAGAGTTTATCAGGAAACTGAATTGCAACACCCAATGTTCTAACATGTCTGTAATAAGACTTCTAATATTAAAAAAGGGGGTGGGGGAGAATGAAGTAGAAGAAGACTTGAAGAAATAATGGCTGAAAAGTCCTAAGTTTGATGAGAAACATTTCAGGATACATCAAGAAGGATAAATGCACAAAATCCCACATAGAGCAACATCAGAGTCATAATGGTTACAACCAAATACAGAGAAAATCTTGGCAGGATTCAGGGGGAAACAATACATTATATACAGTGATCAGTGATAAGAATAAATGCTGACTTCTCATCGCAAATAATAGAAGCCAAAAGACATTGGAACAATTTTCAAGGGCTAAAAGAATAGAGAAACAGAATTCTCTACTGGCAATATCCTTCAAAAAGGGAGGATGAAATAAAGCTATTTGTTTGATAATAACTATTTTTAGAAAAGTACCAGCAAACCTAGGTTATAAGAAATTCTAAAGGACGTTTGCCAGATTTAAGGTTAATGACACCAGATGGAAATTTGACCCAAAAGAGGTGGAATCAAAAATGGTAAATGAGAGTATAAATATAAAATATTTTTATGTCTTAATTTTCTTAAAGGACCACTCACTGTGCAATACAAAAATAATAATACTTTAAGGTAGGGATTATAATGTGTATAGAAGTAAAAGATACAATGACAATAACATAAATGAAGGAGAGTGGACAAGTGCAAATATAATACAGTAAAATTATTATATCTGTGAAGTAGGAATTGTCAAGTATAAAGTGAAAGATGGAAAAAGTTGATGTAAAAAATGTGAAGAGCCAGGTGTTAGTTGGTACAGTATTGATTCTAATAGATGTTAATAAGTTAAGAATGCATATTTTTAGCTCTAGATAAGCTATTAAGAAAACATAAAAATTGTTACAGCTAAGAACCCAATAAGGAAATCAAAACAGAATACTACAAGTATTCAATTAACCTAAAATAAGTCAGGAAAGGAGCAACAGAGAAAGGAACACAAAAAGGGCACGAGGGAAACACAAAGAAAGATGGTAGACATAAACTCAACCATAATTATATGTAAATGTTGACTAGATATAACATTTACATGTAAATGTTAAGAAAACCACAGTAATGAAAAGCAAGACCCAGCATTTGCTGTCTACAAAGACCCAACTTCAAAATTAAAGATAAGGAGTTTGAAAGTAGGAGAATAAAGAAGGTATTATATGTAAACAGTATGCTTAAGAAAGTTGGTATGGTGTATCAATCACCGAAAGTCAGACTTCAAAGCAAAGAGAAATACAGGAACTAAAGAAAAACTTCATAGTGATAAAGAGTACAAATAACCTAAAAGATGCAACAATCCTAAATCTATATGCATCTACTAGCAGACTATGTTTTCTGACTCTAATAAAATTTCATTAGAAATCATTAATAATAAACATATATAAAATCACAAAATATTGAAAAATTTATTAATACTGACATAAAAACAAGTTCTCATAGAATAAGTTACAATGATAAAATAAATTACAATGACATTTAGAAAAATCTTTAAATGGTAATGAAAAGATGGCATCTCAAAATTAATTTGATGCAATGAAAGCAAATCCTATTTTTAATATTAGATTAAATTTTTAGATTTAAAATCAGTATTTTAGGTTTCTCCATTAAAAGACTGAGGAAAAAAAACAAATTAAAACCAAGATTTAAAAGGGGAAGAATTAATAATGCTCAGAGTATAAATTGATAAAATAGAAAACAGATATGCAGAAGAAAAAAAATCAACAGAGCCCACAAATTTTTAAAAGATTAGTAATATTGATCCAAAATCTAGGAGAACTAATCAAGAAAATAAAAGAAAAAATACAAAATACCAATAACAAAAATATAAAGAGGAAGTGGTGCCTGGGTGGCTCAGTCGGTTGAGCATCTGACTCTTGATTTTGGCTCATGATCTCAGGGTCATGAGATGGAGCCCCACGCTGGACTCTCTGCTGAGCCTGGAGCCTGCTTAAGATTTCCTCTCTCCCTGTCCCTCTGCACTGACCCCCCCCCCGACCCATGATCGCTCTCTCTCTCTAAGTAAATAAATAAGAGAAAGTAAAATATAAAGAGGAATATTACTAGAGGTCCTATAAATGTTATTAAGAGGATAATGAAGAATATTATTTAAAAATTTGAAAAGTTTATAAAACAAAACAAATTCCTTAAAAAAGGCAACTTAACAAAAATAACACAAAAAGCAAGAGAAAATTAGAAGAGCTCTATATCTATTAAAGAAACCATAGAAAATAAATCTCACAAAGAAAACTACAGACGCAGATGGTTTACTGGTTAATTCTATTACACACTTAACAGAATTATAACATCAGTTTTACTCTAGCATCTTCAGAAGATAGAGAAAGGGAGAATGCTTTCCTAATCATTTTATAAAGGCAATACAACACTAATGCCAAAAGCTGACAAAGAATTTCTGGAAATTTTAAATTATAGATAGTATTAGTCATGATCATCAATTCAAAACTCCAGAACCAAAGCTAGCAAATGAAATCCAGACTTACATACAAAGAATAATTCAAAATGATCAAGTACAGATATCCCTGTAATGCAAGGCTTGTTCAACATCTAGAAATCAAATATGGTTTGCTACATTAACATGTAAAAGAGGAAAAATTATATGATCCTTGTCACATCTCAATCATCTCAATAGAGACAGAAAAAAAATTGGAAAAATCCAATACTCATTCATGGTAAAAAAAAAAAAAAAAAAAAAAAGAAAAAAAGAAAAAAAAAAAAAAAAAGTAAGAAAGGAAAAAAAAAAGAAAAAAAGCTTTGAGCAAACTAGAAATAAAAGGCATCTTCTTCACGTTAGTAAAGTTATCTACAAAATACCTACAGATAATATCAAATTTAATGATGAAAAATGTAATATTTTATTTATAATAGTCCTAAGTTGAACCATCAGTAGAGGAATGGATAATGAAATGGTGATATATCCACACAATTAAATGTTTCTCTACAGTAAAAACAATGAACACACACACACACGAGGAAACATGAATAAATCTCAAAAACAGAACCAGAACAAAAGAAACCAGACATAAAAGAATACTTAATATATGGTTTGATTTATATGAAATAGAACTGTAAAACTAACATATGACACTAATGTATAGTTGGTGTACAAAACCAATGTAAAGCTTTAGAAATCAGTAGTTGCCTGAAGCAAGAGTTAGGGATGATTACATGCAAAAGCCATAAGGGAACTTTCTAGATGAAAATTCTCTGTATCTTGAATGGGGCTATGCTTGACAAGTGCATAAATTCATCAGTTCTCAAACTGTCATTTTCAGTGAACTGGGTTTTTTTTTAATATTTTTTTAATTAATTAATTTATTTAGAGAGCGTATGCACACACATGAGCAGGGAGGGGGAAGAGGGGAAAGGAGAGGGAATCCCCAAAAGACTGCATGTTGAGCACAGAGCCAGATGACGGGCTTGATCTCACAACCCTGAAATCATGACCTGAGCTGAAATCAAGAGTGGGTTGCTTAACTGACTAAGCCACCCAGATGCCCCGGTTTTTTACAATTAAATTATACCTCAATAAAATTGCTTAAAATGTGTAATATTAAAGAAAATCTAAAATACAAAATAACTTACTCTTTCTGATCTAAATTGTGAGAGGCTAATCTATTGATCAATAGATAGGTAGATAGGTAGGTAGGCAGAGAGATGCCAAAGAAACAGTGAAAAGCAGTACATTAAACTATTTATGGTATAGCAGGGATTTCGGATAATTTTTATCTTTACAATTATAAAGACAAGTGCTGTAATTTACAAGCTCGCTAAAAACAAGCATGAATTGCGTTTGCTGTTAAGTTTTTTAAAAAGGTTATGAAAAGGGGAAAATATCTAAAAATATCTGATATGCAATAGATTTTCAGGATATGTCTTAGAACTTCCTTTCAGCTCTTTCTTTCCTTTTTTATACTCTCTTTCACCATCTCACTCTATTTCCGGTCTCTCGTGCACTTACTTCTGTTTTTCTTTATTCACACTGTCTTACACATTCATTCCTCTATATCCAGATCTGATGATGTTTGATGAAAACTTTCTCCTCAATTTAATTCAAGTCAGTACTGGAAATCTCCAAGGAGCTAATTATCAAGTTTTCACAATACTGAAGCTAACAGAGCCATACACAAACACAAGATGATGAGAAAATAGAATGTGACTCCACTGTAATTGCATGTTTTCATGTCTCCTGACCTCAGCCAGCCAGAACCACCATTTTTCACATGTCTCAAGGGATATCAAAGTCAGCCCCCAGAGAAACTCTGGTTAGGAGCCTCAATGATGAATTTATACTCCAGGGACACTCTCAGAGGCAGCCTTGAAAGACTTTATACAAACTTGCAGTCATTGGCCAAATCTTTCTGTTGTTTTCTCTTTTAGAGGCCAGCTGGGAAACTCCCCTTTTCTCAGCCACCCTGTAATAAAGGAAAACCTTTGTAATCCTACCTTTGTCAATCCAGGAAACCAGTCAATCCATCCTGTCAGACATCTTGCTCCCTCTGAGGGAAGAGACAACAATGGGCATGCTCTTGACTGCAGAGTCAATACTGGTTGATATGGAGAGTCAACTAAAAATGCAAAACAACAAAATATTTGCCTATTACTTTTAACTTTATTAAGTGGTTCCTCATTTAAATTTTTATAACCCTCCCCAGAAGGGTGTTGCCTACATACTGGAAAGCCTGTTGCCTTAATTCCTAGACAGATGATGGCTTAGATTTAAAATCCTAAGGAACCCATCACAAAAGAATTGCCAGAATTATCATTGAAATTTCAAAAGTTACAATGTCAATATTATAAGATTAACTGTATAGAAAATATAATAAAAATACCACTTTTTTAAGGTATAAGAAAACTAAAACAAAAAAGGAAAATATCTGTACTCTAAAATATATGTACACTGAAAGCCAGAAAATATTGTCAGAGAATTTAAAGAAGGCCTAGATAAATATAGAGAGATATCAAATTCATACAGTGGAAGACCGAATATCATTATGGTTCTCCGCACATTGATCTAAAGCATGTGTTCTCAACAGGGGCAAGCACCACCCCCAAAAGGGGAAAAATTGTTTCCTAGGGGGCAAAAAACCCCTTTACACATACAATGGCTTATTACCTTCCAAAGCTAAACCCTACCTAATAGAATCATATTCTTTATTATATAATTTATCTTATTTGAGAGACTTTAAACAGATTTTTTTATCTCCCTGGGTTTGGAGGGTAACAATTTAAAAAAAAAGATTAAGAGAAGTGATTAAAAATTCAAGAGAGGAGCACCTGACTGGCTCAGTCAGAAGAACATGTAGGAGGGTCATGAGTTCGAGCCCCACGCTGAGTGTAGAGATTATTTAAATAAATAAAACTTTATAAATAAATTATTCAAGACAGTCCCAATTAAAACACCAGGTTTTTAATAAATTCACAGGATAACTCTAAAGCTTACATGGAAATTCAAAGACCTTAGAATAATTTAAAAATTTTTGTTAAAGAAGAAAAGGCTAAAGATAGACCTGTGTTGGAATAAGGATTAAAATATAAAATAGACCAGATTAGCAAAATAAATTCATACAAATAAAGCCAATTGATTTTTGACAAAGCTCCCAAAGTAGATCCATGAGAAAAAAATATTTTTTAAATGATGCTGAAATTACTAGATATCTTTATGAAAGAAAATCTTGACCTGCACACCATAACATACACAATAAGTAATCTGAGATTTACAATCTAAATAAACATAAAAGCTAAAACAATGAAAATTTTTGACAAAAACGTTGGTGAATATTTTTGTGACCATGGAGTAGGTAATGATTTTTTGAATGGATAAAAATGACTAAATATCCAAAAAAAAATCGATGAATTAAACATTATTAAAATTAAATAGTCTCTTCAAAGATACCATTAAGAAAAATTAGGCAAACCACAGATTTGGAGAAAATATTCTTAGTACATACACCTGACACACACCCACCATCATACCCTTTTGTATATATGTGTGTTCATGCATACTTATTTATGTATGTGAGGTTTACGTATGCATGTGTGTGTATGTGTGCATACAGGTGGGTAAAAAACATTCCTACAATAGGGGCGCCTGGGTGGCTCAGCCATTAAGTGTCTGTCTTTGGCATAGGTCATGATCCCGGGGTCCTCGGATCGAGCCCCACATCCGGCTCCCTGCTTTGCGGGAAGCCTGCTTCTCCCTCTCACACTCTCCTTGCTTATGTTCCCTCTCTTGCTGTCACTGTCAAATAAATAAAGAAAATCTTTAAAAAAAATTCCTACAATAAAGACAAAAATATCTAGTTTCCAATGAAAATAAAAGAAAACTTCAGTAGACACTTTACAAATAAAGTTCTCTAAAAGGTGCATGATAAGATGTTCAACTGAAGGAGTCATGGAGGAAAGTAAAATAAACCATAATGTGATACCACCGCACACTCACAAGAATGGCTATACCTGACAATTACAATTGTTGGCAAAGATGTGAAGCCACTGATAAGCTCTTGTATTATTGGTTGGAATGTAAATTGGTCCAAAGGTTTTGAAAAACAACATGTTTCTTATAAAGTTTAACATAATGCTTATTATATAATCCATCAGTACCATTTTTAGGAATTTTCCCAAAAGAAATGAAAACATATTCACAGAAAGAGTGGTATAAGAATGTCCATATATTGTTGATATTTTCTCAAATTTGTAATCAATCTACATGTCCGTGAATAAGAGAATGGATTAAAAAATAATATAGTATATTCATACAATGAATTCAGCAGCAAAAGAAAACAAATAAGGAATACACGAAATAGCATTATGCTGAGTGAAAGAACCTAGAAACAAAGAGTACACATTGGATAATGATCTTTCTATGAGATTCAAGAACAAGAAAAACTGTAATGTTAAAGATCAGAACAGTGGCTTTCTCTGGGAGATAGGATTGACAGAAAAAAGGAAACTTGCTCTGATAATGACCTGGCAGTGACAGGGATACATACATTTGAAGCAACTTATTGATGTATACATTTAAAATCTATGTCTTTTATTTAATGTAAATTATACTTCAATTAAAATCGAATAAAAATAGGGGCTCCTGGGTGGCACAGTGGTTAAGCGTCTGCCTTCGGCTCAGGGCGTGATCCTGGCGTTGTGGGATCGAGACCCACGGCAGGCTCCTCTGCTATGAGCCTGCTTCTTCCTCTCCCACTCCCCCTGCTTGTGTTCCCTCTCTCGCTGGCTGTCTCTATCTCTGTCAAATAAATAAATAAAATCTTTAAAAAAAATCGAACAAAAATAAAACATAAGGGAAAAAGGCAGAAATAGAAACCATAAATCAAAATCTACTGGAAAGATATAAATAAAACAAAAACAAAGGGACAAAGCTGAAGCATAGGGTTTAGGAAGGTAACCTTCTGTGATAAAACTAGAGCAGTGCAAGGAAGTGATCACAAAAATTTAGGAAAATATTTGCTTCAGGGGAATGGAAGATATTTTGCTGGGAACTAGGCATTTTGAGGGACTTCTGATGTGTATGGCAATATTTCTAGACCTGATTGGTCAAGTGTTGATACAGATGTTAGCCTCATAAAAATTAATTAGCTGTATATTTATTTTATAACAATTTTCTGTATATTTTTTATTTTATTTTACAAGAGGATAAAGAAGTCTTAAAATAAATGAAAGGAATGAAGAAGACTCCAAGGGCATGAATTTGAAGTTGAGACATGAAGGGTGAGAAGGAGTCAGCTCTCTGCAGAATATGGAAAGGCTGAGATGAATGCATGTGGGAAACCTGAAAGCTGGTCAGTGTGATTGCAGCATGATGGACTCAGAGCACGGAGTCACAAAATTATATTGGTGATGAAAGCATGAGCCACAGCATGCAAGACTTGGAGGCTGAAATAAGGAGCTTGAGTTTTATTCTATATGAAGCAAGAGATTATTAAAGAGTTGAAGTGCCAGAGAAACACTTTCATTGACAGTTATGAGAGATTGCTATGGTTATTGTGTTAAAGGACAAGAACGAAATTAGGGAGACAAGTTAGGATGATAACAATCTAGATCAGGTTAGAGACACAGTACTTGGCCTTGGGCAATGACAGTGGAGATGGAGACAACTGAACGTGCTCAAGGTATCTGGCTTAGTGGGCGATAAGAAGGGAGAAACTAACACTACTAGATTGGTTCCCACCAGGACTGACTGAGTAGATGAGAATGTCAGATAATGAAATGGTAGTAGATTACTATAGGGAAAAGCCTTGGGAAGGAAAAGTCATAGCTAATTTTAGGGGCTTGAAAATCAACACTCCTGCCAACAACCTGAAAGCTTATGTCCACTCCCTGCTACCCCATGCCACACTGAGACAAGAGCTCATCTGCTTAACTGTAACTATTAACCTTTACTTTCCAGACTCACTTTTGTTCCAGCCACACTATCCTTGTTCTTTCCACTTGTCACTTACATTAACATCTGTACCTTTAAAATACACTTTTTTTTTTTTTTGTAGAGAAGACCTTTCCTTACCATATGCACATGGTTAAATTTTTATTCATCTGCCAAGGCCTACCTCAAATTTTATCATTTTCTTAAAAATTACTGGGAAAATTCCTCTGTGCAGGAGGTGCCTGTCATATATATATATATATATTATAGTTTTATCATATTATTTTTTTCTATATTCCCCATTAAAAATGAGAGCCCAAGAAGACAAGAACTATAGCATTTGTCTACCTTTTTACCCTATCTTAGCACAGTGCCAGAGAAGAAGTCAGTATTGAATAAACATTTATTAAATGGCTGTTTTGGAAGGAACTCAATCAATTTATGCTTTTGCAAAATTTGAGAAAATCTATGTGCTTAAAGCTACCTGTTATAATGATATGTAGCAATTCAATTCACCAAATATACATTGATCACCTATTATGCTCCCAAGTTAAATATTAGCACTAGACAAACTAATAATAAATGGCACACTGTTTAATTTACTCTCAGCCTAGTTGGAGGGTAGCATTTGAACAGGAAATTAAAATAAATGTGACAGAATGCAGTGGAACAAAATGGTATAGGAATGCAAATGAAAGATAACATTATTCAGCTCAATGGGGCTTACCTTCAAAAGTCACCTTTGATCTGACCCATGGAATAGTCATTTTATTGAGTATTTTTAAAAATTCAATATATCCATCAACTGAATTTCTCTCAGTACCTTCAGGTTTGCAACATGTGGTCACTGTTTTTGCCTTACACACACCTTGTTGAGACATACAAGGGCTCCAGGGGAAGTTCCTGGAGCCACAGATAAACCCTCCTCCACTCATTCACTCCCCTTCTATTTGTCTCAGAGAAAACTACCTGGATGGGAGAATCCTCAGTGAGCTTCAGCCTTGCATAAGTCACTGCTCTTTGAGGTTTCTCAGTTTTTTCACCTGTAAAACTATAGGAATAAACTAAATCTGTGCTATCCTTTTTTTGGGCATCAAACTCCAATAAAATTGTGGATATAAAGACTGTATTTCAAGAAATATAGGTAAATATTTATTAGAGGAAATGAGTTTCAAAAAAGATATAAAGTTCTATATGGGAATTTTGGTTTCTAGTTCCACATATAAGGAGCTTAGAAGTTGCCACTCCATCCTAACAACAAGTGTAAAACTGAACAGACTGAAAAATCAGTGATTCTTCTTGGATCCAGAAGAGAGGGGATGCAGGTCAAACCACTGTCCCCAACATTAGAAAGACAGACAGGAAGGCATGGTTTACCTTAGCGGAGACTCAGAAGCAGAAACCACTGCAGAAAATAGTGCCAGGGTAGGAAAACCTGAACTGTAATTGACAAATTGCTGGAGGTTCAGTACAGGCAACACTGAGAGTTTAAAACTCCAGGAGGAAATTGTCATGGGAGAATCCCCACAATATTGTGAAATTCACCTCCAGGAGCTCAACCTGATTTACACAGTAACTATCAGAGAAAAATTGCTTCTAGCTTCTGGCAGTGAGAAGGGAAAGGAGCCATTTAAAAATATCCAAGATCACTCTGTTCTTCTTTACAGGGCCTGCCTTCAGGGGAAACTAGTTAACCAGACCCTGAAATGCCGAGATACTATCAGAGTCTAACTGACCCAGGAAGGGAAATACCCAACTCCAACCCATCTCCTTTCAACTAAAGGAGAAGAAAAAGATGGAAACGCTTTTGAAGTTCACAGTCAAAAGGCAACGTCTCACTAAAATACTGACACCTAATCACAAGACTATAGAATACTTCCTTCTTCCCATACCTTTCCATTGCATTAATAAAGACCTATTTACAACAGTTTCTTTTGACTAGTGCAAGATGTCTAACAAGAAAAAATTACAAGGCATACCAAAATGCAAAAAATAATTTACAGAGACAAAGCAATAACCACAACTAGACATGGCAGGGACTGTGGAATTATCAGACTGGATGTTTTAAATAACCATGATTAACACGCTCAGGTCTCTAAAGGATAAAATAGGCAACATGTAAGAAAGAAGGACAATGTAAATAGAGAGATGGAAATCCCAAGGAAAAACTAAAAAAAATGTTAAAAATAAAAAAACACTGTAAAAAAAATGAAGAATTCTTTTGATGATCTTATTAGCAGACCAGATACAGTTGAGGAAAGAATCTCTGAGCTAGAGAATATATTAATAGAATCCTCAAAAACTGGAAAGCAATGAGAACAAAGACTAAAAGGATATCCAAGGACTGTAGTACAACTACAAAAGGTATAACATACACGTATGAAAAGCCCAGAAAAAAAAAAAAAAGACAGAGAAAAGAACAGAAGAAATATTTGAAACAATAATAACTGAAAAGTTCATCAAATTAATGCAGGCACCCAACCGTAGATTCAAGAAACTCAGAGAACACTGAGTGAGAAAAATGATCCCCCCACAAAAAAATGCTACATCAAGGCATACAATTTTTAAACTACAGAAAATCAAAGACAAAGAAAAAACTCCTAAAGTAAACCAATGGGGAAAAAGCAACTTACCTATAAAGGAAGATAAAAATTATATCTAATTTCTCCTCAGAAATCATACAATCAAAAAGAGAGTGGAGTGAAATATTTTGTGTTGAGAGAAAATATCCATCAACCTAGAATTCTATACTCTGCAAAATTATCCTTCAAAAGCGAAAGAAAAACAGAGATTTCTCAGATAAACAAAAAGCAAATTTATTGCCAATAGACCTACTTTGAAAGAAGTATTAAAAGGTCTTTAGGAAGAGGGAAATAATATAGGTCAGAAACTCAGATCTCCATATAGAATGGGAAAATACTAAAGAAGGAATAAGTGAAAGTAAAACAAAAAAACTTTTCTTTTTCTTTTATTAATGATCTAATCAATAATAGTTTGCTCAAAATAATACCAACAGTATATTAAAGTATGTGTATTCATGAATATACCATATATATGTATATATAAAAAGTATATATAAGTGAATATACATAAGTGAAATGAATGACAGCAATAATACCAGAGATGGAAAGAAGGAATTAGGATTATTTTGTTATTATAAGGTATCCACAATACTCATACAGTAGTATAGTGGTAATTGAAAGAGGACTGATTAGATGTAAATGTGTATTGTAAACTCTAGGGCAACTACTAAAAAAAGTAAAAAGAAAAATATTATTGCTGTGCTAAGAAAGGAGAGCAAAGCAAATTATACGATATGCTCAATTAAAACCACAAAGGTGGAAAAAAAGAGTAGAAGACAAAAACAAGAACAAAGAACAAGGACAAATAACAGAAAACAATAATAAATATGGTAAATATTAATCCAACTAGATTAATAATCACTTTGAATGCCAATTGGTCTAAATGCACCATTTAAAAGATAGACATTGTCAGGGTAGTTCAAAAAACAAGATAGAACTACATGTTACTTATATTAAACTTTACTTTAAAGAAATATATAGATTAAAAGTAAACAGGTGGAGAAAAATATACCATGCTAACACTAATCAAGAGAAAGCAGTAGTAGCTATACTGATTTCAGAGAGAGCAGGAATAAAAGCATGGAAAAGTATCAGGTATATAGTAGGACACTATGTAATGATAAAGGGGTCAACTCTCCAGGAAGACATAATTCTTAATGTGTATAAATCTAACAACAGATCATCAAACTGCAAGGCCAAAAATTGAGAACTGTGAGGAGAAATAGATGAATCCACTCTCAGTGTTGCTGACTTTAACACTCCTCTGTCAGAAATGAACAGAATCATGAGGCAGAAAATCAGTAAGGACATATTTGAACTCAACACCACCATTAATCAACTGGATATAATGGGCATCTATAGACTAATTAATCCAACAATGGCACAGTACACATTTTACTCCAGCTCACACAGAACATTCAGCAATATAGACCACATCCTGGGCCATAAAACACTCCCTAACAAATTTAAAATCATAGAAATCATACAGTGTCTGTGCTTACACTACACAAAAATAAACTAGAAATCAATAACAGAAAGATAACTGAAAAATCTCAAAATACATGGAGATTAAACAACACGCTTCTAAGTAACACATAGATCAAAGAAGAAATCTCAAGGGAAGTTTAAAATATTTTGAACTAAACGAAAATGAAAACACAGCTTATCAAAATTTGCAGAATCCAACAAAAGCAGTGCTTAGAGAGAAATTTGTAGCATTGAATGCATATGTCAGAAAAGAAGAAATTTCTCAAATCGATCATCTAAATTTCTGCCTTCAGAAACTAGAAGAACAAGAGCAACTTAAATCCAAAGTAACCAGAAGAAAAGAAATAATAAAAATTAGAAAAGTAATCAGTGAAACTGAAAACAGGAAATCAGTAGAGGAAATCAATGAAACCAAATACTGATTCTTTGAAAAGACTAAGAATGATAAGCTCTCTAGCCAAGATTACCTAAGAAAAAAAGAGGACACAAATTACTAATATCAGAAGTGACAAAAGGCCTATCACTAAAGTTTCCATGGGAACTAAAAAGATAACAAAAAATAGTGAGAATAACTATAAGCCAACAAATCTGATAATCTAGATGGATCATTTCCTTGAAAGACATAATTTGCCAAAACTCATACAAAAAGAAACAGACAATCTGATTAGGTCTTAAATCGGTTACAGAAATTGAAACGATAATTTTTAATCTTCCAAAAACAGAAAGCACCAAGCCCAGATGGGTTCACTGGTGAATTCTACCAAACATTTAAGGAAGAACTTTACCAATTTTCTACAATCTCTTTCAGAGGATAGAAACAGAGGGAATACTTTCTAACTCATTTTAGGAGGCCAGTATAACCCTCATGATAAAACCAGACAAAGGCATTATGAGAAAAGAAGACTATAGACCAAGAACTCTCATGAACATAGATGCAAAAATCCTCAACAACAGCAACTTGAATCAAAAAGTATAAAAAGAATTTAATCCATAACCAAGTAAGATTTAATCTGGGCTTGTAAGAATAGTTCAATATTCAAAAATAAATTAATACTAATGCATCACATTAACAGTCTAAAAAAGAAAAAAAGCAATACCATTTAAATCGGCCTCCAAAAAACTGAAATACTTAGGTATAAATCTAAGAAAATTTGTATAAGATCTATGTGAGATAAACTACCAAACTCTGGTAAACAAAATAAAAGAATTAAATAGAGAGACACTCCATGTTGATGGATAAGAAAACTTGACAATATCAAGATGTCAGTTCTTGCCAAATTGATTTATAGATTTGATGCAATCCCACTCAAAATACCTTCAAATTATTTTATGTATATCAACAAACTGATTCTGAAGTAAAAGATTCCTAGAAAATAGCATGGGAAAAAACCTAGATAATCTTGGTTATGGTGATGCCTTTTTAGATACATCAAAGACATAATTCATGAAAGAAATAACGGATAAGCTGAGCTCCATTAAAATTAAAAATTTCTGCTCTGTGTTAAGACAATATCAAGAGAATGAAAAGACAAGGCACAGACTGGGAGAAAATAATTTCAAAGGACACATCTGATTAAGAACTGTTACCCAAAATATGCACTGTTAAAACTCAACAATAAATGTATATATAAATTATATTTATCTTTATGATCAAGAAATCAATAGAGGATAACCATCCAATAAAATTCACCATGATTTAAGAGAAGTTGGACTAGGTGATAGAGTGGCAATAATTATCCTTCCTTTTTGCAATTACCTAAATTGCTTACAAAGTGTTATACCATATGGTATAAACATAAAATTTAAAAATAGTTTTTCTTCTGCTCCAATAGTCTATAAATCAATTCCTCCTTGATAGCTTATTAGACTAACATTTTAAAAGAAGATATTACAAAAATCCTTCCCCTCAATTTGTTACAAGGGTGGTGAGACAGGAGAAAGTGCTGCTGTAGTTATCCTGCTTCAGCAGAAGGAGGTGAACAAACCCAGGCAGAAACTGCGCCCCTCCAGTTGGAAATCTCTTCCTAGTAGGAAAGCCCTTCTACCAATTTGAATGAATATTAAAGAGTTTTTGAGCGGGGCTCAGCGGGGGCCAACACCAATGTGATACCTGACACACTTGCTGGTCTTTTTCTTCGGAGCCTGTCTTAGACTGCTCTTGCCTTCACCCTACAGGATTTCCTCTACATACTTCTCAGATGTGTATCACAATACCCTGGACTCTAAAATGTAGTGAATGTTCCCACACATTCATTTACACACAGCTTGCTTAGAGAAAAACTTGCTGAGACATTTTGAAATGGAAACTGAGAAGAGGGAAACAAGCTAGAAATCTCCCTGCAAACATAGCCTCTGAAGCCTAAAGGGAATTGTATTTCCACTTGTAAAGCCGAAAAAAAATTGGCCAACTCTAGGGGAGCATAACAGGTGCTTTCTCAGGCTAGAGGAGTCAGGAGGAACAATGGGTTCATAAAAGCAGAAAAATCTGAATCTTTCTAAACTTCACCTCTTCTGCCAGGTCAAGTGCTGGCTTTCTGTTCTTGGACTTTTCCAATTATAGCAGAACTCTCAGGTGAACTCACAGACACAGACGTAATCTCTGTCAGCAGGAATCACAAGACTACAGGTTGCTGGACAATGAGCCATGGTCCATAGGCACGGTATCCCCCCCTTCCCCCTCCTTTCTTGTCCTTGGTCTAGGAAATGAGAAATAAGACCAAGCTGATATGTCCCCTTTCACAGATGAGGACCTCAAAACACCTTCTTCTAGCCCACTCACTAGTCTCTCCCTTCCTCCCCCATCTTCACACCATCACCAGATCCTGGTATGCTATGGTGCTATGTGAGATACATGACAGATAGTTCTCCTTTCCCCGTATCCCTCCATGTATTCTGTACACATATTCTACATGTCTGGTATTGTTATTTTGTTCTCATTGTTCTAGGAAAAAGGCCCTTATGCTTTGTGAGCTTATATTGTCATGCAGAAGATAAGCAAGGGGAAAGGCATCAGAAGTGACAGAGGTACCAAACTCAGCTTTACTCTCTTCCAAAGCTCACAATATACAAAGGCCCTATCCAGCAATTTGTTCTTGAATTTGGATCTTTATGAAAACTGGTCCATCAAGCTAAATTACCATGAGTGTAAGATGTCCAGGTCTCACAAGATCAAAGATCATTTATTTTTTCTACATCCAGTGATTTTAATCATCACCTTAACAATGGTTTTGAGATATAAATTTTTGCTCTTAAGTTTTTTAAATAATGCAAGAAAGCAAATCAATTGTCCTAATAACTGCACAAATCCTACTATCTAACAGGTTGATAATGGTTGAGTTCGTAAAAGAGATACCGCTGCATTAGTGGACGATAGCTTTAGTTGAACCACTGTTATAGGAAAGTGTGAATATGGCCCTTGAAGTACAGTTTAAGGGTAACAGTGTGTGTGAGTGTGTCTGTATATGTGTTTGTGTGCGTGTATGTGTGTGTGTGTGTGTGTGTGCAATCAACATCCTGAAAGTATGCAAGATCAGAAAACCCCAATGGGGCTTAAAAATCGTGAGAAAAGCTCACACTTCATTATATTATTACTTTGAAATATGATTATTTTAGAACATTTACTCTTCAAAATGAACTTTAGAACTGTTTGTTCCTAAAAAAGAAACCGATATCGTTTTTGTAGATAAGTTTGAGAAGAATTTATACTTATATTTTCTTAATGTACATCGTTTTATGAGTCAATAATTTGCTTTTTTCATAGAGTCACCATGATTTTCTTTTAAAATTTATTCTTACATATTTTCTTGTATTTTATCACTGATTACTGGTACAAATACAAAGTTGTTTTGTATTCTTCATTTATAAGCTGACATCTTACTGAAATTTTTTATCATGTTAATAATTTTTGTCATTTTATGCTGTTAGGTTTCCATGGCAGAGTCATATAATCTGCAAATAATGATGAATTTCCCAGCCTTTTCCAATTATCTGCTTTCATTTTTTCCTACTTTGTAAATTGAATTGATTGTAATTTCCAGAAATCTCTTGAAGAGTGGTTTATATATGACATGTTATGGACTTGATTTAATGGAAGTGTTTCAAGCACAAAGTGATGATTATAATATTATTTATAATTGTTTTTATTATTACTATGGTTTCAGGGTGACATTTATCATCTAAAAGAAGTGTCATTCTAATCTCAGTATTATTAGCTGAAATAGATATTTTACTTTGTGTTTTGTTAAATGTCTTTTCACTGTAAAACTATATAATTACATTTGTTTTCTTCTAGATCTTTTAAAATATCGTTAGATATTACCAGATTTCCAAGTTCAACCATCTGTAAATTTCTTATTTATTGGATAAACATTACTTGGTTATGGTGCTTCGATAAATCTGGCTTGTTTTTATATAGAAACTTGACCTCTAAAATAATGAGAAATGATTTATACATTCCTACTTTGTGTTGTCTTTGCCATCTTTTAAAGTGGTACGCTATTTCCCTAAAATGATTTGAGAAGTATTCCTTTTTGTGTAATCTATTATGCCTATAAAAGTATTAAAATCTTTCTTCTTCAAAGTTATAAGCAATTTTTGCCTGAATTAATTATTTGGACTGAGCAATTTTAAAAATTGGCCATATTTTGAAAACTTTAAAAACTCCCATGGGCTCTTGGTAAATTTGAAAAAAAAATGAGCTGGTTGTTCATCTTTCTGTCTCTGAACATGTAATACTTCAGCATAAATATAATAAATTATTTTGGTATACCAAGTAGCATTAACAATGAAAAGATGTTATAAATATTACGTTATAAATGAAGAGGAATCTCAGAATTAGAGCAAAAAATGTAAAGTGGAAGCCAGAATGGCTCACAAGCTTATAAATTTTGTTACAGAAACTATGGGCATCGATTTGCAAAGCAAAATTAAATAAAAAAAGAAAATCAAAAATATTAAAGAATAAATATATGTTTCAAAGACAAAGCGTAACATTAAAAAAATGACCACATATCAGCCTACCAGTAAAATCTCAACCAGTTTCAGAGAACCATTATCCTGATGATGTTATTTTTATCATAATGAAATAAATCGGAAATCCTCAATTAAATGATAATCCACTCCCTATATAATAGGGAACTAAAAAAAGGATATCTTAATGATTCCATGGTTTAAGAAAAAAGTATAATAGAAGTTACAAAATACTCCTTTCTGAACAAAAGTAACATGTACTAAAGACTTGTGACCAGCAGTTAAAGCAACACATAAAAATTTCAGCATTAAATTCAGTAATAATTAGGAAAAAGGAAATAGTGTAGCATTTGAAACAATCAGTTAAGGAAGACTGGAAAAGAGTTACATTCATCACCCACATTATCTCCAAAAAATAACACAGAAAAAAGTGGAGGGGCACCTGACTGGCTCAGTCAGTTAAGCATCTGACTTTGGCTCAGGTCATGATCTCAGGGTCCTGGGACTGAGCCCTGTGTCAGGCTCTGTGCTTAACAAGAAGTCTGCTTCTCCCTGGACCTCTCCCTCTGTTCCTCCCCCCACTAGTTCTCTCTTTCTCTCTATCTCAAAGAAATGAACAAAATCTTTAAAAGAAGAAGAAGAAGAAGAAAAGAACGGGACTTGTAACACAAAATAGCAAAAACCATAAAAATTAGAAAATCATAAAAATAGGGGTGCCTCGGGGCACCTGGGTGGCTCAGTCCATTAAATGTCTGCCTTTGGCTCAGGTCATGATAGCAGAGTCCTGTGATGGAGCCCTGCATTGGGCTCTTTGCTCAGTGGAGAGCCTGCTTCTCCCTCTGCCCCTCCCCTCGGCTCATGTTCTCTCTCTCACTTGCTCTTGCTCTCTCTATCTCAATAAATAAGTAAAATCTTTTTTAAAAAATAGGGGTGCCTGGGTAGCTCAGTTGGCTAATTAAGCCTCCAACTCATGATTTCGTCTCAGGTCATGATCTCAGGGTCATGAGATAAAGCTCCGAGTTGGGCTCTGTGCTGGGCATGGAGCCTGCTTAAGATTTTCTCTTTCCCTCTGCCCCTAACCGCCCCTCTTTTCCTCTCTAAAAAAATATAAATAAATAAAATAGTAAATAAAAATAAAAAACAGAAGTGATACACAAAACAAAAATCTGATTTGTGAAAAACTTTGAAAATATACAAATATCTAGCAAGGCTAAAGAAACAGAGTTGATATACAGAAAATACTGTGAATGAAAATGGAATCCAAAACTGTATAGACTGACCATTGCATAGATTCTGAAATATATAAGTATTTTAAGAAGTTTGAAACTAGGGGTGCCTGGGTGGCTCAGTTATTAGGTGTCCGCCTTCAGCTCAGGGCGTGATCCCAGCGTCCTGGGATCAAGTCCCACATCAGGCTCCCTGCTCTGCTGGGAGCCTGCTTCTTCCTCTCCCACTCCTCCTGCTGTGTTCCCGCTCTCGCTGGCTGTCTCTCTCTCTGTCAAATAAATAAATAAAATTTTTAAAAAAAAAAAGTTTGAAACTAGACTGAATAGAACAGTATTTACCAGAACATAAGTAGCAAAAATTGAATTCAATTATAATGTGAAAATTATTTTAATAGTTATTTTGTTTTCAAATTCCTTTTTCATTCTCCTATAACCTAATGTGCATGTGGATGCATACACACGTACACATACATAGTTGGATGTCAACACATTTAAATTATATTTTATTGACTCTAAGTAAAAATGCTTCAAGAAAAAAAATTAGGAAATTGTCCCCCTCATTTCATAAGCTGGTATAACTGATGTCAGAAGAGGCTAAAGACTAATACAAATGGAAATTTTCATTATAACAGAATGATTTTACTCATTAACAAAGTTGAAAAAATATAAGTAAAACATTAATAAATGAAATTCGGTAGTGTATTAAAATAAAGTATTATGACCAAGTTGAATTCATAACAGAATTAGAAGGATGGTACAATACCCGAAAAATTGATGTAATTTACCTGATTAAGATTTAAGAAAAATAAATTGTGATAACCACGGGAGAATAGTATGTTAAGATATGGAAAAAAATATTTTATGGGACAAATGTATGTCCACATAAAAAGAAATAGTTTGATCCCTTATCTCACACCATACACAAAAATTAACTCAAACTTTATCATAAACTTAAATGTAACAGGGAAGCTATAAAACTTTTAGAAGGAAATGTAGGAGTAAGTCGTGATTTTTCATTGGATAAGAATATCTTCATTATAACACCAATAGCAAAAGCTGTAAGATCAGCAAGTTGGACTTAATGAAATTTAAAAATGTTTGCGTTTTAAAGAATACCACAGAAATATCAGGAAAGTGAAAAGACAATCCACAGAATGGGAAAATTATTGGCAAATCATACATCTAATAAGATAATTTTATCCAGATTATATTTATTTTTAAAAAATCAATAGTAAAAAGATAAATCATCAATTAAAAATAATCAAAGGATTTGAATAGATACTTCTCCAACCAAGATTTAAAAATGATAAAGAAGCTTATCAAAGGTGCTCAATACCATCAGTCATTAGAGAAAGACAAAATGAGATACCACTTTGCAAACAGTAGGATGGCTATAATAAAAAGATAGAAAATAAAAAATTTTGATAGGGAAGGGGAGAAACTGGGACCCTCATACGTTGTTGGTAGGAATGTAAAATGGTACAACCCTTTGGAAAGCAGCTTGACCATTCCTCAAAATGTTAAACATAGAATTATGACCCCCAATTCCACTAAGTCTCTACTCAAGAGAAATAAAGATATATGTCCACATAAAAACCTATACACAGATGTACACAGCAAACTTAATCACAAGAGGTGAATGGTGGAAATAACCCACATATGCATGAATGGATGAATGCATACACGACATGTTGCATGTCATGTAATGGAATGTATTTGATAATAAGAGAAAATGAAATACTGATACATGCTACAACATGAATGAATCTCAGAAACATAAAATATGCTAGGTGAAAAAGCCAGTCACAACTGCATGTTATATGATACTATTTACATGAAATGCCCAGAATAGACATACTTACAGAAACAGAAAGTATATTAGTGGTTGTTTAGGGCTGGGTGGGAATTGTGTGGATGGGAGAGAAAGGACTTGCTTAATTTTTAAAAAATTAAAGTGCTTGTTATTGGATACAAGATTATTTTGGCATGATAAAAATGATCTAAAATTATTATAGTGATGGTTATACTACTCTGTAAATATACTAGAAAGCATTAAAAACCACTTTAAATGAGTGAACTTTATGGTATGTAAATCATATCTCAAGAACACTGTTTAATTTTAATTAAGATCTATTTTGGGAAATTTGTAACATAAAGATAGTACTTATTAATAATTTTTCCTATATGTCATTGAAAATGACCATTAGTGGTGTTTGAGCTAACTACTGGTTTTCTTTGTTACAATAATAAATTAACCATAATTTAAAAAGCCCAAGGTTGGTTATGTGCATGTATGTGTGTGTGTATATATAAATTTAAGGGACACTTATGATTAAAAAGTATTCTCAGAAAAATAGGAATAGAAACGTAATTCCTGGGGCACTTGGATGGCTCAGTTGGTTAAGCATGGCCTTGGGGTCCTGGGATGGAGCCGGGTCAGGCTCATCAGGGAGCCTGCTTCTCCCTCTGCCCCATTCCCAGGCTGCTTTCTTTCTGCCTTTCAAATAAATAAATAAATAAATAAGTCTTGAAAGAAAAAAGAAGTGTAATTCCTCAAACTGATGAAGTATATCTTGCAAAACATATTGCAAACTAACCAGCAAAAAGAACATCAGTGGAGGAATAGATAAAAATGCTATATCCATAAAGTGAATAAACCCAGCAATTTAAATAATTGAAATACAGTGTTGTATTAGCTTAAATTCATCTTGAAAGTGTAAGATTAAATGAAAAAGTGAAGTTATAAAAATTACATGACTTAAAACACATACATAGGCATGTGTTTATGGATAAAAAATATACAGTAATGGCTTTAAAACATGGACCAAAATTATGCAAAACAAGTATACAATAATGTTTGCTTCCAAGAAAAAAAGGAAGGGGGTGGAAATACAGAGGATAACAAAGATGCTTCAGACTTATCTGCAATATTCTATTTATCTAAATAAAACATTTCAAGATACAAAGATAAAAAGTCCACTATCCCATGTAGTGGATACATGGGCATATGCCATTATCTGTAACTTACTGTGCTTTAAAATTTACAAATTAATTTCCAGGTGATTTTAATATTATTAAAACGTCCTTTCAGATTGCCAAATTATATTTTTAAAGAATAATGTTATTTAAAATTATTAAATTTCTAGGTTGGGTGAAATAGATGATGGGGATTAAAGAGTACATTTACCATGATGAGCACTTAGTGTATAGAATTGCTGAATCACTAGATTGTACATCTGAAACTAATTTAACACTTTATGTTAACATACTGGAGTTAAAATAAGTTAAAATTTTGTTAATCAGTACTATTAATCTAAGTGCACTATCCATTTCTTCCCATGAAATCTAAAATTCATACACATGCTACATGTTATGATGAAAGTGCTTCTACTCTTTAAAATATATACCAAATGGGCAGTCTTTTTATACAGATTATGGTGTGCTCTTGAAATGCAAAATTTACTTCATTTTCAGATCATAGATTTTAAAAATGTAGCTATAGAGCCTAATCCAGAAACAGTGATGCTAAGAGTGCTAAAACTATTTCCTGTAATAAGGATTCTAATACAATATCTAATGTAAAGAATACATCTATATATAATTTTAATATTTGTTTTCTGTGAAAGTAAAGCAGATTTCCGTTCCCTGTGGTAGTGCTTTGTTCAACCTGGGTGGATCAGCTTTTAAGGTTTTTTTAGTAATACATAAGTCTGATTTTTTTGGAGGGCACCTGGGTGGCTTAGTCAATAAGCATCTGCCTTCGGCTCAGGGCATGATCCTGGAGTCCTGGAATCCAGCCCTGGATCAGGCTTCCTGCTCAGCAGGGAATCTGCTTCTCCCTCTGCACCCCCACCTTCCCCACTAATGTTCTGTCAAACAAATAAATAAATAAAGTCTTTAAAAAATATGTGTAAGTCCAATTTTAGAACAATGGGAGGAACCAAAAGGAACTAAAAAATTAATTAACGTGCTTGAAGCCACATAAAATATATTTTTATTTTAGCTTCATCACAATAAGTCACTAAAGTATTCAGAAATTGTAGAATATTTTATGACCAGTCACACTGATGATTCAACTCTGTTAAATCATGTGAAATTAAGTGCATGCCTATTACCCTGTCAAGTTTTCTATTTTTTACTAAGAAAATTAAGTCATATTATATATTTCAAATTTACATGTTCTAATGTTATTATCACTTAATTCCAATCTTGTATTAAAATATGTCTTGCAAGTAAGTAATATTTTTTCTTTATTCATTTCTGTATCCTGAGGATACACAAGAGAACCTAAAGCAGGTGTAAGGTACAGAAGCCTTAATGATCAATTCATGAATTGATGAATTAATACATCGAATTCTAGAAGCAATTTCTTTCTTGATATTATGCATTTCTGTTCGTGTATAGAGGAATTAAGGTGTTCAATGCAAAGTTCTCCCTCTCTGCTATATTCGAGGCATGCTTGCCTTTCTGTTTTACCCTTCTAAATTAGGCATTGCTTCCTAATATTATTTAAGATGTTCACTACCACTTCCCCTGATCTCTCTCGCCTTGCACAGAGAGGAAAATTCATAAGCCCTAGGTCTTTCCCATCATATTGCCCCAATAGCATTATTTCAGGCAAAAACATTTTTATACTTGTGGCATATGCAGGCTTTAAATAATGATATAATGGATGAATGCATTTTCATGGCTCTCAGCCTATAATAAACAACCAGTGAAAGTTTGTTGCTGTGACGTTACTAGTTGGTCTAGTCAAGATCAGGGAGGAGGAAAGATATCCCACTTAGTTCAGGCTCCTTCTGAAAGGGAACTTGATATATTATTTTGTTTCATGCATAATATTGGTTATGTGTGTTTAAGTTTTAAATCTCTACAATTTTGTTCATTTGAAAAATGTAGATAATGGATCCCTATTTTATATGCTTGATTAGAGATAAAACATAGGTAGGTAGAGATTAAACAATGAACTTCCCACAGTATTAGGAGTAGAACCTACATTCTACTCTTATGCCTGATTATCTGGAGGCTGGAACTGGCTTCCAGATATCTTAGGATTTAGAAATAACATAAGTAATTTGTATTTACACAGAAATTTAATGTTTTAAACAATGCCTACATATATTTAATTTCAGATCAAGTACATAAAATGTAGGTGCGCATATGAACCTAGGACTCCTGTCACCTTCCATTACATCTCGCTGGTTCCTATTGCTTCCCTCTTTGATTGTCTAAAAGAATCCAAAACGATCCTCTACAAAGACTAGAAAACCCAGGCTCTACTTTTCTAGCTACTGTACTGTGGATACTTATTAAGTAAATTAATGACAAAATAGAATTTTGCAAAGATTATTTGACAGATTTACGATTTAAATACCTTTAAAATTGCAACTCTGTGTGTTGAAAAATGTTGCTGGGATGTCAGCAGCTCCGTTGAAAGTTCCCAGGGAAGAGGTTTTACAAAACACACTCAGATACATGCAACCATACCCAATTCTAGTTCTGTCCAACTGCTGTGTGTTGAATATAAAATTCCAGTGTGTCATTAACCTATCTTTAAAAATAAAAAATATTCTGTCTACGTTGAGTATGTTGTTTCTAAAGTCAAGTCATCCAAGAAAAGTCCTCATTACTTCCGAGGCTTGCTGTTGAGGCCTTTTCAAAATTCTCATGGAAAATTAATCAAACTACTGAGATAAAGGTACACACAAAATGGTGTTAAATTATATGTCAAAAAAGGGAAGAGATTTTTTTTAAAGATTCTACATATTTATTTGAGAGAAAGAGAGTGAGCGAGAGAGCACAGTGTCGGGCGAGCGGGGAAGGAAGGGAGAGTCTGAGGGAGAAGCAGACTCCCCGCTGAGCAGGGAGCCTGATGTGGGGCTTGATCCCAGGACCCGGGATCCTGACCTGAGCCAAAGGCAGACGCTTAACTGACTGAACCAGCCAGATGCCCCAAGGGAAGAGATTTGATTACTCATTTTTGTGTTTGTGTGTTTTATTTTATTAATTAATTATGTTCAGTTAGCCACTGTATAGTACATAATTAGTTTTTGATGTAGTGTTTACGACTTGCCTACTCAAAATCTTACCTAGTACTTAGGGTTCTTCACATTTTTCCTTTTTCCTCCAAACCCAAGTTATACTCAAAGCAGGCTTGTGATGCAGTAAAAAACAAAAGGTGATTCAAGGTTAACCTTGACCAAAAAGAGCAGTCTTGGGGTCCTTGCACAGGAGGTGTCTGAGGCCCACAAATTGTGGGGTGGTGTACCCACTCCTGCACAGGCCAAAGAGGGGTACAGCTGCATGTGTGCCCAGGGAGTCAACAAGTGCCAGGGCAACACAGGAGCCCCAAAGCGCTGCGCTCACGGTACTTCTTACTAATTACTTAAGCATAGGCTCCTTGCGTGTGTCCAAGAGGGGAAAAAAAATCAATCACTCATGTTAAGATGAACCGAACAGCTGTTGAGAATTATTAAAAAGGTGAATTTAGGGGCACCTGGGTGGCTCAGTCGTTAAGCGTCTGCCTTCAGCTCAGGGCGTGATCCCGGCGTTCTGGGATCGAGCCCCACATCAGGCTTCTCCTCTAGGAGCCTGCTTCTTCCTCTCCCATTCCCCCTGCTTGTGTTCCCTGTCTTACTGCCTGTCTCTCTGTCAAATAAATAAATAAGTAAATCTTTAAAAAAAAAAGGTGAATTTAGAGTTGATTATGTGTATGAAAACAGAGATAGTAGAAAAGGAATAATGATTATACAATGCAGTCATGGAAAAGGCACAGAAAATTACACCCAAGCTCAGCTAAACCCTGGAGACTTGAGCTCAGGTGTATGTGAAGACTGATTGAGCCAGGCTGGCATATCTTGCTGAGGTCTAATGGGCCATGACAGGACACGTTCATGGCAGAAGATCGATCCCTCTGTGCATGCACAATCTCCAGATACAGGCTGAGCTAAGAAGGTTCAATCAAGTTTTCCTAAACCTCTTTTCCCCTGTCAATCATTCAGTGTACTTTGCATTTAACTAAAGAGTGCCTAGAAGGCAGGTCAGGAAAAAAAAAATCAAATCAGTACAATAAAATATTAAAAATGTGAGGTCAGAAGAACATCTTGATAATTTTACCTATATCCCAACCCAAACTCCATTGCCAAAGCTTATACTTTCAACTCTTTCAAAGTTTGTTCTGCATTGCTGATTGGGATGGTTTTTCGTGACCTCTTCTGGCCATATTTGATAAGGAAGGTAGTAATGGTATCCTGGAATCAACTTAAGTGAAGCTTAACAGAGGCTCTGAAGGCATTTCTATTTCAGCTCTAAAAATCCTCTCCATGAAACGTTTATACTTCCCCAAATCATACTGCCCTTCTTCCTTCTTCCTTGTCAAAGCCACACTTTGTCAGCAGTATCACTAGCTTGGGAACTGGCAGCTGAAAACAGAAATGCAGGAGACTCTAAACCCCATTAGCTAGGGCAGACAGACACTTAATAAATATCTGTCGGTTTAACTTTGTTCTGTGGTTCTCAACATGTCAGACTTCAGGAAAAAGTGGTGGGATGGAATTGTAACATAGACAAGTATGATGTATAGTACAGATACTGTGGAAATACAGTACACCTGGCTTGATGTCTACTGTAAAATTTCACTTGACTTTGTAAAGTCTGACCTAAAAAACCCAACATCACCACCAACATAGCGTCAAGAATGCACCATTTCACATACGCACTTGGGTTTTCAGTTTGGTTTTCAGTGCCTGATCTTTAAGAAGAAAATGATAACATGTATTAACTGAGAATTAAATAAAAACACGGATGACAGTGAACTCATAAGAAAAGAGAGAAAAATAGAGTGATTTATCTATAGCCCAGGGAATCCATGTGAATGTTTCAAATGATTATTTTAAAAATCATTAACTACATGAATTATAAACACTTTAAAAAGGTGTGTGTGCTATTACGTGTAATAAATTAGCATACAATGAGCAGCAAAATATATTGTTCTTAAATGTGAGTTGGTTCCTCCTTTCTGAAAAGCTATTTAGGAGTACTTGATAACTAAAAAAAAAGTTTATACTCATTAATGCACTATTTCCACCATCACAAACCTTTCATAAGGAAATAATCAGAGACACAGAGATTTAACTTTTAATAATAACATTTACAATAGCAAAACATTCATCAACTTTTTAAAATCCCAAGTTAAAAGAGTATGATTATATTTTGTAAACACGTAAACATATGCATATGTACTAAAAATTGGACATGCACAAAAGTTTAGGGGTGCTCATTGCTGAGTGGTAAACTGCACACTGTTCGTGTTATTCTTTATATTTTTCAGTATTTTAAAAATTATTTTTAATGAGCATAAAATAATCTGTAATCAGAAAACAAAGCAAAACAGAAAATGTGTCATATAGGTAATGAAAAGGAATTTGAGTGGGTTTTAAAGAATATATTCTATTTCTTAATTGCGTGGTTGGTCTTTGTTTCTATGGATGAAGATGATGCTGATTATTTTTATGATTTATATGTATTATATAACATGCTTAAACCAGTTTATAATACTTTGGGGCAAAATAATTTCATGGAAGTCATCATTTTCTTATTTAAAAGTAAACTTGTAGAAAAAATGTTTATGTCTTAAAGTTATTATTAAAATTATTTTTTATAATATTAAATATTATTAAAAATAATAAATTATGTAGTCTTTCATACTAAAAACCAGTTTGAAAGAACAAACAAGAATGGCTATTGTCTTCACCAATATTTCACATTGATCACCATTTCAAGCAGATAAATGCAAAAAATGAAAAATACAAATACAGGAAAAGGGAAAGTTTTCATTACTGCAGATGCTATTGATATGTACCTTAGCAATTCAAGAGAATCAACTGAAAACTTCTTACAAAGAAAAACTATATGAAAATTCGATAAATTAGTTGGTTAAAATTTTATTATTGTAACATTGATGGACTCTCTGTATATCAACACTACCCAGTTAGAAAATCTGATACAAGGCAACAGACTTCTTGATATTTGGAACTGGTCATGACAAATACAATGATAATTTTTCTGAGTTTCTTGGTTTGCCTTGACTTCTGATAGAGGAATGGCAGGAAAGCAAATGCAACTGAAATTTTAACAGCTGGATATTCCAGAGTAAGGCAAAAGGAAGACTTTTTTTTTAAACATGTAAATAACAAAAAAGAAATTTTTGTTTACTTTGAGAAAAACATAAGGTGTTTTTTCTTCTTTCACTGCCTCTACTCCACATTATATTCTCCTTACATAGTTATTTATTTTTATATCTTATTATAGAAAATTCCAGTTATATACAAAATTAGATCTTCTAATCTAATATACATCCATGCACCCACCACCCAGTTTTATAATAATTAGCTCTGGCCAATTTTGTTTCTTTTATACCCCTATTTATTTTTCTATTAAGTGATTTTGAAGCTAATTCCAGATATCATGATATTTTATCTGGACTTATTTTAGTAAAAGATAACAACTCTTATCTTTTTTTTTTTTAAGATTTATTTACTTAACAGAGGGAGAGAGAGTGTGTGTGAGCAGGGGGAGGGGAGGAAGGAGAGGGGGACAAGCAGACTCTCTGCTGAACAAGGAGTCTTATGCAGGGCTTGATCCCAGGATCCTGAAATCAAGAGTCAGACGCTTAACCAACTGAGCCACCCGGGCACCCCAAGATAAGAACTTTTTAAACATATTCTCCAGACCAATGTTCAACTAAAAATTAAAGAGCCCCTTATTTCATCAAATATCCAGTTAATTTGTCCTATTGACTCAAATCCTTTCTGTAATAGTTTGAATCAGAATCTAATAAAAAAAATAGCACTTATCACTTGGTTAATAGTGTTCTTATATCTCTTTTAATCTACAGGTGCTTCTTTCCAAACTTCCCATTCTTTTGGAAATTTTTTTTAAAATTTTACTGTAGAGATTGAAAAGTGATTCTATCATCAAGGAGTTACTCAGTATGTTCCTCTTCATCTGTGTTTATTCTAAATTAACAGGTCTAGAGGTTTGACCTGACTCAGTTTTAATGTTTTGAGAGGAGAAAAGTATTTCATATTCATAGATAGTATTATGTATTATATTCCCCTATCAAGGCATATATAATGTCAAGTTATCTCTATTTATGTGATGCTAGCAGCTAATGAAAAATAATGCTTATATCCATTAGTTCCTTAAGTGTGACAAAAACGGCAATAATCCAGTTCTACTATTCTTCTTGTATTACCTGGAATGCTTCTATAAATAAAAATTTCCCCTCAACTCCTACTTGGTTATCTATTGATGTATTTTTTTATTAGAAAAATGTAGACAATTTTTATTTTTTCCAATTAATTACCTGCTTTTTCAAAACAATAACTTGGTTCACCAGCATCTTCCCAAACTGACCAATTTATGTTCATTTACATTTATAATAATACTTTTCAAACTCTAATGAATTGTGTCTATAATTCTTAATATTCTTAATCTGAGTTAATAGTTGAATTTCCATTTTATGTTCTGTTTTTTTCCGTTAATATGCTATAATTGTCCACCATTATTTATTGGACCAAAGTATAACCATAAAATCTTCGTCAAAGTAGATTTAGTAAATCTACCAATGCTGAACGTTTTCACAAGCTTTCAAGATTTAATTATTAAAAGTAATGATGTAATAAAAATGTTTTAACACAACTCTTGTTGGTCATTTCTCACCATTTCTTTAGAATTAATGGGAAGAGCTTGCTTCTGAACCAAATAATGTAAACAATTTACACAAATACAATGTAAATAACCACATTTCTCTTCAGAACATTTGTACTTATTTAAATTCTTAGCTGTAGTGCTCAGGAATTCCATGTCTCCCAGTACCATGATTAATATATTATTTTTATTTATTGCAAAATGTAATATGAGAAAAATCCTGTCATAGTTAATAAAAACTGCAATTACAGAACTAGCTATATTTTTCTCAGTCTTAGGATCCCAGCTCTGATTCTCTTCTGTCCAGAAACGTCTATAAGCACACAAAACAGTAAATGTACACATTCAAGTAGTTACTAGAGAATTTTAGGTTTTCCAGCCCGATATTTCTTAAAAAAAAAAAAAAAAGATTTTTTAGAAAGAGAACGTGCGTGCGAGAGAACGGGGGTGGGGAGGGGGTCAAAGGGAGAGAGAGAATCTCAAGCAGACTCCCCACTGAGCTTGGATACCCTCGTGGGGCTTGATCTCAAGACTCTGATATCGTGACCTGAGCCAAATCAAGAGTCGGATGCTCAAATGACTTTGCCACCCAGGTGCCCCTAGCCCAACATTTCTTCATACCACCTTATGACATGGTTTTTTTGAAGAAATGTTCTATGTTCCTTCATGTGTCTTGCCAGCTGTGTAGTAATTGGCAAGTAGTCCCCAGATTAGATACAAGGAGAGAAGCCAGAATAACAGAATGTTATTAATCAGAGTGGGAATAACCAGCTGGTCTAATACATTATGTATTTATTTGATTGGAATGTATCAAATACGTTTTTGACCCGCTTTGCCTAGATCTCTATCTACATACATCTCATAATACAATGCTCTTCTTGCCTAGCTTACTATAGTTTTGTTCCTGTTTTTTTTTTTTTTTTGAGATTTTATTTCTTTATTTGAGAGGGAGAGAGAGAGGACAAGCAGGGGGAGCAACAGAGGGAGAGGGAGAGGGACAGGGAGAGCAAGAGGGAGAAGCAGGCTCCCCTTAGCAGAGAGCCTGACGTGGGTCTCGATCCCAGGACCCTGGGATCATGATCTGAGCCGAAGGCAGATGCTCAACCAACTGAGCCACCCAGGTGCCCCAGTTGTGTTCCTGTTTAATTTAAGAACTGGATTAATCCATTGTTGCTGACACAAAGTTCTCATTGCCTGCAAAGAGACAAAAGACAGGGAAGATTGACTTTTGCAACATATTCTAATCCCCTTAGAAGTAACCACTCTCGGGGCGCCTGGGTGGCACAGCGGTTAAGCGTCTGCCTTTGGCTCAGGGCGTGATCCCAGCGTTATGGGATCGAGCCCCACATCAGGCTGCTCTGCTGTGAGCCTGCTTCCTCCTCTCCCACTCCTCCTGCTTGTGTTCCCTCTCTCGCTGGCTGTCTTTCTCTCTGTGAAATAAATAAATAAAATCTTAAAAAAAAAAAAGAAGTAACCGCTCTCTTATACATTCTTTCAGTTATAGCCCCAGTAGATGGCAGAGTCAACTGGTTACTCAAAGACTGTCTAATAAAAAGACTGTTAGCAAAGGTGTCACAGAGTTTAGGGAAACCTGTAAGAAATGGTGCACTATCCCAGGGCTAGTGACAGCAGAAACCTACTATCATTCCCTAGACTGAGGGAGTACCCTTTTCTCAGTAATATGAGTTAGTAATTCTGAAACTAATTTCCATACATTCTGGGATTGGACAAACAGATAAATATATACAAGAATAATGATAGCCAGGTTTCTGATGGTTCAAGAAGGGAATTAAACATGAAAAGGAGAAGACTGAATGAATCTTTTAGTGTTAGTTTAGATAATGCAGTTACCAAGATAAACTGGTAGACCTTCCCTTGGTCTGTTTGCTGAGAGGGCCCAGAAGCAGCACCACAACTGAAATGAGCACACCTAGAGCCACTAAGAGGGACCAGAGCTCCAGGGAGAAATGACTGGTTCTAGAGCTGGGGCACTAAACGTGCAAGAGGAGCCTAGAATATTGTGTTGAGCCTCAAAGTAAGGAAATGCTCAAGGAATGATAGGACACATCAAGAGGACTTTAGAGCCAGCTTGAAGGACCGTCTATAGCCAAGACTGACAATTTTACTTGAAAATACATGATAGTAGCAGATTATAACCCCAGTGAATAAAATTAAAATGCTTGAGTCCATGCTAATGTAAATAAAGAATAAATAAATAAATGGAAGGAAAAGGAAGAACTGATCGCCTGAACCTAAAGAAAGCCACATCCTGGGAGCTGTGGCCTTTGACACAAGGATGGAGTTCACCAGTGGTGACCCACAGGAAAAAAGCTGAAGGCAAAGAAGAGCCCAAGAGCCTCTCTTCTACCCCTCACGCCTCCTACTGGTGCCTCCCAACAATGGATCCTTACTGGAAGCTAGAGGTTAAAACAGCACCTTGATGCAATCTATGCAGGTCATATTCCTGGAGAACAGAGAGTAGGATGACAGAATGGTTTGTGAATCTTCGGGAGCAAAAGGAGATGACCAGCAAACTCTTCTTGCCATGGAGATTTTTCCAAAATAACGAATTGGCCTTTTTGTTTTCTTTTATGAAATATTTATTGCCAAAAGACAGGGCTGCATGAAAGTCAAAGCTCTTCACAACTTGGTCTCAGCATATCTTTTCGCTTTTCTCCACCGTCTTCCCTTCCCTCATACACTAAGCTCCAATCTTAGACTATATGCTGTTTTTGAAGGCACTCACTCATACCACTGTGGCTTTACCTACCTGTGTTTTCCCTTGCTTGGCACGCATTCTGCTCACTTATATTACAGAAAATTTCCTACAAATTCTTAAAGGTCTAGGTCAAACATAACCTCACTTCTATTCCCCCCAACCATCATTAGGCAAATAAAGTTTCCCTTACTTTCATTAGGCAGGGATAATTGATAAGAGCTTTGTGCTCCAATAGCACTTATTCGAAAATCAATTAGCAATACTATATAGTATCACATCTATTTTTTTTAATCTCCCTCCCAGCTAAACTGAGATCTTCTGACATGTTCCTGATAATAGAGTTCAGGCACTATATAAATAGCTGTGGAGATAATTATATGATATCTCCAGTTATATAGAAATCTGATTTTCACACTCTTTTTCAGGAAACTCCACATTTAGTTATAATTTTTGAAGAGTCAATTTCTTGGAACATCATATACCTTCATTACCACATAGCTATTTTAACTAGACCACCAGTTCTTTTATTTATTTAATATGTAATATTTTCTTTAAACAAAAAAACCCACTGCTAAAAAATATTGAAAAAGCTCCAAGATACTGCAGTAAAGTTTAGGAATATCATGCATTTATTTGACTAACATTGAAAATTGTGTGTGTATATATATATATATATATATATATATAATTACTGATATAAATATATAATATATACATGTACATACATACATATATAGGGGTGTGTGTGTATGATCTGATTAGATTTGATTACAGAATAAAATTACATAGAAGGAATAACAGGGCTTCTATGTACCCTAATTATAGATAAAGAAATGGAGAAGGAGTAAGGTTAAGTAATTAGTTTAAGGTCAAATATCTTGCAATGATGGGTCAAGACAGACTATTCATGGTAGATGCTACTTTCTTTGAAGAAGTTTATGGAAACAAAAGATAGAGGAATTGTCGATAAAGAGGCAGATATTCCTGGCAAGGGTCTTGGGAAAAAGCCAGACCTTTGGAATTTAAAATTGGAAAATCTACATTAGACTCCCTCTTCTCTCTAGAGAAAAATCAGCAAAGATTGTGGATTCTACCTATAAAAAGGGAGGACAATTTTCTCTTGACACAGCTTCTTTCTGCCTTTCAGGTCATGAGTAAATGTCCCTTTTCTGTACCAGGAATACAATCTCGCTAGTTTAAGGAGATTAATGCTTGTTCTAAGTGAGAGTGATCTGCTTTTTCCTCACTGACCAGTTCTGGCTGGGGGAAATGAATTGCGGCTAATTTTATGCACAAGAGAAATTGTTGCTCTTACTAGAGTTACTGGATTGAACTGGAGATTTGCTCAGGTTAACTCCTTGGTGATTGCTACCGTAAGAAGTGTTTTCTTTTGGCAACTTTTGTGGTAAGAAACAAAGAACCTCAAGCTGGTTCCAAGATAAAGAAAGTTTATTATGAATATCTACATGAAAGACTTGACTTTTATAAAAAAAATTTAAGAACATAAACATTACAGAAGGAATCTAAATACTTGGAACTAGAGGGAGAGTCAAGACATGGGGTAGCTCCAGGTACTTTAAGTAGCAGGAGTCACAGAGTTGGCTATGAACACGAATGCAGTTATATTCTATAAGTATTTCTTTCTAGTCTGATAGTAACTCCCTTATTTTCAGTGTTTCTTAACTTAAATTTTCATGAGTTAGACCTACTGGTCCGGAGTTGTGCTTCTTAAAATGTAATACGAATATGAGTCACCTGGGAATCTTGGTAAAATGCATATTGATTCAGGAGGTCTTGATTAGAGTCTGAGATTTTGCATTTCTAATAAGCTACCTGGTAATACCAAAGATGGTTGTCCACAGATCCTGGTTTGTGTGGCAAAGTAGAGGATCTCTACTAAGTTACACAACAGATGTATTAGGCCAGTTTAATGGCTTAATTGTCCTTAGATCATATATCCATCATTGGTCCAATAACCTGCAGCCAGGTTTTGGGGACAGATTCCTTATTGTATCAAATATAGAGAGGATATGGGAGGGAAAGTTCACCAAAGACAGGACTGAGATTGGACTGGCATTCTAAACTATGCCTCCTATAAGCAGTTATTTTCCACTCAGTATTGGTTGTAGTTGAGTATCTTTGTCTACTGGCAATCGTTGAAGATCAAAAGACAGTCAGACACTTGGGAGTCTCTGTACTCACCATATTACCTCCTACTTTAATTCTAAAATATGTAGAAATAACCTCATTTTCCTATAACCTACTGAATCATGGGGAGAAGTCTACCTGCCAGTAATTTCACTAAAAATGTGCCCCTCCTTTAAAAAGTAACAACTTTGGTAATTGATATGTGTTAGCAAAAACTGTGCTCTCAACTTTTTTTCCTACATATTGTGGATAAATCTAGAAGCTGGAATGTTTAATACATATTCGTCATCCTGAATATGGAATGATCATCCTAAAATATACATTTCTTCTGATCATATTCATTGATGATTCACCTCCAGGATAAAGACCAAGCTCTTTAGGGGTCTTCAGAATCTGATCTCAACTTATCTTCCTATATAATCTGCCACCATTTCTGCCACACATCATAACTATGTTATACCCAATTACATGCCATTACCTATCTCAGAGAACCTTCTAGACTCTGAATTTATGACAGTCTGTCTTCCTAAAATGTGGCTCCATATGTATTTGCAGCTCATATGTCTGCTCATCCATTGGTTATTCTACCCACAAATAATTATATCATTCTCTGTTTTAAGAGCTATCAGTAGCAACCCTAAAATAGTCTTCAGCACAGTATATTTGCTTATGCATTTGTCTAGTATAAATTATTTTAAATATTGTATCTTCACAGATGAGCACAGTATTCAGTGGCCTCTAAGGACATATTTATTAGATGAATGAAGAGAATGAAGGAATCACTTGGTCTACAGAGGCAGAGTTAGAAAGGCAGTGGGTGAAGGAATCCTGGAGAAAGCGTGGGGGGAGGTGGGAAGAACAAAACAGATAAAAAGAGGCAAGCCACAGACGAGCCACGGATTGTATATACCCTGGGACTGGACTCACGGAGGTATTTCTACCATTTGCTTCTCACTTGACTCTATGCTAGGTCTGTTTGCCTTCAGCAAGTTAGAATGATTTTTAAATCCTGAGTTCACAGCTACTGGAATATTTACTTCTCCTAAATGAAACCATTCTTTTTTTCCTCATCACTCAGGATTCTGGTGCTTCAACAGCAGCTGAATTGAAGATCAACACCAAAAGGTGACTCATCGAAATGGCAGGGAAAGTAAATCAAATATCAAATAAAGTCAATTCCTTTACTCTCCCTTTCTGATTATTGTTCCTTTGAAGATAAAATATTTAATCTGTCCTAGAGGTATGAAAGCCAGGGGCTCTTACCACTGAACAGCTTTATTGCAACAGGTTAGATATGCTCATCTTAACAGTTTATAATGTTTGCCTGGAGAACATTTATGCTCATGAGGTCATTTGGCTGAGCTTTATTGGCTTATATTTATTCCAGAGAAAAGAAATTTATTTTTCTTTGTAGAAGCAACTAAGTGCTTTCCTGTCTTCTCAAGTCACCCCTGATTTTAAGTGATTACCGTTTAAACCATCTGACCCAGAGATTTTTACATCTATATGCTTCTTCCCTTTTGCACCAGAGGGCACAATGTAAATGAATTTACCATGTAATGTGCGGTCTATTGTAAAGAATGGCTCAAAGAAATCCTAACAGATATTAGGGGCTAAAAGCGGGACATAAGGAGAGAGAAGAGAGGTGATTTCAACAGAACCATCTCCCCACTCCCACAAAAACAGAAAAAAACAAAAACAGAAACAAAACAGGAAGAGTCAGGGGGGGATGGAGGGGTGCCCAGGGGAAACACACCACCAGTCCAGTCTCTGCAGTTTCTCCCAGGCTGGGGCAGAGTGGCTGGTCTGGCAGCTAGGGCCACCCTACCTCTGTCCCTCTTGTCTCCCTCATGGCTCCATGGCTTTAACTCCATGGTTATTTTAGAGGCAGTTTTTGAAGGCCACGGAAGTGCTGGATATCCATGTAAGTGGAGCCCATTGAGAGATCTCTGTGGCTCTTTGCATGCCTCCATCTTTCACTGCAGATTGTCCTTGTGGCTCCGGGAGCTGTGAATGCTGAGCAGCATGTATTTTTCATTTACCTGGTACTGCAGCTGTTTGCGTCCAGGACCTTACAATGTCCCAGCAGACTCCATGGAGGCTGTGATCTTCATACTTTACGTAGAGTGAGCACCATTAGGCCTCTAGAAATTCTTTTATCATTGCCTCTGGGGCGCACCATGTAAAGTTAGAACATCTCCACTAGGTCTTTGCTTTCAGGTTCATTCAGTTTCCTTCTGGTAAACCTGAAACACAGATGTCTCTATCAACTTGAAATTGAACTTGCAGAAGCAGCTACCAGTGGTCCCCTGCTGGCCCTGACTATTGCCCTGTGGAGAGACTGGGGTCTTCCCACAGGGCAGATTCTGGTGGTTATGCACATATCAGAACTGCTTGGTGTGGAAGGAGTTTCCTGTTTGGGGCTCCAGCACTGTGGCTGATGTGTGGGCAGAGAGGGAAGCCACGGGGACATGTTGACAGGGCTGTGCTGAGACACCTCACCGTTAGTGTCTGTGGAGCACTACCCAGAGGCCTGGCTGAGCTGTACCAAGGCTGTCATGGCTTTCTAGTGCAGGTAGAGCAAATCCAGCCAACTGCAGCAGAAGCAGAAGCCATGGAGGCCCCAGACCCTAGCATAGTCTCCACATTCTGGATGGAGGCCTGGCCAATTCCCTCCAAAATAGGGCATTGATGCTTTGATTTGTGTTGGTGGAAAGGTCATTATTTATGAATAGAATAGGAGTTATCTTCTTCCTCTTCAGAATAGGTAGGCAGGGAGGTGATGGGTGTGCTCCCGGCTTTCTCTCCTGATTCCTAGTCTTCCTCAGGCTATCCTGAGTATTCTCAGAATTGGAGATGGGAATAGCAGGATTGGCATGATCACTGAAACCACACTGGCTGTGGCTGGCAGAAAGTCTGTACTGTACCATGTGAGATAAGGAAGGAATGTTAAAGACTGGGCTTCTGCAAATGATGTAGCCCTCTAGCTCAGATCTCTAGTGTACAAGGAACAGATAAGTGATCATCATCTCATATTTCTGTTCCATCAGTGAATCCTTGATATCTTCCTTTATATAACCCATTAACACCGTCAACTCAGTCCTCTAGGGGTCATGATAGTCAGGCAATAGCTCCAGATAGGCTTTAGTTCATCTTCATGACCTACGTTCATCCACAGATCTTTCATAATTTTCTCAGAAGTGCCTGTCTTGGTGGGATTGAGAATAAGAAATATCTCGAGCAGGTTTTTATACTTTATGGACAAGTAGAAGGGAATACGGCATATTCCACTCCATACCTGCTCTCACAGCTTCTTGAGATTCTGAGCATCAGCAGGCAGGGGTCAGATGACCTCTGTGTTATCAAATAACCCTCAGGTTCCACACTTCCAATTCTAGTCTATCATAAGATTTGCCTTGGAATAGTTCTGTAGCAGTGAAAGAGGAATGTCTACAGGAACAGCTCCAGCTTGTTGCCAAAGGTGAATTTGTTGCTGAAGTCAGTCTACACACTTGATATTCATGTCTGCATCCAAGAGCAGGTGTTCTGCCTTTAAGTCTCTATAAACAATCCACTTCTAGTGGCAGTACTACACAGCAGACACTTTCTAATGTAATTTGCTCAAGGACTTTTTTCCTTTCATATGCCATGAATCACTAGGTAATCAAACCTCTCTTCCACTAGCATACTCCATGAAGTAGAGTGTTTTCTCAGTCTCGATCACCTCAAATATTTTAACACATGTTGGGATGATTCAAAGCCTTTAGGATTCTGACTTCATGGGTATTTTCTGGAAGCTGATAATCATGGCTCCCTCTTTCCCAGCCAGGATGTGCCAGGCCAACTTCACCTTGGCCAAGTTACCCTTGGAGAGTGTCATGAAGAATCGGTAGTTCTCAACATGGGTCTCCTCCTCAGCAAAGATAGCAGAAAGCCCCTGAAGTTGTTGGACTTACTGCTGGACCTGCACTCAAGGTGTCCCAAGGTGGGCTTAAAATTGGGAAAAGCTGGTGATAAGTTTGGTCCAAATCATTTGAATAGAAAATCATTTCCAGGTCTACTTGACAAACTGATCTTTATAATGGATTCTAAATACAATGGCAGACAAAAATTTAAAGAAATACTAATGATAAAAGGAATATGAAAGAAATAACAAAAGAAAAATGGGAAAAAGAACAAAAAAGAAAAGAAAAGTGAGCAAAATAACAAGATAAAGATAAAGAAAAAAATAATAAAAAAATAAAACAGACAAAAATCCCACCATGCCAATGAGATGTATTGGAAGGAGGAAACAGCTAACTTTGATCAGTATCTCTCAGGTCATCAGAAACCAGCTCCTTGAACTAGAAAGACTTTGAACCTCAATGGCAAATAAATTTCTGAGGCCCAGCCATGGACTGAATAGGGGTTTAGAAAACAAAACACTGGCCCCCTGTTGAGGTCATAGCAAGAAGTGAATCTATAAGGCTGAGGATGATCAACAGTGGCTTTCTCACTTTTTTTTTAGTGAGATATAATCCATACACCATACCATTCCTATATTCAAAGTGTATAATTCAATGATTTTTAGTCCATTTACAACCATCATTACATCAGTTTTAAAACATTTTTATCACCTCAAAAATAAACCCCATGCCTTTTGAGGTATCATATCCCTCTCAAATCCCATGTCACACACACCCCCAGGCCTAGGCTATCACGAATCTACTTTCTATTTCTGTTCATTTACCTGACCTGGACGTATCATATGAGTGAAATCATATCATGTGTGGTTGTATTTCTTTCTTTTTTTTTTTAGAAAAAACACAGATATTTATTATTCCCATTGCAAGGGACAGGTCTTTGCAGGATGAGGGAGGGAATTCTGACAGAGATGTGCAGTCCTGCAGGACAACAATGACCCGAGTCCCCATTCAGGAACATCTTGGAGATGGAGCTGTCCTTGCTGACTGGCTTGGACTCCTTGCCTTGGCACTCCTAGGGACCTCCGTCCACGTCTCCTTCACATTCTCCAACACCATGTTGCAGTGCCTGCTGTAGGCTTTCATGTGGCCCCAGAGCTTCTAGTTGTTGTGGCAGCTAATGAGCACTTGGGTGTTTTTCTTGCCTGACTGTGTGAGAACAGACAGTGGACACATATTAAACTCTTCTTCCTCCCACTGAAGCTCCTCTGGAGTCACCTCACTTTTGGGCTTGTTGAGGGGGCTCATGGTGTGAGTGGCTGCACTCCCCGGGTCTGTGCTATCTCCTTCATGTTGCTTATGCCTCAGGAGAGATTTCATTCTATGGGTATACTGAATTGTATTCATCCACACATTGATGGACATTTGGTTTGCTTCCACCTTTTGTCTATTGTGAACAATGCTACTATAATCATTCAAGCATAACTTTCTATGGGGCCATATGTACAGATTTCTCTTGGATATATACCTAAGAGTGGAATTACTGGGTCATATGGTAACTCTATGTTTAAGTTTTTGAGGAACTGCCAGACTGTTTTCTAAAGCAGCTGAACCATTTTACATTCCCTACAGAAGTATGTGAGGGTTCCAAAATTTCCACATCCTTGTCAATACTTGTTATTATCTGACTTTTTGATCGTAGCTATCCCAATTAGTGTAAAATGACATCCCATTGTGGTATGATTTGCTCTTCTCTGATGACTAATGATATCAAACATCTTTTCATGTGTGTGTTGGCCATTTGCATCTCTTCCTTGGAGAAATGTCTATTCAGATCTTTTGCCCACTTTTTAATAGGGCTATTTATCCTTTTGTTATTAAATTGTAAGGGTTCTTTATATTTTTTGAATACAAGTACCTTAACAGATACATGATTTATCCATAGTTTCTCTCATACGATGTTTTCACTTTTTTGATGATGTCTTTTGAAAAACAAGAGTTTAATTTTGGTGAAGTCCATTTAACCTTTTTTTTTTCCTTTGGTTTCTTCTAATTTGGTATCATGTCTAAGAACACTTTGCTAAACCCAAAGTAATTAATGCTTACCCCCTATGTTTTAACAGTTGAGTAGTTTTAACTCTTACATTTAATCTTTGATACATTTTGAGTTAAGTTTTGTATCTGATGTGAGGTAAGAGTCTAACTTCACTTTTTTACACTTGGCTATGCAATTATCTGGGCACCCTTTGTATGAATAAGTATTCTTTCTCCATTGAATGGTCTTGGCAACCTTGTCAAAAATCAACTGATCATGGATGTATGAGTTTATCTCTGGACTTTCAATTGAATTCCACTGATCTATGTCTATCCTTATCACACTGGTCTGATTATTGTTGCTTTGTAGTAAGTTTTGAAATCAGGACGTATGAGTCCCCTACTTTCTACTTCTTTTTCAAGATTCTTTTGACTATGCTGGGTCTCTTACAATTCCATACGAATTTTAAAAATAGCTTTTTAATTTATACAATAAGCTGATATTCTGATAGAGATTATATTGAAACTGTAGATCAGTTGAGGAATACGTCATCTCAATACTAAATCTTCTGATCCATGAACATGGGATCTTTTCCATTTATTTAGATCTTAATTTCTTTCAACAATATTTTGTAGGTTTAGAGTGTAAGTTCTGCACTATTTTGTTATATTAAATCACAAGTATTTTATTCCTTTGGATGCTATTATAATTGAATTGTTTTCTTAATTCCATTTTCAGATTGTTCATTGCAAGTGTATGGAAATACAATAGATTTTTGTACATTGTTCTTCTACCATTGTTTCCTTGTTTTATTCCTGATCTGGGATGGGGGGTGACCATTTAGTCTTTAACTATGAAGTATGGTGCTAGATTTTTGTAGATGCCCTTTATCAGATTGAGACAGGTTCCTTCTACTTGTTGTTTGTTGAGTATCTTTTTATTGTGGAAATGTACTGGATTATATCAAGTGCTTTTCTGGCATCTGTTGAGATAATCATGCTTATTTGTTTGTTTGATTCTCCTGACATGATAAATTGTAGTAATTGATCTTTAGATGTTACACCAGCCTTTCGTTCCTGGGATAAACTCCCACTTGTTCACTGACTCAAATTCTTTTTATTTGTTACTAGAATCAGTTTGCTGGTATTTTATCGAAGATTTTGCATCCATACTCATAAGAAAAAATGGTAATTTTCTTTTTTTGTCTTTTCTCTGGTTTTGGTACCAGGGCAAAAATGGCCTTATAAATTGAGTTGGGAAGTATTTACTTCTCTTCTATATTTGTGGAAGCATTTGTAAAGAATTGGCATTAATCTTTCTTTAAATGTTTGGGATAACAGAATTCTGTGCTGAAGCTATCTGGGTCTAGGCTTTTCTTTATGGTTAGTTTTTGATAATTAAATTAATCTCTTCAGTTGTTATAGATAAATGTCTTTTACTTCTTTAGTCAGTAATGGTGATTTGTGTCCTTCTAGGAATTTGTCCATTTCACCTAACAGATGCAATTTTTTGGCATACAACTGTTCATAGTTTGGGTTTATAATAATTTTTATTTTTGTACATTTAGTAGTAGTGTCCTATCTTTCATTTCTTATTCCAATTATTAGAATGTTTGTTGTTTTTTTTTCCTAGTCTAGATAAAGGTTTGTCAATTTTGTTGCTCAAAGAACCAGGTTTTGGTTTCATTGATACTCTTTGTTTTTTTTTGTATTCTCCATTTTTATTATTTCCACTCTAATTTTATTATTCTTTTCCTTCTGCTTACTTTATATTTAGTTTGTTCTTCTTTTCCTGGAGTTATTGATTTGATACCTTCTTTCCTAATATAGGCATTTATAGCTATACATTTCCCTGTAAGCACTGACTTACATGATGTCTATTCATTTTCTCTAATCTCAAAGTATTTTTTATTTGTCTTTTGATTTCATCCTTGGCTCATTGATTATATAGATGTATGTAGTTTAATATGTATGTTTGTGTACTCCCAAATATTTTCCTATTTCTCATTTCATTGTATAGAGAAGGTATTTCATATTTTGTCATTTCAAATTTATTGAAGTTTATAGCCCTTACTAAGAATATAGTCTATCCTGAAGAATGTCTCATGTGTACTTGGGAAAAATATATATTCTGGTGTAGGGTAGTTTTCTCTAGGTGTCTATGAGGACTAGTTAGTTTATAATGCTATTCTAGTCTTCCACGTCCTGTTGATCAACTATGTAGCAGTTCTATCAACTATTGATATGGTGTATTGACGTCTCCACCTATTGTTGAATTACCTATTTCTCCTTTCATTCCTGTCAGTTTTTGTTCATGTATTTTGATAATATATTATTAAGTATTCACTTAATGGTTATCATCATCATATCTTCTTAGAGGATTGACCCTTTTATCATTATAAAATGTTCTTTTTTTATGTCAAGTAACATGTTTTGTTTTAAAACCTATTTTACCTGGTATATGTACAATCACTATAGCTTTCTTACAGTTGCTGTTTGCACAATAAATTTTTCTCATCCTTTTACCTTCAATCTGCTTGTACGTTTGAATGCAAAGTGTGTCTGCTGTAGAAGAAGATGAACTGACTTATTTAGATGAATTAAAGACTGTGAAGATACTCTTAGTGCCCCAACTATGAAGATGGGTTCCTTGAGAAAGTGGCACTAATATAAATTTTAGATAGATATCAAGATAGACATATTAAGTGAATGATGTAAGGCACAGATGAAGTTTTTGAGGCAATGGAAATATACAGTGCAAAAGCAATGAATTAGGAGTGGATTGAATGAGGACTGATATGGCTGGAGCATAGAGAGCAAAGCAGGTGAAGTGAAACGAGATGGCCAGATCTCAGAAGGCCACAAAAGCAAATTTGTTTGATGGGCACTAAAAGGTTTTCAGGAAGTGCATTTCATGATCACGTTTTCAGGAAGTACATTCCAGGATCACATACATTTTTGTTTGTTTTCATTCACCTATAGGTGACACACAATGTTATATTAGTTTCAGGTGTACAACATAGTGATTTAAAAAGTCTGTATGTTATACTATGTTGACCATAACTGTAGCTACCATCTATCACCATACAATGCTATTATAATACAATTGACTATATTCCCTATGCTGTACTTTTTATCCCTGTGAGTTATTTATTCCATAACTGGAAGCCTGTTATCGCCAACTCCCCTTCACCATTTTGTCCATCCCCCCACTTTCTTCCCCTCTGCCACCCACAGTCTGTTCTCTGCATTTGAGGGTCTGCTTCTGCTTTTTATTCATTTGTTTTGCTTTTTAGATTCCACATATAAGTGAAATAATATGGTATTTGTCTTTCTCTGTCTGACATATTTCACTTAGCATAATACCCTCTAGCTCCATCTATATTGTCATAAATGGCAAGATCTCATCTTTTTTATGGCTGAGTAATAGTCCAGTGTGTGTGTGTGTGTGTGTGTGTGTGTGTGTGTATGACATTTTCTTTATCCATTCATCTATCAATGGACACCTGGGTTGCTTCAATGTCTTGGCTATTGATAATCACAGGCTTTTAAGAGAATGTACTGACAGGCTCCCTTCAAACCCAGGGGGACAGCCATACTTATGTGGCCCCACCAAGACTTGTCCATGTCTCTGCAGAGGCATCATTAGATCTTATTAACTTGTTTCCATTCTGTTTCTTCAACCAGCTTTTAATTTCCTTGGAGGAAAGACCATTTTATATGTATGTCTACATTTCCACTTCTAATTCAAGACCAGATCTATAAAGAGTTTTAAAACATGTTTGTTAATGAAATAAATGAATAGGAAATGAAAATAAATTTCAGAAAATAAAGTATATTAATTTTCTTTGACTATGAGGGACTGAACAAGAGCTACTTATAGACAAAAATAAATCTGCTTGTTTGAGTGTTCTTGAATAACTTCAAACTTGAATAACAAAATAATGCATTAATTTTAAATTGATGAAAAAGAAGAAGAAAGAAAGCCTTGTAGGTCATCCTTTCTGATGCCATTTAATTCATTCTGAATTGAATAATAATTTACTTATTGCTGTTATTGTTGGGGGCAGAGTTCAAAGTTGAGGAAAAAACATACAAGATAATTACTCTAATGAAGAAATACAAAACACAGATAATTGCTATACTTTGTTATCTTATAAGGATTATTTATATGGAAGACAGACAGACATATGAACACCAAAATGTGGGGCTCCATCTTACGACCTTGAGACCATGACCTGAGCCACAACCAAGAGATGGATGCCTAACTGACTGTACCACCCAGACACCCCCAAATAGTAACTGTTATTTAAAAATAAAATTCTTATAAATCACAACTATCTCTCCCATATCCTTGTATTACAGAATATATTGCATTATATATAATGTTTTGGTTTCCCTAAATAGGTCATCAACTCTTTGAAGGTAAATATCCGAGATTTTTCTTAAACTGCCTCCTTCATTCCAAACTCTCAGACTAAAATTTGACTTTGATGTTCAGCTATGGCTAAGAAAAATCTGGATTTTTTTTTCCCCTCAAGCTGACCTGTGGTTCACTCATGGTTTCAAGAATTAAGACCTGAGTAACCTTAGGAGAAAAACTTGTCTGTGCCTTGATATTCTCATCTGTAAAATTAATATAATAATGCACAGATGTTTCCTTTTTAAAGCCTGTAGGCCAGTTCCTTGCTGCAGTGTGATCAAAGACCAGCAGCCTCAACATCATCTGAATGCTTTTAGTTAGCAAATTAGACTGGTGGTCCCAACCCTAAGTTACTAAACGGAAATATGCATTATAACAAGATCTCCAAATGAATTGTACAAATATTTTGAGAAAAACTTAGGTTATAGTGTGTATGCTAAGAACATAATTGAGTCATCTACAGAACCGAATATACAAATATATTATCATTGTGTTTGAGGCTCTCTTTGGTTCATCTTTTACTTCCACTTTTCACTGCCCTCAAGGCACACAGTGATTACTAATGTAGAAGACTGACAATCACTGCTCTTCTGAGGAAAAAGACCAGATAGAGGTTCAAATAAAGGTTGAACTGGTCCTCAAGAGTTAAAGTCAGATTTCAAAAGATCCTTTCTTAGGGTCTTCTGTTTCCTCCAAAAGAACCCAAGCCATCTTTCCACATCCCCTTGAGATTATATTGTTTTTGTTTTTTTTTCTCTCTGGGTGAAAAAGGCCCATGAATTTTCTGAAGTTTAATAGGACATGCAGTGCCAATTCACTGTCAAAGCCACATAATTTTCATATAATGTGGAAACTGAGCTAGAAATGTCAATGATAACCTAGATGGGATGAATTTATAATCTACTTCTGAAAGCACTTAATTTCCTTCCAGTTAATTGTATCCAATAGTTTTTAGAGGATTTGAGAGGGGCATAATCATTCACCATTGGTGGTAATATAAACTGGTACAAATGTTTTTCAGTGCAGATTTTATGGTATCTATCAAACTAAAACATGCATGTGCTTTTAACTTGCAATTCCATTTCTACAATTCTATAGAAATGCTTCTAGGACACAAAGATATGTGTGTAAGAATGATCATAACAGCATTATTTACAATACTGAAAAATATTTGTAATGATGAATACCATGAGCTAGGATGAATGTCCATCTGCAGAGAGATGACAAATTATGATACATTTATACTTTGCTTAATGGATTCCTATCATTTTGCTTATCCAGAGAACCTTTTTCCTTGCAATAGTTTTTTAGAGATCTGGAGAGAACATCAATACTTTTTGAAACTACATCCAGTTCTTACCCCCAGCTATGTGGTTCAAAGTGCAAATCATATATGTAATGATCCTGTCCTATAAGCCACTGTTGAACATTCTAGGCTTGGGCACCTGAACAGATGTAATAGTTAAAATAGCATAGTCTTATATATAGTTGGTTGGCTCAGAGATGGATACCTAATTAATTTGAATCATGCCACAGATTTTTTGAAGTTTAACTGATACCTTCCCTAAGTTTCTCCCTAATGCCTATTTGAGAATTGGCTGCCACATTTCCCATCCTATAGAGATCATTTGATTCTAAATGAGAGAGACAATGAGATTCTCTGACAATCTCAGAGAATCTGAAATTAGAGATTGTTCTAATTCTTGGTTCTAGGAGATTCTAAGGCCCAACTCCACCATTCTTTTTTTTTTTAAGATTTTATTTATTTATTTATTTATTTATTTGACAGAGAGAGAGAGAGAGAGAGAGGCAGAGAGAAAGGGAGCACAAGGAGGGGAAGTGGGAGAGGGAGAAGCAGGCTTCCCACTGCGCAGGGAGCTGGACGCAGGACTCTATCCCAGAATGCTGGGATCATGACCTGAGCCGAAGGCAGACGCTTAATGACTGAGCCACTCAGGCGCCCCCTCCCCCAACTCCACCATTATGATTTGTGGTTTATCATTCAATCCTTCCTTGGAATACATGGATCAGTAATTTCCCTCTAACTGAAAGACAGCAAATTGAGTTTGTGTTTTGATAATATATTTGTGAGTAAAAAGGCAAGTTTCATAACAATATGAATAGTTTGATATAATTTTTATAAAACTTAAAATTTAAGTGTTTATGAATGTAAAAATCATAGAAGATAAACACCAAACTGTTAACAGTGATTTACCCTTGTAGTAGTGGGTAATAGGAGAAGGAAACTCTTTGCTTTTATAAGGATACTTTTTTTAAAGATTTTATTTATTTATCTGAGAGACAGAGAGAGAGAAAGAGAGATAGCGACAGAAAACACCAGTGGGGAGAAGAGGGAGAGGCAGGGAGCCTGATGCGGGGCTCTATCCCAGGACCCTGGGATCATGACCTGAGCCGAAGGCAGATGCTTAACTGACTGAGCCATCCAGGCATCCCAGGATACTTTTATTTTATTAAAATTTTAACAACTACCTCTATTAATATTGTAATTGAAAAATACCTTTCAAAGCCCATTAACTAAAAACCTGTGGAAGAATATATAAAGAAAAACAAACAAGTGCTTTGCAACCACTCACTCTCAACCCGTCTGATCAAGTACACCTGTGTTGACTGGTCCCACAGTGAAGCCCGTAGAGAATCATGATTGCTTCTGATAGAAAGCCAAAGTTGCACAGTAACTTCCCAACTCACAAATGCCTAATTTATGAACACCTGGCACAAAAAGAGAAAGGTTCCTGGCCCAAGCTAACTTGCCAGGGGACAGCATTGCAGAGTGAAAAATAGGTGAGCTTTGCATTTTGAATTCTGCTCCTCTATTTACTAGCTATGGAATATCAGGTGGATTATTTAGCCTTTCTGAACCTCAGTTCCTCATCAATAAAAGGTGCTAACAATGATCCTTAACTGCTAAAACTGCTCTGAAGTTTAGTAGCAATAATGCCTGACAAAGCCTGGCACGTATGATGTACTCTATCTATGCAGGTGTTAGCCATCAGTATTATTAGCGGGTAGCTTGTCCTGTAGGTGCTCAAAACTTCACTGCATCACTGCATTCTTTCTGTAACGACAAGCTTGGTATTGTTACCAGGTACAGGCAGCAAATCCCTTGGAGTAATGATTTTCCTGTCATGGTGACAAATTTCAACATGTTAGAATCAATTTCCTCAGAATTAATTCTTCTCCCAATATCTGCACATCATTTGATTGGAGCAAAGCTACCCTTACATTTATTAAGTTCCTAACAATAAAAACAGAAAGCTTGGTCTATTTTATCTTTGCTATTTTAAAAATTCTAAGATGCATATTTTTGTTTTTTTTCACATAGTACAAATTCCTGAAGTCTGATATCCCTTGGAGCAGATGGAGTGTCTCAGTAGGCACTCTCCAGGCCAGGAGCTACTCTTATTGCAGGTTGTTACTTCCTGATATGCACGAGCTTGGCTGTAGCCTGTTCATAGTATCGTGGCTTTACCTATGTATTCTTTGCATTGTTAGTACTAGATGTGTTGAATTTAGTTGCCATTTAAAACGTCCTCAAAAATAATCTGCTGTGGCCAACCAGTGAAACAGAGATAACGTGTATTCAGAAAGTTACAGAATAGACCACCCTGATCCATATTAAAACTCTACATCTAAATTCATCTAGAACAAAATTTCTACACGAGAAAGCATGTGTTGAAAGTTGACTGCAGGGGTGCCTGGGTGGCTCAGTTGGCAGGGCGTCTGACTTCGGCTCAGGTCACAATTTCAGGGCCCTGCATTGAGTCCTGCATCAGGCTCCCTGCTCAGCAGAAGAGTCTACTTCTCTCTCTCTCTGCGCCTGCTCTCTCTCTGTCTCTCTCAAATAAATAAAATCTTAAAAAAAAGTTGACTACATATTTTCTTCCTTTGTAGTTCATAAAATAATGGCACTGTAATAGAAGGTAACTTAGATTCAAATAAATACAGTAATTCACATCAAGAAATATGTGGACCTCTTAACCCTCAGGGTTCTTATTTTGCTCTAGCCAATGGTCCTGAAATTCAGTATCTACGGACCATATACCATGTGCCAGGCCTAGTGGTGAGTACTATTTTTCTTCTGATAGAGGTCAAAGCCTTTCCTACCATACTTTGTCCAACACAAAGACCTTTCTCCCATCATCACTTTCAGTGGCTGTAATTGGAACAGGGAGAAACTTAGCATATCTGACTCCATATTGCTTCTATTTCCCTTGCTGCTGTGACCTACAGCTTGGAAACTTCAGCTCAGTCCTGCAGGTAGGCGCGTTAATCATTGAAGGAATTTTGCTTTACAGCTGAGATTTGCAAAAACTGCTTTCTTACCAGAAACTGACATCACCTAAGGAGATAATGAAATACACAGCCATGACTATGCTATGTGTAAGATTTGCAGGAATGATATGACCAGATTCCTATACGCAAAGATTAACTAAGGACAAAAAAGTCACATGACCTTCCTCACTGTATATAAACGTCAGTCACCTTTCGACTCCAACCCACTTCTGCTTCCCCCTTTTGCTAACATGAAAGAAACTCAGATTTCATGCTGAGGGGAGATGGTTCTTTGGGACAATAGTCTACTATCTCCTCAGTTAGCTGGCTTTACAAATAAAGCTACTTTCCTACCCAACATCCTGGTTTTTGACTTCTTGGCCTGTCATGTGGTGAGTAGAACGAGGCTGGACTTGATTCCATAATTTTGCTTGTAATCCCTAGTCTCTTGCCACTGTTATGAGCAAAAGATTCAGTTATTAAGTTGGAGTCTGCTTTTGATACAGAGGCCTTTACACGTAGACCTTGACACCGATGAGGAGCAATGCATTTACTCGTGGAAAGGATGTTACTTACTAAGAGTTATAAACTTCATCCAGTCCTCAGATGTCTATTAAACTCATGATATAGATGCCGTACTAATATCAAATTTGGAGTACTGAGATAAAATCAATTGGGGCATTATGGTAGAAGGAAGCACAGAGGAAAGAACTGGACAATACTGCCCCCTGGCGGCTGTCGCTGGGTGGGGAAGTACAGGCAGAAGCTCTCAAGAGAGTTGCCCTAGCGTCAGGGTTGTACTGAGAGACAAGTGTTGGGAGTTCAGGAATTTGGGTCATCGCGGAGGGAGGTGAGAGTCTTCAGGGAGAAACAGAAAGATATTCTCATTGGAAAACTCATTATCACTGGAGAAGAAACCAATAATTTCCAAGAGAAATCTTAAAGACAAACGCAGCTCCCAGGAGATGGAACAGTGGTTTTGCATATAGAAAAATCTCCCCACACTCCCAACTCAAAAAGCCTTCTGTGCACCTTTAACTCAGGAATCACTTTTACCAGTGATTTTAGCATAATCACCCTATGAATGGTAGCTACCTGAGACAGAGAACCCCTGAAGGCACCAGAGTGTCATGCCACCAACTCATGTTCACTCTTGGACATAATCTCTGGGAGTGAAATGTCAGATAGGACCAACATTTGCAACTGAAAATGTTTCTATTTCTTCCCATTCTAACTTTCCCCCTAATGTTGTTTAGCTGAATTTCCACAGTTAAATGCACCTTCACTGTAATCCAATTAAGGTGGTATTTCTAAACCAGAGCCCTTGGGGCATCACGGGAAGATTCATTGCCTACCTGTGGTACTGCTGGAAGTTTTATTCCCTGCCACAATGGGGATTAATGAGGTATTTATGGAGAAAACATTACAACTATTTACCATGCATAGCATTGTGTTTTTGAGGAAATATGATTTAAGTTTCACAGAATTTATAACTGAGCTTTGCAATTGATCCTTATTTTAAAGTGAGTTCTACCTCTGTGAAAACAATACACTTGGGGGAGCACAAGAAGCCTACTGACTTCACATTCAGGTGCATCTGGAAATAGATTTGAATTCTTGAATCGCCGGTACCTTTGTGTCAGGCCCTTCCTCTCACACTAAAATTTTGCCTTTCCCCATTCCTATTTTTTTCTATCACCCAACACCTAACAAACATTTCTGCCATACCTAGGAGTTGGCATAAAATCAATTTTCACCTTTTATTTGTAGATTAACAAAAAATGCATGAGCAAGTGAATCAATGAATAAATAAACAATGAATTGAAAGTTTGATTTTCTGACAATTTAAAATCTAGCCTTTTAGTTCTAAGCATTGACAGAGTTATAAGGACCCTGTTGTGGTCAATAGGTGACATTCCTTCCTCTTTCATGTCTTTGAAATACACAGTAATTCCCCACCAGCTTCCAGGACTCCTCCTTCCTAAAGCTTTGTCTCCAGAAAACTGAAATCAGGGCGCCCTCCTGGCAGTCCCTCTGCCTTGTGTCAATGACTTTTGGATAAACATGACTTAACATTTTTCCCTAGAAAAAGAAGACATGGAGCATGACTAAATCTGATGAGATCAAAATCTCCTCTCTCCCTCTCCCTCTCTCCTTTCTGTCTTTCTCCTAATTTCTCAATATGGTCCTGAATCCTGCTGCTGACTTTTCAACTATAGACTCATTATCTCTTACTAATTAAATCACACACCTCTCTGGCAACTTCTCCCTGAATTCTGTGGATGTCCTTTAGATCCTCCTAAATCTCTTGGCTACATTTCAATATCTATTTATATGATATTCTGTGTTACAAATGAACTTGCACTTACACTATTAAAGCACAGTAAGCCTTTGCCATTCCCTTGACTGCTTATTGTTATTCAATTGTTTTTACTTCCCCAGTGAGATGCCCAATTCCTAAGGGGTAGGCACTGCCTGGGGACAACTGCAGGGCAGATTATGTCCAACACATACCAAATTTACTTTGGGCTTCAGGTGCAGAGACTAGTAGTTGAAGTAAATGGACATACATTAAATGTCCATTTTGTGATGTCACCCACCCACACACATACTTTGGTTTTATTATCACAACAATCCTATACTTTTAATACTATTATTTTATTTTACAGAGAGTGAATTTAAGCCTTGAGAGATGTCTTATATACAGGAGGCAAATCTCAAACTTCGAAGGGTAGGATTACATCTTAAGCCTCTTCACTTCCACTTTACCTTGCTCTTTTTCAAGACAAACCTTTGCCTAAGACATATATACCATTACCTAGTTCCAGAACATTTTTTTCTCACGGCAAATGGAAACAGTGTACCCATTATTATATCGAATGTGGAAGCTAACACAACCCTGTACCATTTAGTAGTTATGTTCCACCGAAGGGTTGGTTACACATTGTGAATATAATTAATGCCATGAAACATACACTTCAAAATAGTTAAAATGGTAGATTATATGTCATTTGTATTCACCACAATAAAAATCCACACATCCTGGAGAAAGGGGATCCCTCCTACATTGTTGGTGGGAATGCAAGTTGGTACAGCCACTATGGAAAACAGTGTGGAGGTCTTAAAAAGTTAAAAATTGAACTACCCTATGACCCAGCCATTGCACTACTGGGTGTTTACCCCAAAGATACAGACGTAGTAAAGAGAAGGGCCATATGCACCCCAATGTTCATAGCTGCATTGTCCACAATAGCCAAATCATGGAAGGAGCCGAGATGCCCTTCAACAGATGACTGGATTAAGAAGCTGTGGTCCATATATACAATGGAATATTACTCAGCTATCAGAAAGAACGAATTCTCAACATTTGCTGCAACATGGACGGCACTGGAGGAGATAATGCTAAGTGAAATAAGTCAAGCAGAGAAAGACAATTATCATATGATTTCTCTCATCTATGGAACATAAGAACTAGGAGGATCGGTAGGGGAAGAAAGGGATAAAGAAAAGGGGGGTAATCAGAGGGGGGAATGAAACATGAGAGACTATGGACTGTGAGAGGCAAACTGAGGACTTCAGAGGGGAGGGGGTGGGGGAAGGGGATAGCCTGGTGATGGGTAGTAGGGAGGGCACGTATTGCATGGTGCACTGGGTGTTATACGCAACTAATGAAGCATCAAACTTTACATCGGAATCCGGGGATGTACTGTATGGTGATTAACATAATATAATAAAATAAAATTAAAAAAATAAAATAAAAAAAATAAAAATCCACACATCCACACAAAACACACACACGCACAAATTTACAGTCTTCTATTTCCCCCTTTTTCTCACAACTTCCTTTCCTTAAAGGTTATGTCAATAATTACAGAGTCCAGGATGAAATCCCCAAGCTGGTTTCATTAAGTTAAAATATTGTATACTATTTTTTTTATTATCTCCATTATGACTTATTCTGGTTAAATATAGATTTTATGGCACGTGATAATACTAGGGGTCATGATAGTCAGGCAATAGTATTATCACGTATCAAAAGCTGCACTTCACAGGAGGACTGCAATGAGTTTTAAAACATTAAAGTTTTCCTACTGTAGGAATGCTGTTCCACAGAAAGAAATGCACTGTTCACACAAAAATTTGCTGGTATTTTATTTGGTCTGTTGGATATAAAATGAATCTTGGGGCTTTCATTTGACAAGTTTCCACTTGACAAGCCCTTGACATGATGTTGATGACTTTCACATTCTTTCCCAGCCCACACCTCCCTCCTGAGCACTAGACCATATATCCAACTGCCTACTGGACATCACCTTGATATTCCTCAGACACCTGAAACTTAACTTGTCCAAAGCTGTGCTCATTATTTTACTCTCTCAGACCTGCTGCTGCTTCTGTATTTTTGATTTCACTGAAAATATACTATCCACTCAGATGTCCAAACAAGACATCTAGGCATCATTCTCAAATTTCCCATCCCCATCCATATCTTATCAATCATCACATTCTTTAGAGTCTATCATAGTTCCTCTTGAGGACTATTCCAAAGGATCAGCCTCCACCCACCTACACATGCGTGTTCAAGCAGAGCATTCCATTTTTATTGCTCAGTATGATATATTCACCTATCCCTTTGCTCTGATAAATGGTTCTCTAGCCACAGAAGTGGCCTTGAATTTCAGCCAAAAGAAAATTTGGAAATATAAATCAACACAAAATAAAAAGAAAAATGCATTATTTCTCTGGAGCCTTTACTACAAATTTTATTCTCTGATTTTTTTGTTCTTGTATGTCAGTGAATTTTTAAATGGCAGCAGCCAACTTGATGTTCTTTCTGCCTTCGATCAGGCCTAGACAGATTGCTTTTCTTGATTCTCTTGCTCATTTCCGTATGGAGAAGCAGTTGTGGACCATATGGAGAAAGTGTTTTAAAGTATAAACAGATATGTTTACCTGATATCACATTTCCTCTTACCCATAGGGTAAAGGGCTATTTATTCCCTGCCTTCTCTTAGCTTTGGCAGGATACTCAGAAAACCCAGAATATGACAATATCAAAATGGCTTTTCCATGGTAAAACCTGTGGCCTAGATGCATTTGTAGGGATACAGGATTTTTCCCCACACTTGTAAATTATTTTTGAGAACTTCTAATTTGGACATGTGAAAGACAGCCTTTCTTTCATTTTCTAATGGGAAATCATGCAAAAATAAGAAGGTTAATGACACATAGCAATTCTACAATATCGTCCAAAAATTTTGACACCTATAGAAAGGATATCAAAAGAAATGGATAAATGGGAAAGAGTATATGACCAGTTCTCAACTTCCTGCCTGTCTCCATTTGCTAGTGGGATACATAAGCCAAAAGTAGCCACATGTATTATCTTCATTCAAAAGGAACAATGACACATAGGCCTGGCTTCTCCTCCAAGGAACTTTTCTGAAAATAATGGTTTCAGAAAACAAATTGCTTACTTCAGAAATATTTAATCAAAAAAGAAGGGCTGCCAGATCAAAGATGATATGAAAAACAAACACGAGTAAGCCAAAGGACATAGGAAGCACTCACCTTAAATCATCATCATCACCATGACACAGAAAATCTTAAGTATTTTACTATGAATTTAAAAATGTAATGAAACAATAAAAATGATGATATAGGCAAAGGTATGTGAATTTAAATAAAACTGAAGGATTAGAATATGATGAAATGTAAATAGAAGAGCTAAGAAAAGAAGGGAGAGGAAAATACAAATCACAGAAATGAAGGCAAAATTGTCAGTGATAATAGGAGACTACACTTTGCTAAATATTCCCTAAAGGTCATAAAGGATTAAACAGGCAAGCAAAATGAAATGGATACAAATAAGTGTTCTGAAAAAGATTATGAGAAAATAAAAGCCTGAGGAGATACAAAAATTGTATAAGTTGGGTAACTAAAGAAAAATGTTAGAATAGAACCTATCTTTAAAGATATTAGTCAAGAAAATCTTCCAGAAACAAGGTCTTAATATAGAGACAACAATTTATTCTGTGTCCTATGGAAACATGACACAGAATGTCAACACAAATAAATGTACCATTACATCTAGCTTTGGACAGACAGATAAAGATCAGGTCACTTAAAAGCAAAATAAGAATGTTGACCTCAGACCTCTCCATAGCCATATTCAATGCTAAAAGACAACTGAACACTCAAACATTCTCAAAAAAAAAAAAAAAAGTCTGACTCAAGAATCGAATGCACAGTCATTCAAACATAAAGGAAACATATAACATTTTTGGAATGTACAAAAACTCTGGAAATATTACTTTTAGCCCTTTCTAAAGAAGTCACTGGAAGATGTATTTTAGCTGACCAAGAAAATAAAGCAAAAAAAATGGCAAAAAGACAGGTAGAGAGCATTAATATATTTAACTACAGAACTAATATTTTTAAAATGTGGAAATAATGTTTGCCAAACAGAATGGAATGGTATAAATACTGACTGTAAATATAATTAAACTAACATGAGTTTGGAAATTTTTTTGGCCATTATTTCTTCAAAAATTGTTTTCTGTCCACCCTTCCCCTCCTCTCCTTCAGGGATTCCTATAACATATATTAGGACTTCTGTGATTCTCTCAATTGATATTCTGTTCATTTCAAACTTTTTCTTGTATTTCACTACAGGCAGTTTCTATTGCCATTTCTCCTCATTGTTCTTCCTTCTGCTTTTTATGTATCCAGTGTGTTCCTCATCTAAGACGTTGTAGTTCTCATTTCTATAAGTTCTATTTCAGTTTTAGTTTTATTTCCTATGCCATTATTTAATTCTTTGAACATATAACATATAGTCATAAAAACTGTCTTAATGCCTTTGTCTTCAAATGCTAACATTTGGGTCATTTCTCAGTCCATTGGAATTAATTGTTTGTTCTCATTATGGATTGCATTTGCCTTCCCCTTTTTATGCCAGGTAAATGTTTTTCCTATTTAAATTATCTTTATTCTTCTAAGTTACATGAGATTTTTTTTTAAAATAATCAAGATGATTTGTATAAAATAGAATGTATGGGAGGACATAAAGAATAACATCTCTGACAATGTCAGAATATTATATTTACATACTTTAAAATAGCATGAATATACCAACAGCCATTCTAAAAGTAAGCCAGCCATTGATGACATAGTTTCATAAATTAAAAAACTGCATACTCTTAAAGCTATTTAGTGACATTAGTGACACTTAAATCATAATCTTAGATGCATACAATTCAACTTTTGGCCCTTGTTATAATATCATGTCCAATTACTTTTCACTTTTTGTAGTAGACAATGAATTACTGAATTTTAAAATCCTAGAGTGACAAGATAATACTTAGAAGCCTTATATTGTCGACTATTAATTTGCCTCACAGGGATCTCTAGCTCAAGAAGAAACTTTATTGTTTGTGTATTTATTCTACACCATTGTATCACATGGGTAGACTCACATATCTATTATGACAATCAAGATTCTGAGCAGTTCTATCACCACAAGGATCCGCTGCATTGCCCTTTTGCATTTCCTACACCTACCTGTCCCTCTCTTCATTGTCTCTAAACCCTGGCAACCTTTAATCCGTTCTCCACTTAAAAAATATTTCCAATTCTGCATGGAAGGAGTTTGGAAGCCAACACTCCATCCTAACAAACGAGTAAAAAACTAAACAAAAATCCATTACTCTTCTAGGTTCCTTAAGAGAGGGAAGAATACAGGGAAAACTGCTGCCACCACAACTGGAGAGATAGGTGAATAGAGGGAGTCATGACCTACCTGAACATAGACTCATTAGCAGAAACTGCTGTGGGAACCAGTGGTACCAGGGTAGAAAACCCTGAACTGTAATTGACAAATTGCTGCAGGCTCAATGTGCACAACTCTGAAAGCTAAAAAGTCCAGGGTCATCCATTCATACTGGGATTTCTAGAATATTGTGAAATTTACATCTAGAAGCTAGACCAGATTCCCACAGTAAACATCAGAGAAAAAAAATCAACCCCCACCCCTGCTTCCAGAAGGGGAAGGGAAAATGAATGATTTTGAAATATACCAGAGCACTCTATTCTTTATGAATAGGTCTGTCCTGAGAGGAAACTAGTCAACAGAAGCATTACTGGTTGGGGTGTCATTAGAGCCTAAATGACCTGAAAAGGGATATACCAAACTCCAGCCCACTCTAGCCATCTTGTCTCACCTAAAGTGGGGAGAACAAAAATAAGAAACACTTATGATGTTAACAGCCCAGATATATAGGCCCACTAAAACACTGAGACCTAAGCATACGACTTTAGATCACATCCCCCCCTTTTTTAAAAGATTTTATTTATTTATTTGACAGAGAGACAGCCAGTGAGAGAAGGAACACAAGCAGGGGGAGTGGGAGAGGAAGAAGCAGGCTCCCAGCAGAGGAGCGTGATGTGGGGCTTAATCCCAGAACGCTGGGATCACGCCCTGAGCCAAAGGCAGACGCTTAACGACTGCACCACCCAGGTGCCCCTAGATCACTTCCCTTCTGCCCACACCTCACCACCACAATACTAAAGGTCTAGTTCCAATAATCCTTTTTACCCAATACATCATGTCCAGCTATCAAGAAACAATGATAAGGCATATCAAAAGACAAAAACAAAAAAACATTATTTGAAGACACAGAGCAAGCATCAGAACCAGACAAAAAAGGGATAGTAGAATGATCAGACATGGAATTTAAAACAACCATGATTAGTATACTAAGGGCTTTAATGGATGAAATAGATAGCATGCACGAACACAAGGGGAAATTTGAGCAGAGAAATGAAAGTACTAAAAAAGCATCCAAGAAAAAATTCTAGAGATAAAACAAACAACAACACCATAACATAAATGAAGAATGTCTTTGGTGGACTTTTTACAAGACTGGGTATGGCTCAGGAAAGAATTTCTGACCTAGAGGGGCTAGAGGATATATACTTTCAGGTTTAAAAACCAAAAAGCAAAGAGAAGAAAGACTAGAAAAAACAAACAAACAGACTATCTAAGGACTGTGAGAGTACAGACTACAAAAGGTGTAACATACACATAATGGGAATACCAGAAGGAAAAGAAAGAGAGAAAGGAAAAGGAAATATTTGAAATAATAATGACTGAGATTTTCCCCCAAATTAATGTCACACACTAAAATACAGATCTAAGAAGCTCAAAGAACATCAAGCAAGATAAAAATCAATAAAATTATAGCTAGGCATATAATTTACAAACCACAGAAAGTCAAAGATAAAGAGAAATTCTGAAATGAACCAGAAGATGAAAATACAAAACTTTGCCTGTGGAGGAAAAAAGGTAAGAATTATATTTGACTTCTCAGAAACCATACCAGCAAACAAACAAACAAACAAACCATACTAGCAAGAAGAAAATGAAGTGAAATACTTGAAGTGTTAATCTGCAAGTTAATATACAAAAATTAACATACAAAAGTCTATTTCTTTCCTATATACCAGCAACGAACAAGTGGAGTTTAAAATTAAAAACATAATTTTAAATTAGCATCCAAAAAATTAAATTCTTTGGTATAAATCTAACCAAATATATGCAAGACCTTTATGAGGAAAACTACAAAACTGATGAACAATATCAAAGAACACTTTATAAATGGAGACATATTCCATGTTCATGGATTCAGTCAATATTGTCAGGATGTCAGTTCTTCTCAACTTGATCATAGCTTGTTTGATGACCTATGAGCTTCGTGAACTTGGATATCCAAATTACTCCCCAGATTTGGGATGTTCTCAGTCTTTATTTCTCTTCATAAGCTTTCTGCCCCGTTCTCCCCTTCTTGTTCTGAGACTCTGATAATTCATAGACTGTTTCTGTTGATGGATTCCTCTAGGTCATGTAAGCTTTCTTCATTCTTTTTTCTTTGTTCTTTCTGACTAGGTAATTACAAAGGTCCTGTATTCATAGATTCTTTCCTCTGCTTGACCCATTCTGTTGCTGCTGCTCTCTATTGAAAGTTTTCATCTCATTCATCGTATTCTTCAGCTCCAGAATTATTGTTTTGCTCTTTGAAATTATTTCTATCCTTTTGCTAAACCTTCCATTTTGTTCTTGTATTATTTTTCTAATATTGTTGAATTATCTTTCTCTGTTTCCTTGTAGCTCATGGAATTTCCATAAAACAGCTATTTTGAAATCTTTATTGGATAAATCACTCCAAGTTTTTGTAGTCAGTTACTGGAAGATTATTGTGATTATTTGTTGATGTTATGATTTCTTGATTTTTCATGTTCCTTGAAGTCTTGTGTTGCTCTCTCTCTCCATGTTTAAAGATGCAGTCTTTAATAATTTAATAATATCACCACACACAAAAACCTTGCCAGTTTTTACTATCTGACTTCAGGAAATGAAATATTCCTGCTAGGGACTCTGAGGCTTTCTCAGATCTTCTCTGGATATACCTGTACCATGTTTCTTGCTCTAACTTGTGGCAGAATATTTAGGCTTGTATGCCTTCTCTTGCCTTGCAACATAGCATGCCATGTGCTGATAGCCTCCTTTTGCTTTCCTAAGGGCGGAGCTAAAGCTAATTTTTGTGGTCTCTCCCTGGACTTCAGATTCAAGATGGCTTTCTGTGCAAGCTTACTAGCCATCTGCCAAATGTTGAAGTGCCCAGGGTGCCTGGCTGTCTCAGTAGATTATGTGACTCTTGATCATGAGGTTGTGAGTTTGAGCCCCACTTTGGGTATAGAGCTTATCAAAAAATTTTAAAAATGAAGAAGAAAGAAAAAAAATTGAGCAGTTTTAAAAAAAGATTTAAAAAAGTGCCCACAGAGAACTGGCCTGGAGAGGGTGGAGGTATGTATTGGTAAGGTACATGGAGCAGTAGGGGTGCCCATGGGCCAGTTGGAGGGATCTGTGGGTGAGGCATCCACAACAGCTCATGGCTGGGCTTCATAATGGAATCTGAGACATGGCAAGATCCATGTCCCTTTAATGCCTTCTGAGAGTCCTGTTGCTTTCCCAGCTTCTTCCCAACACCAGCCACGCAGCTTATAACTCAGGACTCTGGGTAGACTAAAAGTGAAATAGGCCTCTTTGATATCCCCTTGTATAGCTAGAGAAGCCAGGCACTCCTTGGCATCCTCTTTCTTTCCCTCGAGAGAGAAATCATGGGCTGAGATCTCTCTTGGCACTGAATAGTGACACTTTGGGGCAGTAGTGACATAAGTAAAGCGATCTGTTTTTCACACCCTCTCTATACATCCAAACTCAATTATTTTTGCCCCAATGGAGTGCTGGAACTTCTCTTCTGGAGACCAGGACATCACAAAGATTTTCTCATCCATGGGTGATTATGTAAGTCAGTGTTTTCCAGGGGCTTCCAGACCATGGTTTAGAGGGTAATAGAACCAGTTCATGAGCCACTGCAGGCTCCACAGCCAGGACCAAGATCTGTATAGGTACTACCTAATGCATGTGTAGGTGGGTCTCTTGGCACACTGTGCTGGAATACCACAGTTCTCACAAACGCAGTTTCATTCACGGATGGATGCCAAATTATTATTGTTGACAGGGAATACAAACAAGGGAAATCATATCCAGCCATGTTTTTGACATCACTCCAAAAATAAAATCTTAATAAAAATGAAAAGAAAACTATACCCAGGTGTAGAGAAAAATAATAATATTGCAACGTGTTCATTTTTTACTTATTTAAATACAATATATATGAAAATTGTAGAACAAAGTTTTGGTGGGGATAAACGGCTATGCATTACTGCAAGGTTTCTCCAGTTTATTTGAACTGTTTCCATGGTAGGTCTAAATAAACTGAAAAGTTTTTTATATTAACACTGATGTCAATTATTAGGAAAATAATGCAAAATATCTAAAATGCCAGCAAATATTTTAAAATGGAATTCTAAAAAAGATTTAAATAATCCAAAAGAAATTAGGCAATGGTGAATGGGGAGAGAAAAATGTGTGGCGACAAAGAGAAATCAAATAAAATGGTATAACTAAATCTAATCATATTTGTAATCATTTTAAATGTTACTGGACTAAACAGACAAAAAATAGAGATATTTGGTCAAATTGGCAGAAAAATCATGATTCACTTACATCTTGCATACATCAAACATTTCTTAAGTATAAAAACAAATACAGGTTGAACATAAACAATGAAAAGAAGAGACCTCATGAGAAGTGTAAGCATAAGGCAAGAATTCCTATATTAATGTCAGATAAAACATACTTTAAATTAAAATGTTTGAAAAAGATAAAGAGGGGTATTTCATAATCATAGAAAAGTCAGTTCAAGGAGATGAAAAAATTGTATCCTTAAAAACACAGGAATCAAAAATTGATGTAATTAAAAGAAGTAGATAATTCTGTAGTCATTTTTGAAGATTTTAAAACTCCTTTCTTTTAATTGATAGAACTAGATAAAATAGCAGAAAAGATAAAGATGACATAACTGATATAAAGGCATAAAACTGGAAGAGATAAAATTCTCCTTAATGGCAGGTAATATTGTTTACATAAAGAAATCTAAAAAAGTTTATAAAACAATTACTTGAATAGTGAATTTAATAATATCACCACACACAAAATTCATGTACAAAAATCTATGCTTATATATTTTTTGTAAGGAAATGGAAAATAAACTAAAAATTTCATTCTTTTGATATGTCATTGATCATCCAAACTAAGAGATGTATTTAACACAAAAAAATGGGAAAATACATAGCTGCAGTACATGGGACATGATAAAATACCACTGAGAAATATTAAAGAACTAAATAATAAAAAGATATACTGTTCAGAGCTCAATGTTGTTAAGATACTAATAATTCCAAAATTGATCTATGCGCTTTATGCCATTTCAAACCATATTTATAGAAAGTTTTTAATGTAGCATTTGGCTAGCTAATTCTAAAAAAATACGGATCTGAAAATGACAGCAAATATTACGTTAATTTTGAAAAAGAACAAAGCAGATTTGCAGTACCTAACTTCAAGCTTTAGTACAAATCTACACAATCAAAAGGGTGTGATAGTTACCTAAGGGTCGACGTAGAACGATTAAGCACTATAGTGAGTCCCAAAATAGAGTTACGCACTCATGTAATTTTCAACAAAGATGCCAAAGCAATCTAATGAGAAAACGAAAATCTTCTCAACAAATGGTGTTAAAACATTTGGGTATATATGAAAAATATAAACTTTGACCTTTACCTCACAGTATACATAAAAATTAATTTAAGATGTATATGAGATCTAAATGAAGGAGTTAAATTCATGAAATTTTTAGAAAGCAAAATAGAGGGCTACATTCATGAATTGGAGGCATGCCACTATTTCTTAAGTCACACATAGAAAAAAATTAAAATGATAAACTATATTCCACTAAAATATAAAACTTCTGTTTATGCAAGACCCTTAAGAAAATGAATATATGAATCAGAAACTAGAAAAGAAATTCACAAAAATATATCTGACAAAATATTGGTATCTAGGATTTATCAATAACTCATACAACAAAATATTTTGTATATTAAAGACTCAATTCGGTAATGGAGAAAATATTTAAAGGGAGTTCAAAAAGCAAGGTACATGAGTAACCAATAATCACATCAAAACATTTTCAATATTATTATTCATCATGGAACTACAACTTAAAACCACAATGAGATTCACTACACATCCACCACAATACTTAAAATTACAAAGGATAACAAGTATGTGGAAGAATCAGAACTCCCACACTTCACTGATAGTGTAAAATGCTAGAAAGCCACAATCTCCTTCTCCATGCCCCTGCCTCCAACTCTGTGACAACAGGCTTCAGTCAGCTTTTTGCTACCATAGGAAACTCCCAAAATTATTCTTCATGTTGCCTTATATTTCCCTAAGCCTGGGTTTTTCTCCCCAGCAGGCTAGGAAACAGAAAAAAGATCACTGGCCTGTAGACAGATCAGCATTCTATTCATGGCTCTTCTACTCAGAGATATGTGACCCTGGGCAAATTACTTAACCTCTCTGAGCCATCTGTGAAATGCTGATTATAATTCTTATCTTAGAGAGATGCCATGAGGGTAAAATAAAATGTTTAAGCCTCTAGTGCTTAGATGCTTCCTAGAGTGTTAGTTGGCTTTCCACTCCAGTCTCCAGGCCCAAGCAGGTCAAATTTGGGGCTCTCACTTCCCTCTCACCCCAGCCCTCAATTAGGACAGTTTAATGAATTCTCCACTGTGATCATTACTAACTCTCCTGGTTTCTTGCTCAGAGGCCAGGAGACAGCATTATGCAGCAAGGCTTAAAGGCTCCTTTTTAAACTTAAACTAGGTTCATTGGAGAGACTAAAAGCTAAAGATTTGACCTGGTCTGGTATTTGAGCTGATTCACATTAAAACTGCCTGTGTAACAACTGGAGGGGAAAGAAGAATGCTCTAATCAGTCTAAGCCTGGAGGAAAAGTAATTGCAAATTTACAGAGACAAAAACAGGTGTGTGAAATGGTGTGAAATGGAGTTTGCCCCAATCTCTCAGGACAGAGGTCCTGGAAACGGAGTTTGCCCCAATCTCTCAGGACAGAGGTCCTGGAAACGGAGTTTGCCCCAATCTCTCAGGACAGAGGTCCTGGTTGGGAGTCCTCATGCTAGAAAAGAATTAGGAGCATCTTGGTAGGTTTGTGTCACAGGAAGCGCAATATTTACTCAGCATGGAGGAAGCCAGTGGATGCCCCGACGACTGCAATCCAGGCTTTCTAATTTGATTTTGGCTGCGGTGTTATGTAGAGACTTAATCACATAATGCCTAGTGGCACCAAGTACCCATGTGGATCTGATTGAAGTCTTTGCTCCTGCTAGTTTCAGGGTGCAGATAACTGAGTGTGGCTGGTAAAAGCGCATGTGCTTCCTCGAATCAGGAAATGGGGTCAGCTCCCGGCTTGAGATTCGAACTATAACGTGAACCTCCTTTCATCTAGGAACGGAAAAGTTGCTGGACCCCGCAGATCTCAGCATCCTTTGTGGCAACTGATTATGGATCTGCTGGAACCTAGGGTGACACCACTCTTTCCTGCCTAGGTTTGCTTAGGTACTCTTGAACCCCACACTATTTCATAGACCCACAGAATGTGAGTGTTGAGAAAATGAGTCTAATCTCATTTCTGAGATGAAAAAAAGGAGACCCCCAAAAAGGTGTAGCTTGTTGAGGTCATAAAGATAATTATAAAAAAGGCCTGTGTGAGAACATGGGTCTCCTGTTTCCCAGAGTTTATAATTAATGAAATCTGATCATTTTTCTGCCACTGAAACAGACAGTAGAACGATTTGCCTGCTTACTTTAAAGTGCTAAGCCAAGTGCATAAAGCCACGTTGTCATTTTCTAATCTTGCCTGTACTTTAAAATTTCAATCCCTCAATGGTCAGTTGGTCCTTTATAGCTTAACTTGAATAGAATTAATAAGAATTAAAGGACATGAGAGGGTTCTGGGATTTACTGAGGGAATAAGCATAGGGCTCTGTCACCGACACACCTTAATTCATAAAATGGTTAAGAGGAGGTCCAGAAATATGACTAAGGTCTCAACACAATAAAATATATAGGAAATCAATTTTAATTATTTTTCAAGTAATTGAAATTCACAGTCTTTCGTTACATCCCTAATCTTCTACCTCCATACTATATTCAAGCTTTCAAAAGGTGAGGGGCTCTTTCTGGTCCATTCTGATGAACACACAATTGTTTTAATGACTCCTTGCCCAGATAACTCTGAAATCCTTCCTTTTACACTCATCAAATGCTTCTGGCCTGCCCAAGCTTCCCTCTCCTCAAATTACTTTTTAGTAATAGCCAAAGAAAAATCCAATACCTTTGACTGTACGTGGGTATGAAGAGCTCTAGGTATTAAAATCCCACATGGCTTCAGAGATGGGTGGGAGATTGGGAGCAGGATGAGGGGGACAGAGGGCCGCAGTGCTATTCCAACCTCCTTTCCCCTTGACTCCTTCACACTGAGTATACATCTATGTGTCCATTTAACTATTTATCTCTATTTATTTGGCTAGTCTATCTCCGTGGTCCAAAGGAAGGATATTCCCAAATAGCAGGCCCCTGCCCTTAGTGTGACTGCAATATAGTGACTGCTTGTAGATCATTGGTGGCCTCCTGCTGTACTTCTAGCTCAACCGTTTTCACAAGACAAGACACTGAGACAGATATTAATGTGTATTTCTAACCAGCTGGATATATGGCAGGAGTCCCGTCTTTGAGTAGTCTGTCTGATTGTGTTCCCATGCTTCCATTTCACCCCACCCATCCTTAGAAGCCAAAAACTGTTCCATACTTGTTCAGCTTTTCCAAGGAGGTAATACTATACATACTTACATATCCCCCTCCTCATGTCGCTCCATCAGAACTCGAAGCTTATTTCTCCTAAATTTTAGCAAACGGTAATTAGAAATCAACACAATGTATAGCTCTGTGAGACTTCATTTTGCTTAGAAAGTTACTTTTATAGCTTTTGTATAACTATACTCTGTGTCTTTCCTGGTGCCTGGCAAGTGGTAAGTGCTCATTCACTGAATGAAGGCTTGCTACGTGCTCACATTTTCCCATTTACCACGCTAAGACCATTGTAGCATAATTCAGTTACTTTCCTCTATGAAAATTACATTATTTTATAACTCCTGATTAAATAACATCACTGAGTCTCCCCACTCAAAATGTTCTTCCTTATCTCCAGCACATCCTCACCCCAGTGCCATGGCATTCATGGCCATTTGTATGACATTTGAAGGTCATTATTTCTAGCCAAAACTTCAGTCTTCATCTCCATGACTGTGTATCAAGCTGCCTGCTACACATCTCTGCCTAAAGGATCCACAGGTATCTAAAACTAACATGTCCCAAGGTGAACTCATCACTGTATACCTTCTCCCTCACAAGCACATACACACACTCTCAACTGATCCCCTCCCATGCTTCTCATCTCAACGTATGGCACCACAATCCATCTAGCTGAACAAGTTAGAAGTCAGAAGGCTTGCCTATCCTCCGTCTCTCTCTCAAAATCTAAGGAAGGCTTTTCTCTTAGTGGTCCAAGTCTATTCCTTCAGAACAGAGTTTCATCTTCTAAGTATGACTTCTTAAGCTGATGCTTACCTCTCCTTTCAGGCATTTCCCCTACAAGTGAATTCCATTTTTTAAAAGATTTCTTTATTTGAGAGAGAGAGAGAGAGAGCTGGGGGGGGGGGCGGAGGGACAGAGGGAGAGAGAGAATCTCAAGCAGACTCCCCCGCTGAGCATGGAGCCCAATGTGGGCCCAATCCACAACCCTGAGATCATGACCTGAGCCAAAATCAAAAGCTGGGCACCCAACAGACTGAGCCCTCCAGGCGCCCCATGAATTCCGTTTCTTAAGCATATCATGTTTGAGCGCATCTCTTCTTTTCCGTAAGTGTTTTCTTTCCACCTTTCAAGTGTTGCCCTATGAATACTTCAGATTAAACTCAAATATCCTGTTCTCTGAGACTTTCCATTTTCAATTGTCCTATGTTTTTTGCTATCTCTCGTAGCACTTCACATGTTATATAGGATCGCTCATTAATTTTTCTTTCTCTTGCATGAGTGCAAGATGTGGAATCATGTAATCATGCCCCCCCTCCATTTCTCCGGCATTTAGCCTCTTTGTAGTATGTATTCAGTAAATATTTACTGATAATCAAATGAATAAATGACATAAGGTAAGAACAAAGCCCTTGGAAGAATAATCTAGTGGGTGGTCCCTGGGGCAAAGAGTGGGGAGCCTTCCTCTTAGGATGAAAGCTCTGATATGCTGAGGGGCAGAATTAATTGGAAGCAATACTCCCCAGAGGATCACTCACTCCTGCAGTCACCTAATAAATGGTAGATCTGCCCTACTTAAATGAATTCTAGTAAAATAAGAAAAAGTATTTGGCACCAAAATGTGCACTAAAATACCACACACTGGTAAGTTGTAAATTAACACATTGCAGCAAATATGTGTTTAATCTACGACATGAACATGGTTTAAAGAGAAGTATACCTTTGATCTAGGGCATCTATTTAGGATGCTAAATGATAGATACGACCTCATTCCCTCTAAGATGCCATAATATTAAGAGTTTATATCAGTTCTGTAAAACGTATCTCTATTTTAAAATGTGTTACTTTATTTCCCTTCAGTGTAATGTATAATTCTTTCAAGTTTCAAAGCTATGGGTTGGGAAGACTTCCTCCTAGTTTATTATTCTGGGATTGGGTGAGCTAGTTGCCATTCACCTCATTCACATAATTATGATTTTATGACATACATCATATGGCCCTTCCAATTAAATGATGGGCCCAATGGTTTCTCAATTTTATCCCTGAGTACCTTCTTAATTCTTGGGTGGTTGTTAGTTCACTTTCCCCAGTAATTTTTCTGTAATTTCTTTATTAGTTAGATCCAGAATATCTGGAATGCTAACATCAGGTGAACAAGTATTATTTGAAAAATCAAAATAAGGGCGAAACTCTTATATAACTAAGAATGAGAGTCATCCATTTAATTCCTGCTTATTCTTTTATTATCCTTGTGCAACTTTTGTTTTTCCTTGTTTTGTTTAAATTTGGCTTCATGTTGTTCTATAATTTTTGTTTTCATCTGAAGAATAAGTTGTTTAAATGTCTTGCAATTTTTGGAGGGAGAAATTGGGGAGAAAGGAATAAGGATATTTAGAAAGGATGATGAAGCTGAATCCTTGACTTTGCTATTTAATTCATTTCTACATGTGAAATTTTGGATATAAAGTAGAAAAACAGAGGCATGGACCCTTTCCTTGTTAAAAGAAACCCACAATAAGAAACATGCACATAAGGATATAACTACTAATTGTATTAAGTATAATGAAAAAGGGTATTCAGCAAAAGAATTAAGTGTGTCTACTTGAGACTAAGTAACCCAGGAAAGCCTTTATTTAGAATGACATTAATTCAGGTATGCATTGTATTAGCAAATGTAAGCATAGAGAGAAAAGCATTCCAGCCAGGCAACCCCATGGGAAAAGACCCTGGAGTGGGAAACTTCTTGGTCCAGCCAAGTTACAGAGAGAATTTCAATATGGTTGAAGCCTCATAACAGAAGAAAAAAGAGGCATGAGTTGACATTACAAAGTAGTTGTGGCCAGAAATGCCTTTTTGGCATTATAAGTTCAATGGAAATCTCACAAACGATTTAAACATGAGAATGACATGATTAAATTTGTGTTTTAAAAGATTAGTCCAGATGCCTCGTAGACTGATGTGTTGGTGAACAAGGGCAGAAAAAGACCTGTAAAAAGACTATTGCAGTAACCAGGAAATTAGTGACTGTAGCCTAGACCACAAAAAAAAAAAAAAAAAAAAAAAAAAAAAGGAGGCACAGGAGAGATGGAGGTGAGGCCTTTAACAAATTACTCACCTGTATAATATGGATTTTAAAAGTAGCCAATTGACGAGATGAAAAAAAATCATATGAAATTGTGCCTTTAAAGCAAAAAGGACAGTCCTGACACACAGAGAATGTATTACACATGTTTATTATTATTACTACTACTAATATGACTGTAAGTGTCATTTGGTTTGGTTTTAGGGTGGTGTTTGGAGCAGTGAGGGAGAGCTGGTTCATTTGGCGTGTTATAATTTATTGATCATGAAAGAAATTTTGAGGGATTCCATTACGGTGTAGTGTCCCAGAGGGCGGTATTTAGAATAATGATAGAGGTGATGTTTATTGGGTATTAAAGAGAAGAATGAAAACAGCTGACTTTTTTTTTCTTTAAATTGAATGATTAACGGACTCAGGGTCCAATAGGGCCTCACCATATACTTCTTTACCTCTCTTCCCTCCAAGAAGTTTCTTCAGTATTCCTAAGTCTTGAAGCCTCATTTTCGAAGAATAGTACAAGTACAACGATAAATCTCTGCTGTTAGAGCCATTCCTTTCATGGAAATTGTCCTAGGACCTCTTGGTATGTCAGAGCTAGAAGGGAACTGGGAGAGAACTTGGCATAATTCTCGTGGTTATACACGTAGAGACATACACTGAGACAGGAGAGACCCCTGACTCTTCAGAGGTCCCAGGGTGTGTGTTGAAAGCGCCCTGGAGGCTGGGTATCAGAGTGAACAATGTTCAGGCTCTGTACCTATCATCACTATGTGATGTTGGGCAAATAGCTTAACTTTCTGAGGCTTGATTTCCTCACTATAAAAGGAAGATCCTGATATCTGTCCTACCTAGCTGAAGAGTTAGCATGGAGAAAGAATAAAACAATGCACGTAAAAAACACACCATGAACTATAAAGTCTATTTGTTATCAGCCCTTTGCCATGGTTGCAATCACCAAAAGAACAGATGGGCATATTGATTCGACTGTTTGCCTAGATGTAGTGAGTATAGTGCATGTACTGAGGCAGATTTATTAGGGGGCTATGTTCTGGGTATCTGTGTAACTTACACAGGTAAGCCAAAAATCTTCAAGTACTTATTCTGTAAATTCTTAAGATGTTGAAACTTCAACACAGCCTTGTGCTATAGTGTGGTGATTCACATTTTTCTATAAAAAATAGGTCCAGTTTAAGTAACCAGGGTAATTAACAAAACCACTCTAAGGCTACACAGCCAGTACGTAGCAGAGCCTGACATCAAACTTTGATTTGCCTTGTTCAAAAAGCCATAAAATTTTAACTACTAGCAGGGAAGCTCTACCTCAGTCACACAGATAAATTGACATCTGTTCTGCAAAAAGGAATCCTTTAATTGACCAAACTTGATTAGGAAACCAAAGGCACATTTTTGTTCTCGAGCCTGTATTGAAATGCAGTTGATCTGATATTGCAATTGAGCAATTGGGTGTAAAAATCACTGGTAAAAACACGCTGCAGATGGCAATTAATTACCACATAGGCCCTGCTCTATTACGCAGTGAAAGATTGACAAAGATACTGCAGCAAGACTGAACCAGCAAATGACAACATATATAAGAAACTGCCCTCTGGTGGTCAAGCCCGTGGCCTGTCCTTGTTAAACAGGGACGTTATTCAAAGATGCAAATGAGGTATTTTGAGCACTTTTATATTTATGACTTTATAACTCTGAGACGGTTGGGAGTTTTACATTTGTGGTTAGCCCACCTGCTGTTTCTTTATTAAAATCTTAGTTCTGATTAATCAAAAATGCTTTTTGCAGTCCAGTCACATAGATTCCATAAAACAGGATGCTCTTGTTCGCCCTGGATTTGGTGTGAGATTTATCCTTTAAAGATGCACACTGATTTATATGTGTGCTCACAAGTATGGCAGCGAATTAAAATACGATAGTAACTGGGAAAGGTTCATGGCTTCCTGAATGTGATCATAAATAAGGGATTTCATGATCAAGGTGCTGTGTGTAACAGCCATGTCTCTTCACCCATGGGCGTAAGCGGGTCACTCTATTGGTGGCAACCATGGTAAATGAGCACTGGATTTGCATAGCTTCATAAAACTGGCATCAAAATCCACAATTCAATTAGCTGCCCGTTTTTTATCTACCTGGCACTAAAGCATGAGACTTCTTTGAAGCAACAGAAATGGTGATTATCTTTCCACCATCACCCAGATTTTTGTCCTCCGGCAGTGGCCAAGAAAGCCAGCTTTGAGCTTTCTTCTATGGAGCTTCACAAAGCAGCAGAGACAGAGCCTAGATAATGAGATTTAGAGACAGGACAGCACAGCATTGAAGCTGTTCAATAGAGAGAAGGGGAGAGAATATCTAAGGGGGATGTAAGTGGTACTCTGATATATAGATATATATAGATAGATAGATAGATAGATAGATAGATAGATAGATAGATAGATATCTCAAAGTATACTTTGGATTCCATTTTGCCCTCAAATATTATTTATTAAAGACCCACAAGAAAATGATATTTTCTTAGAGATTGACATGCCAATTTAATACACAAGGCCCTTTCTGTGGCAGCTTCTAATATCCCCCCAGAACTAATACTATTTTGGACATATACATAATGAAATGTAATTTAATATCTAGAACTATGAAACAGATGAGACAGCCAAGGTCAAAAGAGTCCTGCTATTTACACTGAATGCAAGAATTTCTTTATGAAATAACCTTCACTGCCAAGATGCCAGGAGAGTCTCTTAGGGAAGGGACTTCTGTAATTACAGAAAGCAGCAAAACAGAGGAGACTAACATTGCTCAGGAACCATATCTCTGTCTATGGTGTATCTTTGGGCAACTTCTTGATCTGTTTGAGCCTTGGGTATTATTGGAATAACACCTATCTCACTGGATTCTTTAGACAATTAAACTTCATATGTAAAATGCCTAGCACACAATACACATCTTAAATGCTAGTTAAGTCTCCGCTTTCCTGAGCAAACTTAGCTGGTATTGTTACTCTAAGTGGCAATTCCTCCAGCCAACTGACTTCATTTCTTCACTATCCCCTTTCCCAAACATGTGTGTCCTTAAGGACCTCTGGTGTCAAAACAAAACAAAACAAAACAAAACAAACAAAACAAAAACCTCTGGGGTCAAATTGTTAGACCGTAGAGCCTCTCCACTATAGCCTAAAGACTAGTAAGAAGTACCCTGGCTTCTGGTCTCTCATATAACTTGCTTTGTGGGGGGGCTCAAATCCCTGCAAGAATTAGTGCTGCCCCAAAATAGTCCAGGAGGCCCCTGGGAATGTTTCCCAGGTACTCTGACAAAGTTTGTCTTGATGGAGTTGCCCTCACTCCCCTCTGGGAATCAGCATTGGTCTGTGGCTCCCTGTGGTCTCTGAGTGGCCCCCTGCCACCATCTCTCCCTCCGAGTGCCTCCTTGCCTAGATTGGAGCCTCACTTACCAAAGCTGCGAGGCACTATGCAGTAGAAGAGGCTGAAGAGATCTGATAATAAATGACCCTCTTATCTTCGGTTTGTACTGTGTAAGTGAGGTCCCCAAACATGGCTTTTTGTGCCCCTATCTTTTGCAGAAGCTCCTGGGAATCTTAGAGGCAGCTTAAAATCTTAAAATCTTCTCCCTTCTCTGAATGAAAACTGGGTTTGAGTATCAGGCTTCATGCTGTGTTACTGTAATACATGGTATTAACAATCAGTAATCTTTTAACGACAGAGGCTTTCCCTCTGGCCCAGTTCATTGTGCCAATATGATGAGGCTTTTCCTTAGAGCGTCCTTGAGCCAATACTGTCCTTATGCCCTGGCAGAAAGGGCTTTGACCCTCCACCTCACATTTGAGGAGTCCCCACTCTGGCTCTTTGCTGGGCAACCACATTCCTTAGCCATGGTTTTAAAGGGATATGCGAAACCAAAGCCAACCTTGACCCTCTAAACTAGCCTTTGGGTAGCTGGCTACCCAGAATTCCCTATCCAAATGGCCCAAGGCTACTTCAGTGTCCTGTTTGATCCTCTTCCCCATGTCTGCCCATCTGAGATGAGATCAGGCTATGACCACATGTACCTTGAGGCCCGAGGAGAGTCTGAGTGGCAGTTGCTATGAGCAAGATAAATGGACATGCTCACTAGATTGTCTACATCCTCAAGACCCTTATCACATGGGAGAGAGCTGGTACTGAGAAGAGAAAGGGGCAAGCCATTGACTTTATTTCTCCATTTGCTAACTCCCACAGAATTCTGAGGAGTCCAGCTGAAATCTGCACTTCCAGGTCATTGTGAAGGTGTATTTGTCAAGATAGAAGGAAAGATCATATTTCATTTAGCAGTTTTTTAGTTGGATTTATAACTTCATATTTAGACCCAAGGTCTATGGATACCTATATAGTATAAGAGAGTATAAGGGGCAATCTTGTCTTCAACCCTAAGTAGAGTTTGGTTTGACATTTCCCAACATTTTTGCAAGCGTACCAAGGCCATCATAATTACAAATTTTTGCTGATTAAGAATCTCTTTAGTTTTGTATTTTTTTCTTCAGCCAAGTTGAGCTGCTCTAACGCAAGCACAAGGAAGATGGATGCTAGCCAAGGACCTGTAAGAATATGACTGTGAGGATAAGCCATGGGATCCAAACTGTGTGCATGAGCCCAGGAGCCAACCTGTGGAAAGTAGAGCCATAAAAGGAGAGGTGGTTATGAAGTTAAAGAGGAATTTCATGCGGGGCACTGCAGCAAGGGAGCTGGAAGGCAGGATTTGTGAGATGAGATTTTAGCTTAGAAACTGTGATCATGGCATTGGTGGCTGAGATGGGCAGGAAGAGGATATTGTTGACCACTTGCAACAAATTTCCAGGTTTCCAGGATGACTGTGCATATATGTTGAAATCATCCTGAATGAGGATAAAGGTTAAGGTTAAGAGGAATTTGGTGAGCTAGGTGGTAGTGTGTACAAAAAAATGAGAAGCAGCAATCAGGAGCTTGGTAAGTGACAACTATGTTAAAAAGAAGAAGAAGAGAGTGACATAGTCGAGATGTGAGCTACAAAGGAATAAAACTATGAGATGGGAGGACGGATGCTTTAAAAGCAGCATAGGGCAGTCACAATGTAACTTTATGTTGGTTTTTTCTTCCTATGTTTTTGGGACACCTTTTCTACCCAAAAGTCTATGCTTCCTTCAAGCCCAAATCCAATCCCCATTTCTCAGTCTTCCTTCTCTTCTTCAGCTTACTCTAGTCTTACTTACCTGACTTCTTAAAATGTTTATTTTATATAATATCTGGTTTGGCCCTCAATGGTATAAAGTTGCCTCCTGCCTGGGTAGTTCTCATTTAATTCTGTCTCCTCAACTAGGATACCAACCCTGAAGATGGCAATCTTAGCTTCCTGTACATTTATATCTCATACTTCTAAGCACAATTTAAAGCATGTTTGTGAGACCACAGATACAATACATTACCAAATTGTCTTTTCTTTAGGTAAGATCTCCCTTAATTGTGAATGTGATCTGCATAACCACCACTAATTTGGAGTCCACAGTATAAAGATGATCTAGTTAAGTATTGAGGGTCCTCCTTTCTAAAGCAGTAGACAGAGCAAGAGCTGTGTTGTCTTCTCCTCGCATCCTTAGTTGCCCTTTATAATCTGTCCTAAAACCTTCAAGGTAAAACCTCAATCGGCAAAAGTTTTTTCATGAAAAATTGGAAGTCTTAAGTTCTACTAGTTTATAAAATCTAAAATTCTAATTCTGGAACCAATCTTGAAATTCTGATTCTAAAGAGGAGGAGGATAAAAGCCGAATAAACTGAATGATACAACATGAAGTCTTCTCCTCTTTCTTTCTCAAGGGATATTAGATAACTAAAGATACTATACTGACGTGTTTAAAACAAACTTGTCTTTGTTCTGCATACAGCAAGAAACACCCCTAAAGTAGAACATTCAACAAGAGCAACAGCCTACTTTCCTCGGACTTTCTCTTCCTCCTAAATATCCCTCTCATTGCTCCTTCTATCTGATAACTCTTGGTCAAGGGAATACACATAACAATGCCTGGTCTTCAAATGTTATGCTGATGTGTGAAACTACATTTTAAAAATGTCTTAACTAACATTTGGAAATCAATTTATGCAATCCATCATACCAACAGGCAAAATAAAAAAAAGAAAACATGATTATATTGATAAATGCAGAAAAAGCATTTGAGAAATTCCAATGCTTATTCATGATAAAAACTCTCAGCAAACTAGGAATAGAAGGAGAGTTCCTCAAATGGATAACATCTACAAAAAAACCTATAGGTAATATATTTAGTTGTAAGAAATTAGATGTTATAACCCTAAGATCAGGAACAAGGCAGGGATGTAGTCTTTCACCAGTGCTATTTGATATCACACTGAAAGTTCTACCTAGTAGCATAAGAAAAGAAAATAAAGATAATACTCGGGAAGAAAGAAATAAAGTCTTCTCTTTCATGGCACAGCCATTTTGGAAGACATTTTGGCAATTTTTACAAAGCTAAACATGGGACTACTATATGATCTAGTAACCATGCTCTGAGGTATTTGCCCATATGAGTTGAAAACTTATGTCTACACAAAAACCTGTACATGAATATTTACAGTAGTTTTATTCATAACTGTCAAGAACTGGAAGTAACAAAGATGTCCTTCACTAGCTGAAATCATAAACAATCTGTGATACACCCAGACAATAGAATATTTTTCAGCAATAAAAATAAATGAGCTATCTAGCCATGAAAAGAAGTAGAGAATCTTAAATGCCTGTTGCTAAATGAAAGAAGCTAGCCTAAAAAGGTTGCATTTTATATAATTCTAACTATAAGACATTCTGGAAAAGGCAAAACTATGGAGACAGTAAAAAGAACAGTGGTCGGTGGGAGTTAGGTGGAGAAGAGGTTTGAAAAGGTAGAATACAGAGGATTTTTAGGCAGCGAAACTTGGGTAAGATATGTGCTAGTGAAGGTGTCACATTATGTGTTTGTCAAAATCAAAAGAACTGTGAAACACAAAAAATGAAATTTAATGTAAAATATGGATTTTAGTTAATAAAAATGTATTGTTATTGGTTCATTGGTTGTAACAAATGTACCACACCAGTGGAGAGGCAATTATTAATAGAGAAAACTGGGCAAGGGTGGTAACTGGATGAGGGTAGATGGAAACTCTGTATTGCTTGCTCAATTTTTCTTTAAACCTAAAACTGCTTTAAAAATGAAGCCTATTTAAAAAAGAAAATGTCTTATCTCAAATGATCCTCTGAAAATCTCTGGCAAATAAGGTTTCTAATATCATATTACAGATGGCAATACTGAACTAAAGCTCAAATATCAGTTAGTAATAGAAAAAAGAAATGAACTTCTGACTTGTGCTGAAATGCCCATTTGAGCTATAACATCTCAAAGAGAGTTATCCATTAAAGAATAAAAGCCTTGTAGTATATGGACAAGCATGTCCTGAGATTCTAGAGATGCTCTGTCCAATATGGTAGCCACTAGCCACATCTTTATGACCTGTCCTAAGGTGGTATCAGATTGCAAGGTTAGAGAGGTTTCTTAGGAATATGGTTGGAAGGAAGGAATTTATAAAAGAGATAAGAACATAGATGGAGGATACGAGCTACAAGGCTTTGAAAGAGTAAGGGCATTTGTAACTTTCCCATTATGCTATTTCTGTTATCCCTCTAATTGCAGTACTTCTCAGTTCTGAAAATAACTTGAATTAAATCTTTCCACGGTACTTGTAAAATATGTATATTTCTGGGTCCCAAATGAAGACCAACATAGTCCCATCCTCTGGGGGCAGATTCTAGGAATCTGTTGTCTTAAGTCCCTCAAGTGATTCTTATAGTTTAAAAATTTCTCCTTTAAGTGGAGACAAAAAAAAAACCTTAAAATAAAAAGAATACATTTTTTTGTTTTCAAAGTCATTTTGGTAATGGAAGGGCACCCTTACACCAATGGGTATAGTAGATGATAGCAGCATTAATGAGATAAAAAATGCCGGGGTCCCTAGGACCTGCCATAATGAAAGAGCACGGTTGTGGTTGTGGGGATGTAGTATGGATGTACGAAACAAGTGAAAAAGGACAAAAGCCTTTGGAATTATATGATAATACATGCCACTGGGTTGCCCAACATTTCTTTATGACGTATTATTTTTCACACTGACTTCTATACTCATCATAATATGGAGGAAAAAAACAGAAAAGAACCCCATTCTATCTCTTCAAATTCAGGTAATAATGGCCCAATTATTTAACCTTACTAGTGTCAACTTGAAATGTGGTATCAGTAAAGGATAAGCTTCATTGACTCATTGGGTTAGATTACTGAGTTCAGGTTAGGTAACTGGTTGAATACTATTTTAAAAAGTGCAAAGTGATACTTGAGTATAAGCTTTCATGATATTTTCAGTGCTGAAATAATGCTTTGGGTTGGGAAATGGCAGATAGCAGCAGAATTTGAAAGGATGGAGAGTAAATTTTCAGCATTAACTACATCCTTCTATCCTTGGCTCTGTTGGTGACTTCTAACTTAATAGCCATATTACAGGGAATAAAATTATGTCTCTAATTACCTCAGACTTAATAATACAATCAAATAATCTGCCTCCATTCCTAATTACCATTTGTTTCCAAGGCAATGACTCTACTGTGTCATAATGCCTTCAGTACAGTGGGGTCAATGAAGCCTGGAGAAGGCATCCTACAAAGTTGTTTTTCTTTCCACACTTTCCATGGGTCTGAAGCTTTTTAAGAAGAATTCAATAGAAAGCATCTAATCAGCACTTCTCACTCACAAAATTGTGGATTTCGTTTAAATGACCCATGAAGCGGCTTTACATTAACTGCTCTCTTCTGTAGAATCTGTTAGAGAACATATTATGGGACCATTTACATAGCACTTATTTCTAGTCAGGTGTAACCTCTTGCCTACATTAGGGAGTTATTATGAACTGCACTGCATTCCCCCAATCACTGGCACCACTGAATGTGCATGTGCCCTGGAAAAGTTAATACTTCAACACATGGATACTTTGCATTGATAAAAATCTTGGAGTACCATGACTGTCTTTGAAGGAAGAAAGAAATGGTGTCCCCAGAGAGGAGCCCGCTAGAATTTGCTTGCTCATTGTGGGTCAGGTGGTGTCTCAAATATTTTTCAAATGCATTAGCCCTTATCCTTCCTGAGGATACACAGCAGACACTGAGAATTTTCCACGGCACCTTTTTCTCCCTGGGATGAAGTGTGGCCTCAGAATCCTCCTCAAGACTGTATTCCATTCAGCCACTGATAGCCAAACAACGTTGGCATGAGAGCTGAAACCTCTTTACTACTTTGGATTGTGGAAAAATAGGGTTTAGAATTAGGCAAATCTCTTTTAAATAATGGCTTTGAATCCCTATATAACTATTTTCATTTCTAAGATGGATAGTAATATGTATAACATATGGATTTTGTGAAGAGCTGATGAGTGTGTATACATGTACACGCATGCACACACACACACACGCCCATACGGAAACAGACACCCACATGTTGAACACCTGTAACAGTAGGTACTCCAATTTTATTTCATTTTAACTATGCCTATCAACAGAACTCTGCTGCCAGGATGGTCACTGGAGAAGAAAAGGCCAATACATTCCTAGCATACTCAATAAAATCAGGCCCTGGTGCCAGTCATTGTGACAGTTACCAAAGACAATCTTACATTTTAAGGTGTTACCCATTCTATTTAAGGACAAAGAAGTAACACCATTTTTTAAAATGAATGTTTCCTTGGTAAATGACTCAATTCCCCGAGCTTAAAGAAGAGGAAAGTGACACAGATAAAACCCAGGCTTTATAGAAGACCCATTTACACAACACCATGAGAAAATGAGACAAATCCAGAATGTGGGAAATTCAATAAAACAACTGGCATGACTGCTTCTAAAAGTCAATATCGTGAGAAGAGAAAAGATGGGAAATTTTTCTATTCAAAAAAAGACGAAGGAGACATAAGATCCAACATAATGTGTGAACCTTCGTTGAATCTTGATAAGAAAAAAAAAACAGCTATAAAAGTTTATTTTTAAAAGTAATTAGGAAATTTTGGATATGGACTGAATATTGCTNCCCACATGTTGAACACCTGTAACAGTAGGTACTCCAATTTTATTTCATTTTAACTATGCCTATCAACAGAACTCTGCTGCCAGGATGGTCACTGGAGAAGAAAAGGCCAATACATTCCTAGCATACTCAATAAAATCAGGCCCTGGTGCCAGTCATTGTGACAGTTACCAAAGACAATCTTACATTTTAAGGTGTTACCCATTCTATTTAAGGACAAAGAAGTAACACCATTTTTTAAAATGAATGTTTCCTTGGTAAATGACTCAATTCCCCGAGCTTAAAGAAGAGGAAAGTGACACAGATAAAACCCAGGCTTTATAGAAGACCCATTTACACAACACCATGAGAAAATGAGACAAATCCAGAATGTGGGAAATTCAATAAAACAACTGGCATGACTGCTTCTAAAAGTCAATATCGTGAGAAGAGAAAAGATGGGAAATTTTTCTATTCAAAAAAAGACGAAGGAGACATAAGATCCAACATAATGTGTGAACCTTCGTTGAATTTTGATAAGAAAAAAAAAACAGCTATAAAAGTTTATTTTTAAAAGTAATTAGGAAATTTTGGATATGGACTGAATATTGCTTATGTGAAACAGTCTTAACTTTCTTAGGTATGATAGTGGCATCATCACTATATGTAGGTTCAAACTCTCCTATTTAGAGGTGAAATGTCATTATGGCTGAAACTTATTTTCAAATTATTCAGCAGAATTATACAAAACAGCTTGGCATGGATATACAAATGTTCATTGTAGGATCCCACTAACTTTTCTTCTTTTCCTAAAGATTTTATTTATTTATTTGAGAGAGAAAGAGAGAAAGAGATCATGAGCAGTGGGGAAAGGTAGAGGGAGAAGCAGGGTCCTCACTCAGCAGGGAGCCCAANAAAAAAACCTTAAAATAAAAAGAATACATTTTTTTGTTTTCAAAGTCATTTTGGTAATGGAAGGGCGCCCTTACACCAATGGGTATAGTAGATGATAGCAGCATTAATGAGATAAAAAATGCCGGGGTCCCTAGGACCTGCCATAATGAAAGAGCACGGTTGTGGTTGTGGGGATGTAGTATGGATGTACAAAACAAGTGAAAAAGGACAAAAGCCTTTGGAATTATATGATAATACATGCCACTGGGTTGCCCAACATTTCTTTATAACGTATTATTTTTCACACTGACTTCTATACTCATCATAATATGGAGGAAAAAAACAGAAAAGAACCCCATTCTATCTCTTCAAATTCAGGTAATAATGGCCCAATTATTTAACCTTACTAGTGTCAACTTGAAATGTGGTATCAGTAAAGGATAAGCTTCATTGACTCATTGGGTTAGATTACTGAGTTCAGGTTAGGTAACTGGTTGAATACTATTTTAAAAAGTGCAAAGTGATACTTGAGTATAAGCTTTCATGATATTTTCAGTGCTGAAATAATGCTTTGGGTTGGGAAATGGCAGATAGCAGCAGAATTTGAAAGGATGGAGAGTAAATTTTCAGCATTAACTACATCCTTCTATCCTTGGCTCTGTTGGTGACTTCTAACTTAATAGCCATATTACAGGGAATAAAATTATGTCTCTAATTACCTCAGACTTAATAATACAATCAAATAATCTGCCTCCATTCCTAATTACCATTTGTTTCCAAGGCAATGACTCTACTGTGTCATAATGCCTTCAGTACAGTGGGGTCAATGAAGCCTGGAGAAGGCATCCTACAAAGTTGTTTTTCTTTCCACACTTTCCATGGGTCTGAAGCTTTTTAAGAAGAATTCAATAGAAAGCATCTAATCAGCACTTCTCACTCACAAAATTGTGGATTTCGTTTAAATGACCCATGAAGCGGCTTTACATTAACTGCTCTCTTCTGTAGAATCTGTTAGAGAACATATTATGGGACCATTTACATAGCACTTATTTCTAGTCAGGTGTAACCTCTTGCCTACATTAGGGAGTTATTATGAACTGCACTGCATTCCCCCAATCACTGGCACCACTGAATGTGCATGTGCCCTGGAAAAGTTAATACTTCAACACATGGATACTTTGCATTGATAAAAATCTTGGAGTACCATGACTGTCTTTGAAGGAAGAAAGAAATGGTGTCCCCAGAGNGGGGAGTGGGAGAGGAAGAAGCAGGCTCACAGCAGAAGAGCCTGATGTGGGGCTAGATCCCATAACGCCGGGATCACGCCCTGAGCCCAAGGCAGACGCTTAACCGTTGTGCCACCCAGGCGCCCCACCCTTCAACTTTTCTAAGTGAAATTTCTCATAATGACAAATTGAAAAAAAAAATGTTGGACTTATGCTGCCCTAATTTGAATGCCAGATTTATAATCTTCTTAAGTACACGATTCGGCCAAATGACTTCACCATTTTGTGCCTCTCTGGCTCATCATGTGTAAGGTGGAAAAAAATGGTGCCTTCCGCAGATCATTACCGCCAACGCCAATGATCTGGTACATGCGTAGTTCTCAGAACAGTACCTGACACACAGTGAGTGTTTAGGAAATGTTAGCTCTTACTACAGCACAGAGAAGAACTGCAAAATGTTCTGATCTAGAGTGGAAGAGTAGCCATGGTGCACTGTGAATACTGTGGCTTCCCCTTCCTCTCTACCCTGTCTACCCTAAACCCCAAGCAATTATGATATCCACTACAACAATCTGCATTTTTCAAAATTTGCTAGTAATGCCTTAGATAAAGTTTGATTTCAACTCGCCTCTTTACAAAAGGTCCTCTCCTATCCACATGACCTGGTGAGAATCCCAGCTCCTTTGTTTCTGAGATTGGCAACAGATTCCCCAGCCCCACACTGTGAGATGTCTTGCCTATTCCTGTACTGCTCTGGTTTTCTGTGTTCTTTGCTTTTTATCCCTGGAGTTTTTTGTTTTATTGGTAATTCAGCTATATATTTAATTCAACTATGTATTAGTTTACAAAGTTTTCAATGTGTTTGTAGAGGAAGTGTATCTCACCTGCCTGATTGCTAGAAATGGAATATAGTGAGCATTAAATAGCAGGAAATGTTTCTGATATCTCAGTATTTTGGGCCTGAAAGATAAAAACAGGGACTCCCTATATATGTAACCAAAGTCACATCAAGTTCTAAAACAGGATTAACCAAGGAGGTTTTACAATCAAAAGAGTAAGAATATTAAGGAAAATGCTCCTGGCACTGGGAAAATATCTATTAATTTAAAAGAAATTTGGAGATAAAGATTGGAACAATATCAGATCATAAAACACAGATAAGGCCACAAGGATGGATAAAATTAGGCTGGGGAAACCATCTAGAGAGGAAAAGAAATATGCAGATAATTTTGGAAAATTCTGAATTTAATTAGCAGGAAGGGTTGCTACTATTGAGGTTGGAAAGGAAATATATACACACACACATATGTACATATATATACATATCTACATAAACGCATTATACACAGAGTAAACCTTAATATAGAAATTTATTCATCTATTTATTTATTTATTTTTATGAAGATGTTGTTTATTTATTTGAGAGGGAGAGAGCGCACAAGTAGGGGGAGTGGCAGAGGGAGCAGGAGAGGGAGCAAGAGAAGCCAAATCTCCAATGAGCAGGGAGGCTGCAGGGCCCCACCCCAGGGTCCTGGGATCATGACCTGAGACGAAGACAGAGGCTTTAACCAACTGAGCCATCCAGGCAACCTTGGAACAGGAAATTTACGGGTGCCTGGGTGGCGCAGTCGTTAAGCGTCTGCCTTCAGCTCAGGGCGTGATCCCAGCATTCTGGGATCAAGCCCCACATCAGGCTCCTCTGCTAGGAGCCTGCTTCTTCCTCTCCCACTCCCCCTGCTTGTGTTGCCTCTCTCTCTAGCTGCCTCTGTCAAATAAATAAACAAATAAATAAATAAATAAATAAATAAATCTTAAAAAAAAAAGAATAGGAAATTTAAACTTAAAGCCAAAAGTATCTTGTATTTCATAAAGGAGGGACACCTCAACATTTTCAAATGCATAAGAGGCATTAAAATAAAAATTGAGAAGCAGCCATTGAATCTAATCAATAGGAAATAATTGATAATCTTTACAAAATGGATTTCAGGAGAGTGATGGATAGAATCAAGAATACAGTAGACTGATGTGAGTAGAAATATAATGTTATAGAAATTGTGGGTTTCATGCTTCTTCTTTTCTGTATACAAATCTTACTGTGTATCATCTTTGAAATCCATATAAACACCTCAAAAATCAATATATCCCAAAACAAACTCACCATCTTTGCCTTTCTCCTCTCCTCTCCTACCAAATTTCCTTTCCCTCACATTCCATACCTTAGTTGATATCACTACCGTATATTCAGTTTTTCATGCAAAACCTATTCAGTCAGAGGGATGCCTGGGTGGCTCAGTCGGTTAAGCATCTGACTCTTGATTTTGACTCAGGTCATGATCTCAGGGTCCTGGGATTGAGCCCCATGTTGGGCTCTGCGCTCAGCATGGAGTCTGCTTGAGGATTTCTCTCCCTCTCTCTCTGTCCCTCCCCTGGCTCACACTCACACTCTCTCTCTCTCCAAAATAAGTAAATAAATCTTAAAAAAAAAAAAACCCAAAACGCTGTTCAGTCAGAAGTGAGAGTAGGCGGAGAGGTTTTGATTGCCTTTAAAGCTGTCATTCATGCAAGAAGCTAAATAGCTGTTCCATTTTCTAGGTAGTACAAGCCCTGAGTTTCTGGAAATAAAACAACTGGTGGGGACAGAGAAGGGAAAACAAATTATTTTGTTACATTTTTCAAGCTAGCATTTTTGCCACACAAAACTACTATGAGACAACAATTACAACCCTCAGCTCAGTTTCACAACTCGTAGAGTCAATACTCTGCCCAGATTTCGGCAAGCAGTTAGTTCTTACTCTTGGGGACTGTTTTATTTTTATCTTTCTCTGGTGTTTCATAAATATTGGAGTAAAATATACATCTATGGTCAGCTAGCTAAATGTCATTTCAAACTAGAAGCCATATTTCTGATTTATTTTTCTGCTTCAAATGGAATTGATGTATTTCTTTTTTAGGTTTCCAAATAGATTAATTAGGATATTGATTGGGATTGTACTGTAACTTAATTTTGGAAAGTGTGGTTATCAAAATAGACTGATGATTTCATTGGAGAAATCAACAATCCATATATAATGCCATTTTCTTCATGGTAATAGGCCAAGGAAATGTATGGAATCACTTGCATAAAGCAGAAGAAAGCACAGTATGGTCTACAAAAGGATACAGTTTCCTGGGTTCCCATCTGTATAGTGGCAATTCTGCCATCTGGTCACCCTCCTCCGTGGCTGTTCTGGAGACTCAACACCTGCCTGTCTGCTCAGCAGTTCTAAGAAACAGAGGGGGAGATGAACCATGTGAGACTATGGACTCCGGGAAACAAACTGAGGGTTTTAGAGGGGAGGGGAGTGGGGGATGGGCTAGCCCCGTGAAGGGTATTAAGGAGGGCACGTATTGCATAGAGCACTGGGTGTTATACGCAATAAATCATGGAACACTACATCAAAAACTAGTGATGTACTGTATGGTGACTAACATAGCATAATTTAAAAAGAAAGAAAGAAAGAAAGAAAGAAAGAAAGAAAGAAAGAAAGAAAGAAAGAAAGAAAGAAATAGGTTCACAGCAACCCCAGCGTTACCCCTTGTGCTCCCTGGGAGCCAGGGAGGGAAGGTGGATTCCCGGGGAGCACCATCAGCAGCCCACACTCCAATTCAAGCCAAGATCCATTCCTGAAGGAATCATGTCCAGTTTAAAACATTCAGTTTTCCTCTTAGATCTCTACATTATTTCATATCATCTGTCAACTTAGTCCTTGAAGTGGTCTGTTTTTGCCCTCTCACAGACTATTTCTCACAATAATTGAAATTGGAGAATGTACATTTTAATTGCAATCTCCAAGGGATTATCTTTTTCTAAATATCTTGTAACAGAATACTGTCTTTGTTTATAAATGCTTTTCAAGTGTAAATACCCCCTTTCCTATCATTATATGACATATGAAATTATGAACAACCCGCTCTCCCCTGAGTCAAAAATCTTCACCATAACTCTTTTTATGGTCTGTCCTCCTAACATTGGAGGTAAGACAGAAATGAGAATAAGCAGTAAAAATGAAAACTGTTTCTTATCATTACCTATTTCTTAATAATGTATTTTTAAATCTTACATAAGGTTTTTCCTAGAATTTTAAAAATAAATGGCAGAGGAGAATTATATTTGCAAGCTGCTGCAAACTGTTATTTCGGCACTTAGTATTTAATAAAAATGATTGCTTGAGAACAAAAAATGGGAACTGTTTCTTGACTAAAAAGGGGATCCAGATGGTTTAAATAACTAGATGACAGTGGCAGTGAGGTATTTAAAGAGGGGGGAAAATAATAGAGGAGAAAGCTTGAGCACTGTTAGAATTTTTTCAAGTTACGTTTTTTTTTTTTCTTAAATTTGCTCTCATGAATTTTTAACATTGAGGTGTACTTTTTTTTTTAAACAACAGCCATCAAATATTTTGAAGTTTTTTTTTAAAGATTTTATTTATTTATTTGACAGAGATAGAGACAGCCAGCGAGAGAGGGAACACAAGCAGGGGGAGTGGGAGAGGAAGAAGCAGGCGCATAGTGGAAGAGCCTGATGTGGGGCTCGATCCCAGAATGCCGGGATCACGCCCTGAGCCCAAGGCAGACGCTTAACCACTGTGCCATCCAGGCGCCCCCCAAATATTTTGAAGTTTTAAATGTTATAGAGTCCCTCTCACATAAATTGCATCTTTCCAATTATATACAATAATCTGATTTTAGAAATACCCCAGAATTATGTCTAAACCCAAATTAAGAATACTTGTTTTAAAACTTTACTTTCTCAGGGTGCCTGGCTCACTCAGTTGATCGAGATTCTTAATCTCAGGGTCATGAATTCAAGCCCCACGTTGGTTGTGGAGCCTACTTAAAATAATAATAAAAAAATAATAAAACTTTTCCTACTCTTTACCCTGTTACTGATACCTTCTAGCCAATCTTTCTGGTTCTGCCCTCTCAAGCTACTAAGAGAATTTTGATTTATTTTTTTCTATCATTTTCATATTCTGAGGCAACTATCATGTTCTCTGAGCTTTCCCATATCCCAGTGACACCCCTGCAGTCTATTTTAAATGGTCTTAACCACACTTTGTCTTGAATTTCTGCCTTGCAAGTCTATGGATGTTAAATGGACAATAAAAAGCTATTTTAACATGTTCAAAGAACTAAAGAAAATGATGTCTAAAGAACTCATGGAAAGTGTGAGAATGATGTGTCACCACACAGAGAAAACAATGAAGTGATAGAAATAGAAGAGAAGGAGGAGATTCAGGAGAGGGGGGAAATAAAGAAGAGGAAAATAGAAATTCTGGAGTTGAAAAAAAAAAACTGAAAATAAGAATTCACTAGAGGGACTTATTATGTAGAGTGATTACATTAAGAATCAAGAGCTTCCAAATGATAAGAGGAAGAAAAATAAAGCCAAACAAACTACAAAATGACCAACTGTGAGGATACTGAAATTTAGCGAGATGACTAAAAATGAAGATACGAAATTTCCAAGCCTAATGGTCGGATTTAGAAATATGGGTATATCACTGACCAACTAAAACAGGAAAAGTATTATGTAGAAATTCCAAGGTCTGTAGGTAGATGGATCTGCATGTGAGAGACATACACGAGCAGTACCGGACGTAGTATTTCCCAGGTGAGAGACTGGTAGCTGAGTTTACCTGTGGAGTCGCTCAGTCAAATCTTTGGTATCTTAAAATCAGTGGCAGAAGGACGTTTGCCACTATTAGAGCCACACTAATGGGGGCTGTCACTGAAGCTTGGAGGCTATGACCAATAAAAATGAGGTCCTGGAATTAACTACACATCCACTGTCTGCACCTTCTCCAGCAGAGGCTTCAAAACACTTGCCTGGGGACTAATTAGTAGTGTAGGTGACCTATTAGTCATTTAGAGCTTATCATTATGTCCTAATACATGGGTCTTAATACATGGTCAAATTTTCTCATTTACACATCACACTGAGGTCCTCTTCAAAATTTGAAACAAATGCTAGAGCAATATATACAGTTATAAAGGAATTCTGGAAAACACGTTGAATAGCCTTCAACTTTAAAATTGTTTCTGGCTGAAGCAGCTAGGATTATGTCATCTGCCCCGCCTTTAAAACACCTGGTAAGTTAATGATGATAGTGAAAGCTCAGAACAAAATCAGAAAAACTGAGACTGTCCATGTCAGAACCTGGGAGGAATTTCCACTAAATTTAGACAATGAAGTTGAATTCAGGAAAAAATACTGGCAAAAAAAAAATACTGGCTTCACTTTAAGGTATAATTAGAATTTACTTCAGAGAACTAAATTTAAAAATTAGGAAGGCAGGGGCTCCTGGGTGGCACAGCGGTTAAGGGTCTGCCTTCGGCTCAGGGTGTGATCCCTGCGTTATGGGATCGAGCCCCACATCAGGCTCCTCTGCTAGGAGCCTGCTTCTTCCTCTCCCACTCCCCCTGCTTGTGTTCCCTCTCTCGCTGGCTGTCTCTCTCTGTCAAATAAATAAATAAAATCTTTAAAAAAAAGAGGATGCATAATAAAAATGATCCCACCCATTTCTCCCATTTCCAATTTCCAAGGGGTAAACCCCCAACTTTCTGGCGTGTGTGTGAGAGTGTGAGAGAGAGAGAGACAGAGAGACAGAGGGATGGAAAGATAGAGTCAGAGAGAAAGAGAAGAAATCCACGAGAATACTTGTTATTCATTTTTATCAGAAATATTTCCCAAACTCTATACTTTCAAAAATAAATGTAAATATATTAAAGTAATTCCTTGTAGGAGTTATGGATCTGCTTTATTTATTTTAATAATTGTATATTATTCATGACATGAACAGATTTAATTAACCATTGCCATTGATTTTTATTATCAATAGTAATACAGTACCTATCTATACACATAAAGTCTGAAACTGCATTTTTAAATCCTGAGATATATTGCAAAATTGCTTTCTAAACCAGTTTCCATTCCATCTATATGCATCATCCACATTCTTACCTACAGGGAATCATGTAGCTTGAAAAAAGCTTAGAAAATTGCCAGTATTAGAAGATTTTCTTGATGCTAGGAATTAGAAAAGGGTGCTTGTTCAACTATGTTTATTTAACATTGTACTAGAGATCCTGACTGCTGCTTAGAGGAAGGTAGAGAAATAAATAGGAGGCACTGGAAAATAAAAGAAAGAGCAAGACTATCATTATCAGCAGATAACAAGATTTTATCATATTAAATCCACACAAATCTACAGAAAACTTAATAGAATACATGACTATAACAAGATCCCTGACTATAATGTCAACATAAACAAAACAAAATGAATCTATTTGGCAGAAAATTTAAAAACTGAAATACAAAAGCTTACACGTTTAGAAAGCATCCTCAAAAAAAGTCTAAGATTAAATCTAACAAAGCTATGCCACATAGCAGCACTATAAAATATAAAATGTAATTGAGAAAAGTTCAATAAGCCATGAATAAATGGAGGCATGCACTATTTTTATCACTGGAAAACTGAACATCTTCNCGAGCCCCACATCAGGCTCCTCTGCTAGGAGCCTGCTTCTTCCTCTCCCACTCCCCCTGCTTGTGTTCCCTCTCTCGCTGGCTGTCTCTCTCTGTCAAATAAATAAATAAAATCTTTAAAAAAAAGAGGATGCATAATAAAAATGATCCCACCCATTTCTCCCATTTCCAATTTCCAAGGGGTAAACCCCCAACTTTCTGGCGTGTGTGTGAGAGTGTGAGAGAGAGAGAGACAGAGAGACAGAGGGATGGAAAGATAGAGTCAGAGAGAAAGAGAAGAAATCCACGAGAATACTTGTTATTCATTTTTATCAGAAATATTTCCCAAACTCTATACTTTCAAAAATAAATGTAAATATATTAAAGTAATTCCCTGTAGGAGTTATGGATCTGCTTTATTTATTTTAATAATTGTATATTATTCATGACATGAACAGATTTAATTAACCATTGCCATTGATTTTTATTATCAATAGTAATACAGTACCTATCTATACACATAAAGTCTGAAACTGCATTTTTAAATCCTGAGATATATTGCAAAATTGCTTTCTAAACCAGTTTCCATTCCATCTATATGCATCATCCACATTCTTACCTACAGGGAATCATGTAGCTTGAAAAAAGCTTAGAAAATTGCCAGTATTAGAAGATTTTCTTGATGCTAGGAATTAGAAAAGGGTGCTTGTTCAACTATGTTTATTTAACATTGTACTAGAGATCCTGACTGCTGCTTAGAGGAAGGTAGAGAAATAAATAGGAGGCACTGGAAAATAAAAGAAAGAGCAAGACTATCATTATCAGCAGATAACAAGATTTTATCATATTAAATCCACACAAATCTACAGAAAACTTAATAGAATACATGACTATAACAAGATCCCTGACTATAATGTCAACATAAACAAAACAAAATGAATCTATTTGGCAGAAAATTTAAAAACTGAAATACAAAAGCTTACACGTTTAGAAAGCATCCTCAAAAAAAGTCTAAGATTAAATCTAACAAAGCTATGCCACATAGCAGCACTATAAAATATAAAATGTAATTGAGAAAAGTTCAATAAGCCATGAATAAATGGAGGCATGCACTATTTTTATCACTGGAAAACTGAACATCTTCAAGTTTTCAGTTCTTCTCAACTTTACTTACAAATTCAACACAATTACAATCAAAATCCCAGCAGACTTTTTAAAGTCAAAATTGACAGTTAATTCTAAAATTTACATGGAAATGCAAGGTCCCAGAGGATCCTAAATAATGTCTTGAATTGAAGGAGCAAATCTGGAGAATTTATATTACATTAGTACTATCAAAATGTTCATAGATCTGTAATAATGAAGACAGTATGGAATTAGAGAAGAACAGACAAATAGACCAATGGAAAAGAATAGTCTGGAAACACACACATACAGTTACCTGACACTGAAATACAATGAGGAAAGGTTGGATTTTTCAGTAACTGGTGTTTGGTCAACTGGCCACCCGTATGAGAAAGAGAAAGTACTTTTTATCCTGATCTCACACCATAAACATAAATCATTTGCAATGAAATTGCAGAGCAAAGTGTGAAAGGTAATACAATAATGCTTTTAGAAGGAAACATAGAACTTACTTTTATATGGGTATATATTTCCTTTTCAGGACACAAAAAGTACAAACTGTGAAGAAAAAATTGAAAATTGTACTCTATCAAATTTAAGAGGTTGTGTTCATCAAACACATAAGAGAATGAAAAAGTGAGCCACAGAAAGGGTATAGATATTTAAAGTACAAAGGGTTTGTATCCATGATTCATTTAAAAGCCCTGATGCTGGGGCACCTGGGTGACTCAGTCCATTAAGCCACTGACTCTTGATGTCTGCTCAGGTCATGATCTTGGGGTCTTGAGATCAAGCCTCATGTGGGGGCTCTGCGGTCAGTGTGGAGTCTTCTTGTCCCTCTCCCTCTGCTCTTCCCCCTGCTCGTGCTCTCTTTAATAAATAAATAAAATCTTTAAAAAAAACATAAAAAGTCCTGATGCCAACAGGAATATGGTAATAGAAAAATGGGCAAAGAACTTAAGAGTATTGACTAAAAAATGGGTATGGGATGTTTGTAGTATAGTTTTTTAATGGGGTGCCATTTATGTGTGTGCTCACTTTGTGAAAATTAATGTCTGTAAACTTGTGATCTGTGCTCTTTTCTTATGTATACCTCATTTTAATATAATGCTTATATAAAAATACAAAAATAAATAAACTTTGCCTCCTCTGAAAAAGAACGTGAAAGGTACTGACGTAGAAGGTATTTTTATATTTTTCTTATCAATTTGTATTTCTTCTTCTAGAAATTACATAACCAGGTCCTTGTTCACTGGATAATCATCCTTTTCTTATGGATTTACAGAAGTTATGGATGGATATATATGATTAAGTGTATATATCCATTAGCATAATAAGATTTGTACTTTCCATTAAGAGTTGATGTGAAGCTAAATTGAGAAAATTCTGTTAAGCACTTAGCAACTGTATTATCCTTTATAATAGTAAACACTAGATCTTACTGTTAATATTATTATTACTCCTTTTAAATATATATATATATACACACAAAAATCAGTCTAAAATGCTACACACATTTCAGTGTTAAAAAGGAGGTCTCGAGGAGGTTATGTTACACGAGATTATATATTTTGTTTATCTACATTTTCTTCTCATTCTGAAATGCATCCTGCATGAACTTATAAATAAAGGTATAAACATCCTAAAAAAAATAGGACTCCAAAAAAATAAAGCAGTTTTAATAAAATTTATATTTATATGAGAAGGGTATGGTGATTTTATTTGTTTATACTTAATATTTATCCTTTTGCATTTATGGTACATAAAATGGATATATATGTCTATTTCCAAAAATATGTTTGATACAATATTTTATAATTAAGAAAACAGTGTTATTGTACTTATATATAGCAAAAATAGTATAACCCATCCTCTCCAGTGTTCTTGTTACATTAGTTGTGATTCCAATTTCCCAAAAGGACCATTTTATGAAACCAGACAGTATAATTATAAAATATGTCTTTAAAGAAAATATTGTTTAATTTGGTCAAGAAAAAAAATTCAAACATATCCAATGAGAAAGATTTTTCATATCATATATGAAAAATTACTACACAACTATGGAAATAAAGACCGAAATAACAATACATCAGTGGAACAGAATGGACAGTTCAAAAATAGACCCTTTCTAATATGGGGTTCAGTATATGACACAGAAGGCTTTTCAATGCAAGAATGGACAGATTTTTCAATAAATGGCTGGAGACTAGTGGATAAACATTTGGAAAATACAAAATGAGATAATTCACAAAATAAAAACTAACTTCCAGAAATATTAAAAATATCTATGTAAAATATTAAGCTTAATGATGCTTGGGGTACAAAGGACCATCTAAATTGCGAAAAACCAGAAACCAGTAAGGACTAATAAATTAATTGCGCTAATATTTCAAAAATTTCCAGAATAAAATCTATTTCAACAGAATTTTTAAATTAAGCAACCAGCTTGGAGAAAATACATGCAACATGTAACTGACAATCCAGAATTTGTATATCATAATGAAAAACAAATAATAGGGGAAAAAAGGGGGGTTTATAAATGTTTAATTCAGGGAGGTAAACAAATAGTTCATAAACATAAAAGATGCACAATCTACTAGCAATCAAGTAAATGAAAAGTTAAAATAGCCTGGCAAATATTAAGAAGTGAAACAGCAGGTCTGGACTGGGACATGGAACCTTTTCTTTCCAGAAACTCCCATGTGATGTCAGTGCTAGTAGTCCACAAACCACGATTTGGTAAAACTCTAAGATACACTTCTAAACACATACCCTGGAATGTCAATTTTGACAGGTACATAAAGATATATTTACTAGGATGTCTAGAGTGGGATTTTTTTTTAATTGTGAAAAGCTGAAAACTACTCAAATATTTATCAAAAATGAATGTCTCTGTAAATTAAGGAATAATCTCATTCTACTGGGATATTATACTGAAATATCAGTGGATGAAAAAGATCTATGTATAATGATAACAGAGATTTTTCATTACAGGAAAAGACAAAGTTGCAATACAAAGTGTGCTGCATAATGCCACATATATTTTCTGCTTCAAAGGGGGAAATACAAAGGTGTACATATCAGGAACGATACCTATGTTGTATGTGAGTGTTGAAGAAAGAAGGTGATAAGTGCTCAGGGAAGCTTCTCTGACCACTGCTGTCAATTTTGAAGTCAGGAAACAGTTGCTGGTATAACAAGGAACTCACTCAATTTGGAGTAATGTAAATAATTGCAAAATCACTTGAGTAATGAGCTCTATAACACCACCTCCTAGAGTTTATACTTTATGCCTCATTCCCCCCTTACTTCTTGGTATAGTTTTTGGTTGTTGTTAATAACTTGTGCTATAAATTATGTGTGATATAGTAGAGTTGGTCTGGAAATTTAAAAATTTTCCTGCGGTAATTATTATAAAAATATCGACTTCACTCAGACTGTATTAGATCTTAATCATGCCGATACAAGCTCTGTGATGAATCAAATTTCCAGTTGAACATTCTGAGAAATCAGAGAGAGTAAGAAGTGAAATTGAATAAAAGTTAATATTTTCCTTATTCTAAAAGATAATCATTTTTGGAATCTCAAAAATTAGTCTCTCAAAACTAAAGAGGAGCTTGAGGACTGTCCACACTAGTCCTGTATAGGGTTTGACCTCCTCCTAGGATATTATGATCAACAAAAACAACACAACATTGTTCCTGCATTTCTAAACAGATGACAGGTGAAAATCTATGGTCATCAAGATATTTGCATGCCTGATGATTAACAATGGCACTTTGCTCTCATCAGCTTTACAGATATCAAATTTTTACATGTAAGGGATAATACACATGGAAACAAAGTTACATACAACAAAGGAAGACAAGAATGCGTTAAAACTGTAGGTTGGAGAGTCATTCTAAAGGTGATATTAACACAAATTAATGGCTTACATTCATCCTGATAAAGAAGCAAATGTAATGTGATATGTAGCATAAAACTGAATAATATGGATACTTAAGTTAGTGCTCTCTGATGTTCTTCAATGATCTGTTTACTAGCTTCTAATAAGAAAAACAACAAATGAATGAGACGTGGGCAAGGCCATAATGTTGGCAAATATCTTTGAAGTACTAGACTACACAAAGTACTTAAAAGTACTTTAAGAGATGGTAATCTAGTTTATATTCAATTTATTTCATTCCCCTACAAAGCCCTGAGGAACATATTCCATTTGTTGCACAAAAGCCAATTACAGTAATGGGCTGTTCACAAGAGTTTCCAGCTCTCAGAATTAGTTCTTACTATTTAACAGTACATTTTCAGATGGCTGTGAGGCTAATCATTTCTAATTCTTCAGTAACTATGTTTATAGGATTGGCATAGAAACTACACCATTCTCTTAGTATTCAGTGTAGACCAACTAGAACAAACTAACAGAAAAGGAGAATAAAAAGACTTTGGTTTTTCGCGAAAACAGAATCACAAAGAATAATTTCATGGTAACAAGGTCCCCTGGTGGGAATATAAAATGTTCAAATGTTTTTATAACACTTCCATTGGAAGAAAAGCTCTAATTCAAAGGTAGTTCACATAGTCAAGAAAACATAGTCCAACGATAAGTTGTTAGCTCTAGGGTTCCGTTTCTACTTTAAATCCAACTTACCAAAAAATGCAATTTGTTAAGTGGGGCTGCTCTGGTTGAAAGTGGATGAGGGTGTTGCTAGAACTCCGCCCCTAGGTCTTATCCTTTCATTACCCTGTCTTTGTTTTGTACATGATCCAAATCTTTGTTTTATGTTTCTTTTATCCAAAATATTTAGGCATCTGACATTTTCAACCAAACCTTCAATTACTTATTGTAATTTTTATTTGTTGTAATACACTCAAATTTCAGAGGTAATTTGGGACTCAAAAGCTAGTATTTCTAAGTTACTCTGTGCATTTCATATAATAAAGCTGTTAATGGGGAGCGAAGTATTGTATACGAACTAGATTTTTCCACATCTTTATAGTATTTTGTGGTATTGAGATTATAGAAAGTCTACTGTCAAACATGCATTTAATGTGTATTTTTAAATAAATATATTGCAATTAAAATATTTGGAAACAAGGGCACCATATTTCAACTGGTAAAGATCTTTTAAACTCTATTATGTCACAAAGATGCTTTGTATAATGTCAAAGCATAGCTAGAGAAGCTAAGTGTAATAAATATCAAATGGGAAAAGAAAAGGTATTTATTAGTTCTGTGCCCTTGGGCAAGTTACTTTCTTTTCTGACTTCAGTTTTCTGGACTGTAAAAGAAGGCTATCTCTCTTTTCTCATAAAGTTGTTGAACAGACGGAACTGTTCAAGGTGGAAAAGTCACTCAATATATGTCCAGTGGATATTCATTAGATGTTCCTTTCTTTTTCTTAAGCCCTAGATACAGAACATGTTTTACTTTCTGGGCCCAATAATTTGTCTTGGTCTTTGGGCCCTAATCTTTTATTATGATCTGATCAACTTCTTTGGCCCCTGAGTTTTCTTAAAACTTTGGCCCCAGTATTTCTCAGTAGGGACACTATGGGCATTTGAGACAGGAAAATTAATTGTATACAGCTGTCCTAAACACATAGGATGCATGCAAATCTAAAGATTTCCCACTAAATGTCAAAAGCAAATCAGTCATTGTAATGACGCCAAACAAGCAAATCAACAAAATGTACCTATACATTTCCAGTAATCCACAGTTTCTCCCATTAAAGACCACTGGACCCTTCAAAATCCTACAAGAGTCTTTTCCACTTTACCCATGCTCTCAAACAGTTGAATAAAATATCTTAGCAAGTTGATGAGATTCACTTCAAAGTTTATTTAAGATAAAATTCATCTTCTTCGCCTATTATTACAAATAAGATTTGGTCCAGGGTAACTTGTAGGTGTGTGAGCCTGTAGCTATCATCAATTCTTCCAGCTGTTGATATTTAATTAGCTTTGAGAATTTAAAAAAAAAAAAATTTAAATCACATGACCCACACTGGGAGAAAGCTGTAGATTTTTCTCTCTTTCGGGGGATGTGATCTACCTGTCTACTAGAAGCTTTAAAACCAAAAACAGAATCACCATCATCCACATGTCTCTTTGAAATGTCTGTCAAATTTAACCAATCAGCTTTTTTAAAATTAGAGTATTAACCAGAACCTTTAAAATTATATAGTGACTAAATTTCACCCTCCCTCACCCCAAATAACCCTGCACTTCATTTTATTTAAAGGGTGCCTGCATTTTTTTTTCACTAAGTTTCTCAATTCCTACAGCTAGAAGTTGGAATAAATTCAGTTTGGGGCTCTTCACATTGAGTAATTAGTACTTTCCTTTTTGCAGCTTCTTCCTCCCTGCTGAAGCCGATTCCTGTGTCTTTCTGCTTCAGCGTCCAAGTGACCTATTTTGCTGGTGCCTAATTTTCTATTTCTGATCTTGAGCCGCCTCTATTTTCCAGCTAATATGCAGAAAGGATGACTGACAAGCCTCTCCGAAAGCAGTGAATGAGCACAATTTCCTGACCCAGTGTATCAGCCCTGCCACCTCCCCTTGCTGTCTCTGAACACATAATGGCCCTGTCCCCCAGGCACTTTGATGTTCCTGAACTGAATTCTCTGTATTAGAATAGCCATCTGTTTTCACATACCTTGGCAATCATGATGGAAATTTGCACCTATAAGATGTGGGTGGTTGGTATGAGGAAACTTTATGGTACCTGCACTTGACGAAAGAGTCTGCCTCTCAGACCCTCAGAAGACTGATTCGGGGTCAGTCTGACTCTGGAGAAGTGCACAGCCACAGCCCAGCAGCCTGAGCTAATGGCTAGCAGCTGTCAGAGGCAACCACAGGGACTTTTTGTTGTTTTGGTAACAGCGGCTGCTCTCTGATTTGGCTTTTGGTAACACAGAACCATGGCGAGCTTTTCGACAGATCTCCAGACTTCCACAAACGAGTCTCTGTTGACTCAAGTAGGATGAACTCCTACAGTTCCTAATCTAGACAGTCAGGGAATGAGGAAGCCCATGGATGGTATGGTGGCCCAACAATTCCATGGACGCAGAGAATGGCATTTGCTTCCTCCATCAGATGGCTCCCGCTTCTCAAGGAGAAAGAGGGAGGCTATTATTAAAACAAAGGAATGTGAACAGGCAAAATAAAAACAAAAACAAAGCCTACCACATAGAATATGATATTAAATAATTTCCAATATGGGGTAGGACAGGGACGCATAAATTTCCCTCTCTACCATGACTTAGTATGCTCAGATATATTCTGTTGATAACTGTGTTCCTGAAGAGAAATGTTGTGGACAAACAAAATATTGATATTTCCCCCTGCTTTGTTTTTTTTTTGGGGGGGGGGATGTCAATATGCCTCATGCCATTTTCCAGGTTTTTATGTTCCATAGGCCTTAATGAATTTCTCATTTGCATACATTTGCATTACAGTCTTTCTCCTCCATGAGAGGGTTTTATTTTTTAAACCTAGAGATTTTGATGTTGTTCCATTTAAAAGGTGACAAGTGAAGGGAGTCCCATGATCCGTGGGTAACTATAACTCAGAATTGTCCTTTCAGCTATCTGAATGACTGTTCCTCGCACCCAGTGAACCTGCCATAAATAATGCAGATTCCTGCCCCATCCTAGCAGGCCCTTGCCCTGTGAGGGAAGTCCAGTGGGTATTACTGACATTAGTCTAATGACAGGAAGCCACGGATCAGAGAGAGGGGGTAATATGATGTCTCACTCACAGTACTCACAGCCCTCTGTTTCTTGTCCCAGACTGTGCAGACAGTAGCAATACAGCCCATATCCTTGGGGCTCATGTAAAATGATTGTTCAGATCTAACGAGGATCAACAGAATTAACACGTGACCATCCAGACCCCATTTGATCTCAGGTCTCCAGGTTCCCAGTGCTGCTCATCGTCCAGTACATCCTTGGACCAGAATACACTCCCAGCAAGAATACCACCCTCCTGGCTATTAATCTATGGCCTTAATTTTCTACACTCTTCAACTATTGTTTATCCCCTCCCCACTTTAGCACAAATACTTGTCAGATTAATAAATGGTAACTTTCCTTTGAGTCCACCCTCATCTCTATCACTGTCAAACTTATAGCAGCACCCTGGGCAGCCCTGATAGGGCACAGTTCAGCCATGCATTCTAATCTGGAACAACAATTGTGCAGAGAGGTGTGTGATAACTCACATATGGACAGAGAGCTATTAACCTTACATTTAGAAAGATTCTGAATTCTATTCCTAACAGGAGGATGGATTTTTTATTTAATCAACGTTCTCAGTCCTGTTTTCCCTTGTTAGCAAGAGATCATATATGGAAAATGGTAAAGGAAAGAAAGAGGAATTATACACATTTAGCCATAACACAATATCTTTACTACACTTGGGTTTTTCTACCTTTATTCTTATTCCAAGACCTAGCAGTATGCATGAAAGACAAGTATACCTTGGAAAAGTTACTCTAGGTTTCTGATAGACCCTACCCATTCCTGTGTGAAAATAATTTTCCTACATCATCTTGCCTTTGGTTGATGTTTTGCTCTGCAGACTATTTATGAAAATATGATTTAATGTTTCAATGAAACAGAAATACGTCTTTCTAAAATTATTCTTGGAGAACTTTTTTCATAATTGAACAAAATGTGATTTTTCATAATTTAAAATTTACATGAAATTGGGTCAATGCTGAACTCAGAATGACTTTGAAACTCAAAAATTAACTTCAATTATTAGAGTAACACTAAAGAACCAGCTTGTAAAGTTCATATCATTTCTATTGCTATCTTTTTAATGATTTATAGATTATTTATTTTTGATTTATAGATTTTAAGAAGATACTTTAATTTATCACCATGGCATTTTACAAAAATACACAGAGAAGAAAAATGTTAATTTTGTATATAATTTGTATATAATATAAAATTTTACTGTCATTAACAAATTTAAAGGGACTAAATTGAATGGAAAAACAAAATATCACCATCTTTCAATTTAACAGACAATCTCCAGCACATACCAGCTATTTAAAAACAATTTTTTAAAAATTTGCCTGAACTAGACTGCGTGCATACACATTGTTCTGCTGCTGACTACACTTTTTGAGAAACAACATTTTTCTGGAATAGTCTCTCAAGCAGCTCTTGGAATTAGTCTTAATAACCAAATATTCTCACACATAAAGCATATTTTCCCAAAACTCAAAAGAAAAGTTGGCTCTACTGCTTAATTGCTTCTAACTCCAGAACTCAGTTAACTTTGACCTCCTCCATAATTTCCACTGAATTTCATCTCATTAACTCTAATTATGTTCCCATATACATTGCCACCCACTTTCATCCACTTGTTGTTTCATCGACATAGTGTTTGGATCCCTTAAAGGTTCTTCTTTTAGAACCTTCTTATGCAAATATTCATTTTGATGATACTAAATGTTGCTTATGAATCATTTCCAGCTAAATTGGCTAATGCTTTATTTATTTATTTATCGATCAATCCATGGAAAGTCTGAAATGCTGAAAGTGTTATTTTCTACATATATCTTTGATAAATGATTCACTATTAGCTTCATTATCCTAATACAGGGAAAATAATTTCTATCTTGCAAATGTTGCAAAAGGGTGTGCTAATACACTTGAAAGACCTCTATAAATGACATCACTGCCACAAACAATGCAATATGATCATTCTTGCCTCTGATAGAAATTCGAAGTATATAAAAAAATGATCTAGTTCCTTGAATGTTAAAAACTTCTCTTAACCTCTCATCTTAGTGTAAGCTACTCCACCAAGGTTGCCTAAAGCATATGAACAGAGAATCGAGCTGGATAAATAAATGTGAAGTCATATCGGCCTGAATCTTTGGCCCAATCCTCATAGCCATCTCCTACCTGTTGAGCTGATTTGTACCATCTGTCAACACTAAAGAACACAGTGTCTTCCCAACAGCTGAAAAGCATTCCTAAGCACTGATCCTAGTATGTCTTTATATTCCTGTTATGTTTCCTGTGTAGAGGAGTGGACTTGCCCTACCTGATTGCAAGAAAATACAAACCAACTGTAAATCAAGATTGTGTTGTATCGGAGACAAAATGATAAAACAGAAGAAAATTCCCAAATAAAATCACACAAATATGGTGGATTAACTTTTGATAAGGTAGCAATGTTAATACACTGTAGAAAGGATAGTCTTTCAACAAATGGTGCTGAAACAACTTGACATTCTTAAACAAACAAAAAAATAAATTAATAAACCTCATCATATACCACTTATCGTATACAAATATAGTTCAAAATGAATCCTAGATGTAAATACAAACCCTAAAACTATGAAACTTTGTAACAGGCTTTCTCAATCTCTCTACTGTTGATTTTTTAGGAGGAATGATTCTCTCTTCTGTGGAGCTATCCTGTGCATTGTAGGATGTTCAACAGAATCCATGGCCTCTACCCACTGGATGCCAAGAGCATCCCCAATTTTTTTTTTAAGAGAGCATCCCTAAATTTTGTCCTCTTTTGAAAATGACTGTTCTGAAGAATAACATATAGGAGAAAATCTGTGTGATCTTGCATTAGATAGAGTTCTTAGATAAACCCAAAAGCACAATCTATTTAGAAATAAAGTTGAACTTCATTGAAATTAATATGTTTGCAACTAAAATGACAGCCTTGGTAAAGACTCTTTCTTATAGAGGTAAAGAAGATAAAGTCACATACCACAGACTAGGGGAAAATAGTTAAAAATCACATATGCAGGCAAGACTTGTATCCAGAATGTATAAAGACTTCTCAAAACTCAACAGTAAGAAAAAAAAAACATCCATATAAAAATAAGAAAGCTCATATTGGCTGAAGCACAAGGAAATAAAAAAGCACAAGATTAGTTTTGGAAAACTAGCTAGAGGCAGATAATGCAGGGTCTTACCTTTGGTTTAAGTTTTCATTGCTTTAAGAACAATCAGAAATCATTTATGACTTTAAAGAAGGGAATGCAACATGAAATTTGTCTCCAGTTTCAAGGAACTAAAGGAAAACAAGATATGTTAGAAACCACATAGAAAACTATACCCATAGTTCTAAAGAGAGATGATGGCTTGTGGTAATAGTGAGCTGGTTGCAGTAGATATTGAGAGAAGTGCACTGACCAAAGGTGCATTTGGGAAGAGAAACTCACAAAGTATGAGTATAGTGGAGTGGTTAAGAGTTCTGTGTCTCCATAAAACAGAGTTGGGTTTTCTTTCATGTGTGGGTCATGATACTTGGAAGAGTGTGTTAGAACCTCTCCCTGGTGAAACAGACATTTAACTGTTGGACATTATTATTTTTAAAATTTAATTCTCTACCAATTCTCCTAAAGGCATACAGCAAATGGAAAACTATTCAAAAAATCTAGGAAGTTTTTGTAAGAACATTGAGAGCCTGTGTTTCTGAGCCACAAACCCACACTTATGTCCTTTTTGGCCAATTCAGTGTGATAGACATTATAATCTGGGGCTATAATTTTACCCTGGAGGGTCTAGGCCACCTCTATCTCTCAAAAACTGCCTCAGCTTATCATCACAGAAGCTCTATTCTGGGAAAGTTCTAAGAGGACTGGTCAACCTTCTCCCACCTAGCCCTCATTCATAGAGTGGAAGCTCTACCTTACCATGGGAGGCCTAGAATACTGGTTTGGAAACCTCCAAACATGTTCACTTGTAGGGCAGAAGTTTCACACTAGGAAGAACAAACCAAGAAGACCAACAGCTACCATCCACCCAGAGTCTTGTTCTTAGAGTGGGGGTGTCACTCAAGAAGAAGTTACTTGCTGTCCTCGCCCTGAACAAATTTCAGTGGCAGTTTCTTCCCAGGGAAGGAGGAAGCCTTAAGAACACATTGCTTCACACTGGTTCCTAAGGAGACTAACTTTATCTGAAACAGACTGTGAGGAAGTTCATGCTTAAGGATGTTGCCAAAACATGGAGTTTTTGACGCTGAACAATTAAAAGGAGACTGGTAGCTCCATGACCCTCATAATAACAAGTGAAATGGTAGACTGACTAGAAGTTTAACGGAGAGAACCAAGGAAAGAGACAACTATGAAGAGAACTCTTGGTGTCAAGCCAACCTCAATATCAGATCATGCTAAGCGACAATTTATGCCCAAGGTCATTGCTGAAAACAATAGAGTGAGTGGAGGCTAACATCTGGGTGTGATACCAATAGAGACAGAACAACTCAGGCACTCTGGGAGACTGAGCACATACTGTAGGATATGCACTCCGAGGAGTGACATTAGAGGCTAGACGCTGCAAGGTAAACAAACTTCAATGAATGTGTCACTAAAAAAATATAAAAGCAAACAAAACCAACAACAAATCACAAAGGAGAATGAGTATCTATAGTTGCTAAAATGTATTATCTAAAATGTATAGTTTTTAACAAAAAAAAATGACATCCAAAGAAACATTAATATGTGACCCACACATAGGAAAAAGATCAGAGAATACAGCCAGCCTTTGAGAAGCCCAAATGTTGGACTTAGCATATAAAGAGTTCAAAGTAGATATTATAAATATTTATTTTTTTTAAGATTTTATTTATTTATTTGACAGAGAGATAGAGACAGCCAGTGAGAGAAGGGACACAAGCAGGGGGAGTGGGAGAGGAAGAAGCAGGCTCCCAGCAGAGCAGGGAGCCCAATGCGGGGCTTGATCCCAGGACCCTGGGATCATGCCCTGAGCCGAAGGCAGACGCTTAACGACTGAGCCACCCAGGTGCCCCAAAGTAGATATTATACATATTTAAAAGAACTAAAGGAGGCTGTTTCAAAGAATTAAAGAAAGGCAAGATACATAGTTCATCAAATAGATAATATTAATAAATATATAGAAATTATAAAATATAACCAAATGGAAATCCTGAAGTTGAAAAGTACGTAATTGAAATGAAAAATTCACTAGAGGGACTCAACAGAAGATTTGAGCTGGCAAAAGTAACCAGAACGTCTGAAGACAGATCAATAGAAATTATGTAATCAGAAAAAAAAAAAAGAAAGAAAGAGTGAAGATAAATGAACAGATACTGAGAATGACATGGGACATTAAGCATATAAAGATATGTATAATAGAGACACCGGAGGAGATGAGAGAAAGGAGCAGGAAAAAAAATATTTAAAAAATAATGGCTGACAATTCTCAAGTTTGTTAAATTAATAGTCCACACATTCAAGAACCTCAGTGAATTCCAAGTAGGATAAATGCATAGAGATCTACAGCCAGACACGTCATAGTCCAAATACCAAAAGAAAAAGAAAACACTTTGAATGCAACAAGGAAAAATGATGCATCATGTACAAGAGAACCTGAATGAGCTTACTCCACATCAGAAACAATCAAGGCAGAAGGCAGTAAGATAAAATATTCAAAGTGCTGAAAAAACCCTATCAACCAAAAATTTTATATCCAATAAAACTCTTTTTCCATGGAACACTACATCAAAAGCTAATGATGTACTATATGGTGACTAACATATCATATTTAAAAAATAAATAAAAAATAAATGAGTGAAAAAAGGTTAAATTAATAAATCAAATATTTTATTTCCTGCAAACAGAAAACCAAAAAAACAAAACAAGACCAAAAATCCCACAAAAAAACAAAAAAACTCTCTTTCCAAGGTAAAGATATAACAAGGACATTTCCAGATCAATAAAAAACAGAGAATTTGTTAGAAGTAGAACTACTTTGCAAAAAATACTAAAGGCAGTTCTTCAGGCTGAAAGCAAGCGACAGCAGACAGTAATTTGAATCTGCATGAAAAAAAAAGAGTACCAGCAAGGTAACTTTGTAGAGAATAACATATCTCTTCTTTCTTCTCTTAACTAGTTAAAAAAGCAATAGCATAAAATAATATGTATGTAATTGTATTGTTGGGACTAAAACATAAAAAAGTGTAGTATGTCTAAAATTAACAGCAGAGAAGTCAGCCGGGAAAAAACTGTCCTGCAGTAAGGAAATGACATTCGATAGTAATCTAAATCCAGAGGAAGAAATTAAGCAGAAATGGCAAATAACAAGGTTAATGCTCTATAAGCATGTAATATTTCTGTTTTTTTCTTTCCTCCATTAAAAAAAAGCACAGAAATAATAATTATGAGAATCACATTGTTAGGTTTGTAATATAGATAGTTATAACATTTGTAACAATAACAGTAAAAACAATAAGGGAAAGGAAAGAAAGGAGTAGAGAAATACAAGTAAAATTTCTATATTCCAGTAGAATTAATTAGTATAAATCTGAAATAGATTCTGATAGATTAATATTGTAAGCTCTAGAGAAACCATAAAAACCTCTTTGAATATTAAAATTTTCCAAGTTAAATTATTAAATGTTACACTAGAAAATATTCATTCAGTGTAAGAGAAGGTAGTAAAGGAGAAACAGAGGAACCAGACAGACATGAGATATGAAACATAACAAAGAAGAGATAGCTATTCAACAATATCAATAGTAGCAGTAAATGTGAATGAGTTAAACAATCCAATCCAAAGAAAGATATTCTCAAACTGGATTTTTAAAAATATCCAACTAAATTCTGTTTAAAGGAGAAACACCTCAGTTTCAAAGATACATATGGACTGAAAAGGACAGAAGATATACCATACAAACATCAACCTTAAAAGAGCTGTAAAATATCAGAAAAAAATAGATTTTGAAACAACAAATATATACCTAGAGATTAAAAAGGACATTTTGTAATGATAAAAGTATCAATCCATCAGGAATACATACAGTTATAAGCAGATATGTGCCTAATGGAGCCCTAATGTACATGAGAAAAGACTGTCAAAATTGAAAGCAGAAACAGCAATGTCAACAGCAGTTAGAGAATTTATTACCACACATTTAATAATGGATAGAACAGTGAGACGAAAGATTAACAAGGATATAGAAGATGTAAATGAAACTCAGTAAATTTAAAAGGATTGAAATCCTTCTGATCACAGTTGAATTAGTAATCAATAACAAGGAAATTTGGAAAATTCACACATATGTAAAATTGAACTATACCCTTATAAATCTCAAATGGGTCAAAATTAAGTAATAGGAGAAATTCCTTGAGATGATTTGAAACAAAACACAACATTCTTGAAGGAATCAAGTTGAAGGACTCACACCTCTTCATATCAACATTTGCCATGAAACTACAGTAATCTTGACAGTGTGGTATTGTCCTAATGATAGACATATCAACCAACTGAATAGAATTGAGAGTTCAGAAATGAATTTATACATTTCTGGTAAATTGTATTTCAACAAGAGTGTCAAGACAATTCAATCAGGAAAGCATTCCCCGCCCCCCAAAATGGCACTGAGACAACTCTATATCCACATGGAAAAGAGTTAATTTGTGTTCTTTCCTCACATAATTACCCTCCCCAATAAAAGTATAAAATAAACATAGACAAGTGTAAGAACTAAAATTTTTAAAAATTGTAGAAAAAAATTCTAGCAGTGAAATCTTGTAATTTTGAGGAGGCAATGGTTTCGTTTTTCTTTTTCTTTCTCTCTTTCTTTCTTTCTTTCTTTCTTTCTTTCTTTCTTTCTTTCTTTCTTCTTCTTTCCTTCCTTCCTTCCTTCCTTCTTTTTTAAGGGACATCAGAAACGTAAATGACAAAACGAAAAAGAAATACATCGGACTTCATTGAATTTAAAACTTTTGTGCTTCAAAATATAATGTGAAAGACATGAAAGATAACCCACGAAGTGGAAGAAAATATTTGCAATTCATATCTGATAGGAGTCATGTACCCAGAATACATAGAGAACTCTAATAACTCAATAACAAAAGAACAAACAACCACATTTTAAAATGAGCAAAAGTTCTCAATAGGATTCTCCAAAGATTACATAAAAATCATCAGTTAGCACATGAGAAGATGTGCAACATCATTAGTCATTAGGTAAATGCAAATCAAAACCACAATAAAATACTATTTCACAAACACCAAAATAAGAGACTAGCATGTATTGGCAGAGATGTGGAGAGGTCAGAACCCACATATATTGTTAATAGGAATGCAAAATGAATTTGGCAGTTCCTCAAATTATTAAACATAGAGTTACCATATGACCCAGGGTTTCCACTCCTAGGTATATACCTAAGTGATAGTATAAATCTTAGCAATATTCTAATTACAGAGTATATCACAGTGTTTTAATTTTTTTGTTGTTATTGGAATAAAAACTTTTCATTTCCTATTAGAACTCACACATGATGGATCTGGACACTTGGTATGTGATTAGTACCATGTGTTTCATCTACATTAAGTATACCCATTCATCGCTTTTCTAACTACAAAGATGTCATACAGTTAAACCTTCACCAGTATGGCTGCAAAGGATATAGCCAATAACCCAGCTTGAGCCGAGGATCCTGGGAATCACAAGATTTTATTTCTCCTGTTAGTCTTGGGACAATTCTATTCTCCAGGGTCTCTGAGGGCCTTTAAGGAAATCTTTAATTCTCTACAAATGAGTTATTTAAGACACAAGCAAAAAAGGTAGATGGAGTCCTAAATTTTACAGACTGGAGACAGGAAAACATGTATCATTAAACATACTGACCCCATAACCCATGAGATGATTAAGCATTAGATAGAGACTAAGGAATAACTCATTTTGAGGGTTGTAGTTTTCATGCAATTTATCTAGTCAGTAATTAAGAAAATCACTCATCAAAGAAGGAAAATATCCCATATCTGTCAAACAAAGATGAAACAAATGATAGCTTTTTAGGAACTGGGAATTCTGCCAGGAACTATGCACATCAACCTACTTCTCAGATGCATATATGAGAAAAGATTTTGCCCACTATTTTGTTCAAATCATATACCCACATTACATCATATCTCTTGATACATTTTAAGTATGGGTGATATTCATCACATCATATATACATATATATATATATACATTCATACATATAAATGCATACAGAAACGTATATAGCACATACATACTAGTATGCATATAAAACAGAATGAAACAAATAAAAATACATCATAAAATATATTCAGCCTATCCCCAAGATTCAAATAATATCGCTCCAGGAGTGACTGAGTGGTTCAGTCGGTGAAGCATCTGACTCTTGATTTCAGCTCAGGTCAAGGTCTCAGGGTCCTGGGATTGAGCCTCTTGTCAGGCTCTGCATTGCGCACAGAGTCTGGTTATCCCTCTTCCTCCCCCAGCTTGGGTTCCCTCTCTAAAATAAATAAATAAAAATCTAAACATAAAAAAATATATATCATTCCAAATTTCCTACCAGTAGTAACTCAAAATACATTTCAGGAAATGGTTTGATATCCTTAATAATATTTTATTTTTTTTTAAATTTTTTTAAAGATTTTATTTATTTATTTGACAGAGATAGAGACAGCCAGAGAGAGAGGGAACACAAGCAGGGGGAGTAGGAGAGGAAGAAGCAGGCTCATAGTGGAGGAGCCTGATGTGGGGCTCAATCCCATAACGCAGGGATCACGCCCTGAGCCGAAGGCAGACGCTTAACCGCTGTGCCACCCAGGTGCCCCCTTAATAATATTTTAAAACACCATACAAAAAAATTTGAGATTTTTAAAAATAAATGAAAATGAAAGAAAAATGAATAATGAAAAAAAAAGGAAATTTAAAACGGTTTAGGAGAAGTAAAATCTATATTGTGGTTGGTAAATTATGTAAACAGCACTATGGACATTTGAATAAGTGACATAAAAGATATTTTTGAGGTGTTCTTCCATAACGTAAAAGGACAAAAACTTACAGGAAGATTTAAAAAAGAGTTTAAAGGGGCGCCTGAGTGGCTCAGTTGTTAAGTATCTGCCTCCAGCTCAGGTCATGATCTTGGGGTCCTGGGATTGAGCCCTGGGTGCTCAGTGGGAACCTGCATCTCTCTCTCCCACTCTCCCTGCTTCTGTCCCCTCTCCCTCTCTCTCTCTGTCAAATAAATAAATAAAATCTTTCTTAAAAAAAGTTTAAAAATTTAGGACAACCATTCAATCTATGACTTATATGGAACCCTTTGGAAGGAACAAGAAGTTAGCAAAAGACATGATCACAAAGTATACGTTAAAATAAAAGACATAAATAGCAGATTTGAATAAAATAAATAAAAAATAAATGAACAAGGGGTGCCTGGATGGCCAGGCTGGTTAAATGTCTGCCTTCGCCTCAGGTCATGATCTCAGGGTCCTGGGATCCAGCCCTGCATTGGGCACCCTGCTTAGCAAGGAGCCTACTTCTCCCTCTCCCTCTCCCTCTCCTCCCACTCATTTTCTCTGTCAAATAAATGATATCTTTAAAAAAAAAAGTGTCTAGGCAAAAATAATACCTGTATAAGAGAACAATGAGTTAATAAGAGCTAACTTCTCAGAAATCATAAAGGACAGGAAAAGAGAATGAAATAGCATCCTTAAAGTGTTCCAAAAAAAAGATAAATTCAGTATTCTATATCCAGCATAAATACCCTTAAAGAATGAAATTGATATGAAGACATTTTCAGATTAAAGAAAACAAAGAAAATTCATTACCAGAAGATCTACACTACGATATGCTCAAGGAATTTCTTCAGAATGAAGGGAAATGATAACTAATAGAAACATGAATCATCAAAAAGAAACAGAGTATAGGAAATGGTAAATATTTGAGTAAATGCAAAATAATATTATTTTTATTTCTTCTTAAAGCAGAAAAGAGGGAAGATACATATTGTCAATATCATGTATAAAAGTGGTTTGCCACTGCAAATGCTAGAGTTTTTAAAAGAATAAAAAACATTATGGATAAGTTTATGCTCAGACATTTGACAACCTAGATGAAATGGACATATTTCTTGAAATATGCAAATTATCAAAACTGATGCAAGGAGAAATAGAAAATTCTAATGGCCTGATATCAATTAAAGAAATATAATTCACAATGAAACCCAGAAGGAAAAATACAGGCCCAGATGACTTCACTGGTTTAATTCAATAATTTAGTTAACAATGAAATAATACAAATCCCATACAAACTCTGTCATTAAAAGGAGGAAATACATTTCAACCTGTTCTGTGGCACCAGTATTGCCCTGAAACAAAAGTCAAAGACATCACAAGAAAGAAAGATAAAGCTCAATATCCTACATGAGCATACAAAAAAAAATGTTCAATAAACTTTATCAAGTAGAATCCAACAAAATAAAAGTGATAATGCATCATACCCATGTGTTCTGTTTCTGGAAATAAATGGTTAGCTCAACATTTGAAAATCAATGATGTAATTCAGAATATTAGTAAGATAAAAAAGGAAAAACCAAATAGTCTTTTAAATAGATCTAGGAAAAGCACCTAACAAAATCCAACACTCATTCATGCTAAAAATTCTCTGCTAACTATGAAATTTCCTCAATCAAATTAAGGACATCTACAAAAAAATCTGCAACAAAGATCATACTGAATGGTGAAATAACGCTATCTGCATGAGATCAGAATCAAAGCTTGATGTTCACTCTCACTGCTTCTATCTAACATTGTATAAGAGATCCTGAACTGTACAATGAAGCAGAAAAACTAAATAAAAGGCATAGAGAAAAGAAAGAATAAAACTGTCTTTACTTAATTACGTGACTATGAACACAGGCAGTCCCAAGGTATCTACCAAGAAGCTACTAGAACTAATCAGTGCATTTAGCAGGGCCTCAGGATACAAGATCAATATCAAAAGTTTGACTGTATTTTTATGTACTATTAAACAAATGGAAAATGACATTTTAACAGAGTGTATTTGGAAGAGCGTTAAAAAGTACTTACGGATAATTTTTTTAAATGTATAAGACCTTTACCCTGAAATGCAGAAAACACTGAAAAGGAATATCAGAGAGGACTCACATATATGGAGAGAGAAAAAATGGTCATGAATTGGAAGACTGGGTGTGATTAAAATGGCAGTTCACCTCAGATTGATCTATTGATTGATGTAATCCCAAATATCTTAGCCAGCATTTTTTGAAGAAATTGACAAGGTCATGCTAAAATACAAACAGTAAGGCAAAGGACCTAGAATAACCAATTTCTTTTTTTTTCTTTTTTTAAAAATTATTTATTTATTTGAGAGACAGAGAGAGTGCACAAGTGGGGGGGAGGGGCAGAGGGAGAGGGAGAAGCAAACTCCCTACTGAGCAGGGACCTAGATGCAGGGCTTGATCCCAGGACCCTGACATCATGACCTAGGCCGAAATCAACCACTTAACCAACTGAGCCACCCAGGTGCCCCTAACCAAACACTTTTATAAAATAAAAACAGCTTGAAGAACTTACACTATCTTATTTTAAGACTTAATATAAACTTCAATTATCAAGAGAGTATAGTGTTACTGTAAGAATAGACATATAGAACAATGGAACATAATGAACAATTAAGAAATAGATTTTCCACTTAAAAGATCACTTGATTTCCTAGAAAGGCATTAAGATAATTTAATGAGCGGAAGATAGTCTAGTCAACAAATAATGTTGGAGCAAATAGCAACCCACATAGAAAGAGTAACACTGACCCCTACTTCATTCCAAATAGAAAATTAACTTGGAATGGATAATAGACCTAAATGTAATTGCCTAGGCTTTTAGAAGAAAAGAGATGATTTCTAGATATTGGATTAGGAAAAGATTTTTAAGCAGGATATAAAAAGCATGGACCATAAAGTCTTTAAAAAATGACAAAAATAAACCATCAAAATTGAAAACTTTTTCACTTTGAAAGATAGTTATGAAAATGAAAAGCCAAGCTACAGACTGGGAAAAATATGTATATATGATACAAGGCTTGCATTGAGATTATAAAAAAACTATTATGATTTAAGAATAAGGAGATAATCCAATTTTAAAAGTGTGTAAAAAGTGGGAACATACACGTTATTGAAGCCCATGAAAATATGTGTAACATCCCCAGTCATCAGAAAAATAAAAATTAGAACAATAAGATACCAACTCACTAGAACAGCTAAAGTTAAAAAGACTGACAATACCAAGTGGTGATGAGGTTATAGAGCAACCATGACACTCATAACTTGCTGTGGGAATAGAAAATTGTGTAGTCATTTTGAAACACAGTTTCACAGTGTCATATAAAGTTCAACATAGATTTACCATCAGACCTAGAAACACTACTCCTAATTATTTTCTCAAGGGAAATGAAAACAGATGTTCACACAAAAATTGTACATCGATGACTACAGCAACACTATCATAAAAGTCAGAAGATGGAAACCATCAAATAGCCACCAACTGGTGAGTGAATAAACACACTGGAGAATATCCACACTATGGAAGCTGCTCAGCAATAAAAACAGACAAAATGTTAACACATGTGACAACATGGGTGAATCTCAAAAAGATTACGCTACATGAAAGAAGTCTAACAAACGATTGCAAATCGGGGGAACCGTTTTCTAAAGTGTCTTTTTTTTACATCTGTAAAGGGCCCAGAACATGTGACCTGTAGAGTCCCACAGTCTGGATTTTACTACTTGCACAGTCTTGATGCAATTCAGTATGTTCCTCTGCTTTTTGTTTTTCCTGCAAATAGATGGTTGATCCAGAGAAGGTTCACATACAGTTTTAAACCCTCTAGCAAAACTACCATTTTTATGAAATTTAATTACAAAAAAGATAGCACGTGAGTGGTTGTCTGGGTCAGGGTTAAGGTAAGCAGACCAACTACAAAGAAACATGAACAAACATTTGGGTGATAGAAACATTTCTGTCTTATTTGTGTTGGTGGTGGTCACATAACACTATAGAATTATCCAAATTTATCAAACTATACAATCAAAGTTAGTGAATTTTATTGTAAAGTAATTATATCTCAATAAAATTGGAAAAATAAAGAAAATCCCCAAAATACGAAATAATGTAGAAAAAAATGAACATATAAAAACCTCCAGATGTCCACGATTTCATTACACATAAACATTTCAGTATTTCATCTCAGCCTTAGGATTTTCAGTGCTTACATAGATGCATTTGCATTTCTTTTTATAAAAATGTTATATAGAACATATTTTAAAATATACTTAAAAGCAATGAATATTCCTTTAAAAACCTAAAATGTCAAAAATAAATAAAGATAATTTACAATGATTGATTTCTGCTATTAGACAAATTAATTAAAATTAGTAATTCAAGGACATGGAATTCATGGCATATGTATCCTTTCTTTGCCGATCCTAGAACACTAGAAACTGTGTGGTTTATAGCATGATCTTCATTACTCAGTTATTCATTTCTTGCTCAGCTCCATGACCACTCAAAACAATACATGCTCCTTCTTTCTTCAGCATTTACTCACAAAAAATGTAAACTATTTATATACTTAGTGGATTATGCCAATAGAATTGCTAATTCTAAAGAAATGTTTTTCCAAGCAGAAATAACTGTGCAAAGCAACATAATGGACACTGACATTCACAAGAAATTGAAGAAGTGGTTTTCTGAATCTTCAAACTGAGTGACCTGGGATAATTTTATTTTTATACTGGTAAATTTATCATCTGTAGACTTCTTATTTGAAATCTTTTTATAAGGGACCTGTGATATAGTAAGTTTTAACTATGAATATAAAAATGAGACAGTTTGTGTAATATATTTCCAACTATAATTTAAACAAAACGATTGTGTGGAAAGTATCTAATTAAAAAATTGAGTTTCATGGATGACATGCTATTAGTGAAGTATGAATCAACTCGATTAAATGTTGGAATGTATATTTGACAAGAATATCTGTCAGTAACTCTGAACCTTACGGAGCTCTTTAAAAGTTTTTGTTTTTTAATAATTTTTTATTATGCTATGCTAGTCACCACACAGTACATCCTTAGTTTTTGATGTAGTGTTCCATGATTCATTCTTTGAGTATAACAGCCAGTGCTCTATGCAATATGTGCCCTCCTTAATACCCATCCCTGGGCTATCCCAATCCCCCACCCCTCTCCCCGCTGAAGCCCTAAGTTTGTTTCCCAGAGTCCATAGTCTCTCGTGGTTCATTCCCCCTTCTGTTTACCCCACCCTTCATTCTTCTCTGCCTTCTCCTACCAATCTCCCTGCTATTTCTTATGTTCCATAAATGAGTGAAACCATATGATAATTGTCTTTCTCTGCTTGACTTATTTCACTTAGCATAATCTCCTCCACTCCCATCCATGTTGCTGAAAATGTTGGTTAATCATTTGTTCTGATGGCTGAGTAATATTCCATTGTATACATGGACCACATCTTCTTAATCCATCTGTTGAAGGACATCTTGGCTCCTTCCACAATTTAGCTATTGTGGACTATGCTGCTTTGAACATAGGGGTGCATATGACCCTTCTCTTCACTACGTCTGTATCTTTGGGGTAAATACCCAATAGTGCAATTGCTGGATCATAGGGTAGCTCTATTTTTAATTTTTTAACATTTTAAGTATATAAGGAGCACAATAGTGGCATTGATAAATTCTATCAAAACCCAAAATTTATTTTTCCTCTATGACCAAAAGTGTCCATATCAAGAATTCTGCTTAATCTTTTAAGAGAGAGCACTGTCTGAAGTGGCTGTTAGTTGGCTCTTTGACAAATGGCCTATGCCCATACAGAGCAATAAACTGCAAAATATCTGACTGTTCATTCACCGCTCAAAAAATCTCCCTGACAGGTAGCACCAAAACAGCATCAGAGGCCAAACAGGAATAGACATGTCTTTAATAAGCTGAGGGAGAAGCCACGATTCACATCCAAGTTTTTTCTGCATCTTGCCTCTTTCTCTAACAAGGCCCAGGACTTGAGTACTCTTCTGGAATACCAAGTGCATGAGGATTGGGAAGCTGCTGCACCTCTCCTCCCTATACTTAGATTAAAGCTGATCTCAGTTGTCTGGATGTATTTATACAGGATGGCCAGCTGCAAGGCAGCTTAACTGGTAGAGGTCAAATAATAGGCATCTTTAAACATCTATTCCGAAGGAAGAAAAATCCCCCACAATACCACAGTTGAAGGAGAAACAGTACCTTTGTAAAACTGTTGTTTGAACAGGTACCTTTCCTAAGCCTGGACGGTCACTTTGCAGCAAAGGTCAAAGTTAAACAAAAGCAGGTGTTAACAATCTGGGCCTAGAAAGCCCATCTAAAATTTGATGCCTGGTTAATGGAATGGTTTCAGGAATTTTAGTTTTTAATTCTTCTAGGACTGAGTTTCCCACTGGATTGGGGATCTGTTGCTGCTATATTGCTTTATATTCATCCCACACTGTGGGGGAAAAGTCCATGAGATGCAAAGGTGGTTGAAATGAGAAGTCATCAGGGTAATGGGTTGGAAAAATAATTTCTAACGAGGTTAAAATCCTGAACCTGTAACTTGGAGTTGTCTGCAAGATTCGTGTTTCTCCCTCTTCAAAATGAGGGTATTAATATGAACCTACATATTTATCCTAAAGCATGTTGGATAAATTAAAGATTTGGTGTAATATCCTTAACAAACAGAACACCCTCAGTGTTATGCCAGTTTCCTTCTCCTTTTCTTTTTCTCAGGATAGTCTCTAAGCCCCAGATAGCCAAGTTGCAATTCTTCTTCCTTGTATACATAATTTAACACCATTTTTTATTTTTGTCTCATCCACTTGATCTATTTAATCCTGTATATCCCTTTTTATCCCATTCCCATCCCCTGTTCTCATATACACAAACAGATATACCTACCATACACATATCAACACATATGTACCTACCAACACATAACAACACACAGATCTGTCTAGGATACTTGACTTAAAAGTTCATCTTTCCTGGGGCACCTGGCTGGCCCAGCTGGTAAAGCATGCAACTCTTGGTCTTGGGGTTGTGAGTTCGAACCCCATGTTGGGTGTAGAAATTACTTGAAAATAAAGTCTTTAAAAAAAGTTCATCTTTCCCATTTTCTAGGCTGAAGCCTATCATAGTTAGAACATAGATAAAGAGTTCATACTTGACTAGTTCCTACATTCTACTGGCTCAAAATCAAGTTACATTATAGCCAGTTGCAGAACACTCAAACCATTTTTCACATTTTTCCAGTTCCACTTTCTGTATGCTCTGTTGTTCCCTGCTCTGTTGAACTTAGGCCTGCTGTATGCTATGCTTTGGCTAATGAAATTTAAGAAGAAATGAAATATTTCACTTCTTGGCAGAGGTTTTAAGAGCCAATGCTTATGTCATGTATTTTTTTCTTTCCTTCTTCTGACTAAAAATGTTCCGTAAAGTGGCTGCTCCATTAGCCTGGGTCCCCAAAAGAGGACAATAATGATAATACAGATCATGGCTCCCAGACAACTTTCGATGGAAATGTGGTAGGCAGTTAGACAGTTGTGTAAGGCCTGGGTCCCACAGGAAGGGTTGGGGGGAGCAGATGTTTGGTGGGAGACATCTGAGAGCTGCAGTGAGGCATGTCCTGCCCAGATGGCCAAGAGGAATTCCAATACAGAAGCCACTGGATGTGCATTAGCATTGTGGTTCGGCCCACGCCTGGGGGCTTTCTTAGGGGATGCGCTAAGTAAAAAGACGAAAGAACTTCACTCAGGTGCACCACATAAGGAAGAAACCTTCCTTCTTGGCCAGCTGTAGGAAAATCAGAGGCCTATTCTGGCAGTGCTCCACAAGCCGAATCAAACCTCACTGGCCCAAGATGGTGAATGCCATGACCGAAAACCCCTAACCCAATTCAAAAGAAAAGGCTGTAAACCCTGCTTCCTACCCCCAGCAGTGAATATTCCACCCCCTAGTTAAGAAAAACCCTGGGGTCAATTACATTCAGGGCATGTAAGTCTGTCTCTCACACTGCCCACTCACCCCTCTTGTGAGTATACTTAATAAACTCTGCTTGCATGTGCTTTCTAGTCTCTTGACTGAATTCTTTGCTGTGAGAAGACCAAGGACCTAGGCCATATCACTCCAGGTGGTAACCGAAATGTATCATAAAGAGGAAATAGAGGTTTGGGAGATTTTATTGCTACAGTTTCATCTACCCTCTCATGGCTAATATACTGCTCTAGATTGAACTAGGTTATTTTGTGTAAATAGACTTCAGCCTTATTTTTTGTTCTTGAATATAATTTTGGTAAACCTTTCTAATATGATAGCAATTTCATTAGCTGAATCAATTTATATACTCCAACTCCACATTAAGAGACAATAGCTCTGTGCTTGAGTCTCTAGTTCCTACTCACATTACTTGATAATAATTTCTTTTTTTAATGATTTTTATTATATTATGTTAGTCACCATACAGTACATCCCCGGATTCCGATGTAAAGTTCGATGCTTCATTAGTTGTGTATAACACCCAGTGCACCATGCAATACATGCCCTCCTTACTACCCATCACCGGTCTATCCTAAACCCCACCCCCCTCCCCTCTGAGGCCCTCAGTTTGTTTCTCTGAGCTTCCCATTAATATAATCCTCCCATCTGTTGTAAAAAAAATTATCTTTAGCACCTCACTGATGATTGCTTTCATGAATTGTGATCTGATAATGGCCATTCCTCCTTGTGCATCAAGCCTTATGTCCTTAGTGTCTTTTTTCAGTACCAGTGCCTGGATGTAGTCCCTTTGTCGTCTATTCAGCTGTGGCAAAATTTGGTTTCTACATTTCTCTCAGCCTATAATATGAATAATTTTGATCAAGCCACACTTTGATCAATAATGGAATACCCACTCTGTGAGCTACTGACTTTGTGGCATTATCCTTTTAAGTTTTAATTCTGACTCATCTTATGATTTTTTGTGAAAATTTAATAAAACATATTACCAAAGATAGTTTGACTAATTGTGTGTGCCAAGTTCACTTATCTACAGGACTGGGAAAACAATTCAGAAAAGTAAATCTGAATTTTCTACCACTCCTATGTGTATGAATACGCACATGCATACATTCACTCTTCGAGCTTAGTGAATTGCCTTGTAGATTTTTTCATAGATCTTGAAGTTGTTAAGAATTTTTTTTTGAAAGAATGCTGTCACATGAAACTCACCATCTAGTTCTCCAGTGAGCAAGTTTGGACAGGGGCCTTGGCACAAATTTGAAGTGAGCAATACAACGCTAGGGGAATATTTGGCCTAGCATATGGGTTAGGCTTGGCATTAATTTAAATATTGGCTGTCTGACATATTGCATATTTCCCCATCTGACTAGTTGCAGGCAATATGAAATGAACAAGTGACACACACACGGGAAACGGCCTTACTTCTGATCTCATCACCTCAGTGGTCAGCTGCTGCTCCAACTCATCACAGATCATGACACCAGTGAGTTAAGAGAGAACAAATCAACAAAATAGGGCAGCATATAAAAAGGGTAAGTTTTGGGGGTGCCTGGCTGGCTCGGGTGGTAGAGCATGTGACTCTTGATCTCTGGGTTGTAAGTTTGAGCCCCAGTCTGGGTTTAGAGATTACTTTAAAAAAATAAAATCTTAAAAAAAGAAAAAAAGGATAGGGGCACCTGGGTGGCTCAGATGGTTAAGTGTCTGCCTTCAGCTCAGGTCATGATCTTGGGGTCCTGGGATGAAGCCCTGTGTCAGGCTTCCTGCTCAGTGGGGAGTCAGCTTCTCCTTCTCCCTCTGCCTCTCCCCCTATGTGTGCTCTCTCTCTTATAAGTAAATGAAATCTTTTTTTTTAAGGATAAGTTTTTTTAAAAACCACTTGGGTTCAAACATTTTTATTCCTATTTATCAGCTGTGTGACCTTGAATAAATCGCTTAATCTTGGTAAGTCACACTTTACGATCTTTACAATCGTGATACATGGTAGCGCTTAACTCAAAGGATGGTTGCAAGAGTAAAATGGCTTAATATATGAAAAATATTTATCTTAGTGTCTGGTACAAAATATAAGCAAAGTGAGCTGTCACTATCATTATTATTATTAAGCTCAGGATACAGTCATGCATTTTACTCATCCTCTACTCTTGTCTTATCTCACTTTCCTTATAACCAAATTACCCGAACTATCCCAATTTTCTGCATAGCACACTCATGAGTCTCTGTTTATTCCTGTTCCTCCATTCCTTCAAATCTTTCCAGCTCTGTATGGCTGTGTTTGCGTAGGAAAATGGCACTCTGTGAATGTAAACTCCTTACCTCTTCCCTCATCTGTGCCCCCTTTGCCTCGCCAGATGGCTCATCTCTTCAGGACCCAGCAGGTCATTAATTACCGGATAAGGGTAGTGCCATGCTAACCTACCTCTTCGATAATTATAATAAAATATTAATGCCAAAGCTACTGAAAAATTAAACTGTGTGTGAGCTTCCTGAGAATTATGCAGCAGTAACTCTGAGAGTAAACTGTTGTTACCCAAACAAACTGTTAAAGTAAACTGTTGTGGCAGCTCGGAGAGGCAGCCATACTGAGGGCACATATTCTTCATGTCCCTCCTTTTTCGTTATTTGGCAGGAAATGCTCTTAGCATCCAGCTCTGGCTGGTGAAAAAAAAAAAAACACGTGTCAGGAAGTTGTTTAAGGATTTCTTTCTCCCTGTGAGTCCTGAGGATAGGACTTTGCTTGCTCTTTGATTTTACAGATGAGAAAATTGAATCCCAGAAACATTGTCACTTGCCCCAAATCTTGTACTGAGTACCATATTGAGTGTATTTCTCAAAATCATCCATTTTCCTTTTTATTCTTTACTTTCCCCAAGTGTTCCTCCTGCTAGGCACTAGCTGTCCCATGCATATTAATGCTCTTCCAGTACTTCTTTTTCTTCCTTATTTTGTTTTCTTTTGCATGTTTTCTCTTCCATTCCTTCCAAAAACCAGAATCATAGTGAAATGTTAGAATCATAGTGAAGTCTTCCCTTTGACCCACTAACGGCACCCCCCTTATCAATGCCAACACAAAGCCTGTGGTTTATATTTGTCGTTCTTGGGTTCCATGCCTTTATTTCCAAATATGTTATGCACTCTTTGATGAAGAGGCCCATGTCTTCTTTCAAGGAGATTTTTGAAAACATGAAATCATTCTATATATACACAAATTGTGTGTAAGTCTAGACCGTCTACAGAGTGATAAAGTGACCTTGGGTGCTCAGGACTAGCCTACAGAACAGAACATCACCAGCATCATAAAGCTCCCAAAGCCATCTCATGGAGGGAATACTCTCATCCTCAGACTTAATCACTAATCCTAATTGTGTGTTTATTATTCCCTTGATTTTGACTGTAATTTCACTATGGATGTATATCTATCATCAAACATCATATCGCTGATCTGAATGGTATCACACTGAATAGGCTCCTTGTCTCTTTCATTATTTTACTGTTAGGATTCAGCGCAAAGCCTGAGAAAGTAGAAATAGTGGTGTTGTGATGATGATGATGATGATGATGATGATGATGATGATGATGGTAAGCAAAAGAATGGTCTCTCTCACTGAATATTCATAGCTTCCCTGTGAGGTGCCTTAGAGGAATAGTACGGTCTCCATTTGATGGATGGAGGACATGAGACTCTGGGAAGCTTTGCTGATGCAGTTTTACCCCTGACTTGGTAGACAGAGGGTCAGAGGCATTTTATTCCTGACTCTTCCTCCACTCCCGTTGCTGGCAAAGGAGGCAGCCTTGCAGTGTAGTTTTGGTTTTACTCCTGTGAGAACCATTTTTGAGATTTCTTAAACTTGGACCACTTCCCATGTTTACTTTTCTCACCCCCACCGTCACGGTCATGCTGAATGCATGTGTTAGAGGAAATGGAGAAGTCAGATGCTGACAATAGTTGCCTCTTTCCCGTTTCCAAGTGGTCATTTTTGAATTACCTTGTCGGTGTAAGACAAAAAGGCGGTGGCGGGTGGGGAGAGGCTGGTATCACAAGGGCAACAGATGTGGCCAAAGCATCATCTGCTTAATTCAAATTAGTGCCCTATGAACTTTGGCTAGCATCTGATGGTACTTGCCTTTATTTTTATGACTTGGCAGAGTGATCTCCTGTTTTTTCCTCATCTTTGCTGTGTTGGACTCCTCCTTCATGACTTTGTTTTGGCGATGTGTAATTCTACTCTGATCCAGACCACGGCGTGTTGTTCCTGCCTCACTTCTCCTCCTGCAAGATCAAGGCTAGACCTCTCTGCTTAAGATAATGGCACTCTGTTTCCGACTTCTCTAGGTTTTTCTCACTATTTTATCACCTTACCAAATGGTTATGGCATTAGTCAAAAATCCTAGGTGATAATAAGTGGAATGAAAGAAAGAAAAGAAGCTGTCTATTTGAAAAGTGTGATTTTAGAATTCAGAAAAGGGATGTTAACATCTAGTTGCTATCAAGTCGGAGCTATGTCTTCCTGATCAAATCATTTACCCGTGTAATGGGTAGGACAGATAATATTTGCTATACATGGTTACTGTGTTGTTTTTTGTTTTTTGTTTTTGTTTGTTTTTGATGACATGGTCAAATGACCTGTTTAAGCTCTAAAGGCCTAAACTATTATAAGTTTTTAAAAAAATAATTCTTAGAACCTGAAAAAGTTTGGAAAAGTGTGTAGTTAGTGTGAGGTTGTTGACACTATCATTTTAAGTAATTTTCTTCTAAAAATGAATGTACATGTAAATGAACAATACATGCTAAATATGGAGGAACGAAATATATTAAAAGGATCTGAGAAGTAGCGAAAAAAACTGAATATATTATTGTAAAAGTTTGCCTTTAATTTTCAGGTAGGTAATCAAAATATACTGGGTTTTTCGTCTTTTTTATATCAAAGCAGTCTTACAAGTATGTCTACAGAGATCTGATTCAGGGACAGATGCCAAAATTTCTAGTAGTTATAAAGTATAGCATGATTATGCTTCATGTAAAGTTACTAGTTTCCTACTATTCTCTTTGTTACACTTCCTATAAATTTCTACACATTTATATATATATATATATATATATATATAGCAATATGCAAATATTTGAGAGTGTCTTTCACACTAAGATCAATTGTCTACCATTTTACAATGGCAAAGTACAATAGAGGAGAACCCCAAATGTCAAAATCCTGAGCTCTTTCAGCTGGGATCTTGACTACTCCAATGCCACTGGAAACAAATTTGCTCAAAATTGTTCAACAAGGGCAGGAAGGGCATGGTGTTGACCATGTTATGTAAAGAAAATGACTATTTTCTCTCAGTATGGTGACTTCATTATATAATTTTTATTTGAAAATACTGAAATATTTTCGGAGTATTTATCAAGGGTATATCATAGTCATTTTATTTTTTTGATTCAGAAGCTATTTTTTTCTGTCACTCTAATGATACCTATGTGAATTCACCTTACATTTGTCAAAATACTTTGAAAGGGTTGCCAAAAATCTGCCTCCTCTAATGAAGCAAATTATTCTATTGAAATGTTTGTTCCTCGAGACTTTATCATCTTTTTCTCCTTTTGCTCCCTGGAAATCTTATCTTTTTCAACATTTAAGTTTCTTCTTAAGTCTATGATTCTAAAAATAATTTATATAGCACACTTAGTTTAAATATCTTCTTGGGAATACTGTTTTGAAGTAGGTTTAATGGAATTTATTCTTTCCCTTGAGAAATCTTATCTCCCTACCAAGTGCTTAATTTATTCTCTCTCTCTCTCTCATGCTGTACACACACACACACACACACACACACACACACACGCACACAATTTATCTACTTTGTATTCCCAGAAAATTAAAGCATCTTTACTCATGGAAAAAAATGATTTAAAAATGCAGCTTGCTAGTAATTCCTGATGCAGGTTTCCCTATTTTTCATATCATGATGACAACAGAAAAATATGCAAACTTATCCACATCTTGCTAGAACCTGAAAGGGATTTTCACTAACTGAAAGACTATGGATTACAGTCGGGAACTCCGTAGCAGAGCTATGGGAAAGAAAATGGGCCTGGTCTGAAAGAATATGAGAAAATATTTCATCCTTTCTTCAGTTTTCTCCCTATGCTCAAACATGCAAGATCCCACTGAACAGAAAACAAGGTGGCTGTAACTGTATTTATTGCAAGGCTGCTCTTCTGTGAAGTGGACTGAGTGCTGTTCTCCTAAAGTACCCTTGAGAACCTCTACATACATGTCCATACAATGACCATGAAATCCAAAAACAAACCAGAGCAGTGGGAACAGCTGGTGGCATACCTAATGCCGGGAAACACAGTCTCCCCACCATTAAAATGTGGCAAAATATTATGGACAGAATGAGCCTCTCAGATGCTGCAAACTAGGAGTTTTAGTTTTTCATAAGTTTAGAATGAATTCAAAAGGCCAGAGAACGAAGCACAAAAGGTAGGAGAAATCACTCCTCTGTCCAACAGAACTGCATATTATATGCAAAAGAAAGGAGTTCATTAATGAGCTAAATGACCTCTAGCTTTATAAAGGAAAGTTGGCTATCACTCCAGCGACTTGTACGAAGGCAACTCACCCATGTAGCAGAGGGAAGATATCTAGATTTATTTTATATCTTTCAAAATGATTAACCAAAACAAAAGCAACAATTGGCATATAAAATTTATGCTTCCACTAAATATGCTTGTGCCAATATTTGTTCTTGGCTCTCAGGATACCTTTAGGGAAATAGAAGGCAAAAATGACAAGGCAGGAAGATTAAAAAACCACTATCAGAGATAGAGAATTGGTTAAGAAAAGATGACTGAGAGTAAAAATTTAAAAAGCATTAACATGAATAGGATCTTAATTAAAGGAACAGAGTCTTCATTAAAGCCCATAAATAGAAGGTATGATATGACCCTCTTCTCTGTTTTTCCTTCCAGATCCCCTTTCACTCTACCTATTTGCTATCTTTCTTCCATATAACTTGTTCCTGTGGAAAACTGTCCCCAAATCTCATTTCTGGAGAGAATGTTACCCCCCCCATGACACTTTCTCAAAACCATCAACTCTGATGACTACCTCCATTCATCAGCAGGGACATGCCTCTGCTTTATGACCAGCTTGTTAAGTGGGTTTCCTTCAGCGGAAGTTTTAGGGTCTTAGCAATGAAAAAGCAGCTTTCCTTACGTATTAGAGTTCCTTTCTTAAACTACATAAGCTGTTTGGGAAAGGGATTTGTTATGGGTTGGATTGTGTCCTCCTCAAAAAAGATGTTTCACAACATGACCCTTATTTGGAAATAAGATCATCATAGATGTATTCAGTTAAGATGAGTTCATACTGGAGTACGCTGTGTCCTTAATCCAATATGATTGGTATCCTTATAGAAGAGAAATGATACACAGAAGGAAGGTGGTTATGTGAAACAAGGAGAATGCCATGTGAGGATGGAAGCAGAGATTAGGGTGATAAATCTACAGACTGAGGAACACCAAGGATTGCTAGCCACCATCAGAAGCTAAGAGAGAGGCAAGAAATAAATTCTCCCTCAGAACTCTCAGAAGGAACCAACTTTGCTGACCCCTTGATTTCAGACTTCTAGCCTCCAGGTCTATAAGAGAATAAATGTCTATTATTTTAAGCCACCTGGTTTGTGGGACTTTGTTACAGAAACCCTAGGAAATGAATACAAGCTCTATACTTGGAACACTGTCTGCTTCCTACCGGCGTCCCTAGTGACCAGTCTTCACTACTCTTCCAAGTTTCTTGCTCACAGTAACCTCCTTTCAAGGACTCCAGTGTCTTTCTTCTAGACTTCACAGAGCGGTTTGATAAAGCCAAAGTATTATATGTATTCTTAAAATATGTGTGCATATAATATACATAACACTTTTTCTTTTCATATGTGTTCACTATAATGTATATTCAAAGATAGCATTTATGTTTTCCATCCTGCTTATAAAAAGAAAATTATAATAAATAAATATCCCAAAAATGAGAGAAAGTTTCATGGTTTCATCTGTCTTTATTTTTTTTTCCTAACTTCTACATTGAATTTGAATCTCTGTTCAGTTTTCTTAAGTATCCCAAATATTGAGACAGATAATCTTATCCTTTTTCTCGAAAAGTAGTATCTAAACACAACATGATATAAAAAAAATTATAGATTATCCCTCCAAAAATTTATCTCACTTGAGATTGGATAAAGCACACTAACTCTACAAATGCTAAAATTTCACGGCAACGGCAAGGAGGGAGTAGTGTTCACTACAAGGCTGCAGATGTGAGCCATGGCCTAGGGGATGGAAGAAATCCCTTCCTAGTTGTATAGCCTGACAAGTTTCATTTCTATCCTGGGTCTTTTTTTAGCTTTGTCTCTTGTTCTATCTCATATAATTAATTCTGCATAAGCCAATGATATTCATTGTGATTTCTATCACAAATTTATGGACTCAAATATAGAAGCCCAACAGTATATTCTGGCATCTACATGTAACTTGTAGAAATTGGGTTGCATGTAAAAAAGAAATGCAACATCATACGAAAAAGTAGTCTTCAGTTTTAAAAGGTATGTGTGTGTGTGTGTGTGTGTGTGTGTTCAAGTATCTTGCTCACAAGCCAACCGATTCAAATGTTATCCTGAAGATGCTGAATATTCATTAAGGATTTTGCGGTACAAAATAAAATATCATATCAGATTTCTAGTTCTAAAGAAGTCTTTGGCGAATGGTGACCTAGAGAGTATGAATCGGAGAGAGACAATTCTAGCTGTTAGCAATGAATAATTGCAGTTAGTTTCAAAGTAAAAATTACACTGGACAAAGCGAAACAGGCAAAGAACTTTATTCAAGCCCATTGCAAAAAGGGGAGAGAGACTGCGCTAAACTATGGTGAAAAAAAAGGTGGGAGGCTTTTTAAGTACTGGGGTGAGTTAGTGAAAAAGTCCTTGTGCATGTTAGGGTGGAGGCTGATCAACTGAGTGCGTTGAGCATGTTGCATTATTCCTGAGTTTGTGATTTTTTCTGATTAGACCATCTGTCTTTGCTAATTGGTGTGTCCATCAAAGCAAGGCTCCTACCCTCCCTCCCACAAAGACTGCATAATGGAGGTGCTATCTCCTTCATGTTCTCATTTCAAAGAGATGGTTTCCAGGTCTCTGCAAAACACATTTCCTGGGTTGTAAAACTGGCAAGAGGCTAGGAGAAGATTTAAATATATTTCAAAAGGGCAAAGAAAGAATTTACATTTTGCAAGTTTTTAAAAATAAATGCTCTAAGCAGAGGGAGGCCTGGGACCTAGGGGCAGAAAGAAGTCTGTTTAAACTTTGTCAAGGGGCACCTGGGTGGCTCAGTTAGTTAGCCGGCTGCCTTTGGCTCAGGTCATGATCCTGGCATCCTGGGATAGTGCCCTGCATCAGGCTGCCTTGGTGGGGAGTCTGCATCGTCCTCTCCCTCTGCCCCTCCCCCCAACTTGTGTGCTCTCTCTCTCACTCAGATAAATTAATAAAATCTTAAGAAAAAATAAAGTTTGTCAATCTGAGGGAGTCGTCAAGGGCATCTTGGTCATTAATCACTAAATTTTATTATATTTCTGTAATTGTGTTCTTTATTCAATAATCCCATTAAACCTTCAAGCAACATAATAAAGAAAGAAAGTATATATTTGGCCTTATTTTATAGGTAAAGGAACTAAATCTTATCAGGGTTAAGTCATTTGCACAGGGTCATTCAGCTGATAAAGGGCACAGTTATGATTTTAAGTCATACCTATCTGTCCATCTGAAGTTCATACTGTTATCACTAAGATACATTGTCTCAAGACATGAAGACCACTATAATGCTATTGTTGTACGTAAATTAAACAACAAAAACATCTTGAGGTTGTGGCAGTGAAGATGAAGAGGTAAGAAAAGATTTAAGGGCCATTTGGTACTTAAAGTCCATAGGTCTTTGTGACATCGATATGTACTAGATGGAGCTTATATTCAATACCGGGTTTCTGATTTAAAAAAAAAATGAATAGCTCATGGTAACTCTCATGAAGACAGGAAATACCTGAACAATAGTCTGGAATATCAGATGAGTTAGGTTTGGGACAAGGTAAATCCAGCTATGATACTCAAAATTAAAAAACAAAAGCGAAAAAGAATAAGGAGTGAAAATGTGATATAGTCTCTACAGTCAGTGACAGAGTTGTAAATTGAAACCATTAGGGTAGAAGTAATCATTCAGAAATGGTGAATAGTGGGAAGAGGAAAGGATAAGAAAGGGTATTTTAATTAGGAAAAGAGATGCTTGAATTTGTTTAGCTCTGATGCAGCATATTGTCAACTACGGAAAGTGCCATTGGTCTTACAGATAGACATAATCACAGTGACATGACTCCAGGTAAGGGGAGACTATAAAGTGTGACAGAGCTTTGCACTAAGAAGGAAAATAAAATGGGTTCTCTGTGTCAACTTCTAGAGAAATTCAAATACAGGTGCAGAAGAAAATCTATACAAGACTCCTATTGCAACATTGTTTATGTAAGAAAACCAACAAGGGAAAAAAAGAAACAAACTGTATCTATTAACAGGGGAATAGATTTAAAAACTTATGATTTAGTCACAGGGTAAAATATTATACATATTTTCAAATGAGTGAACTAAATATGCACATATTGACTTGTCAGAAAAACATAAAACATGTAAGAAAGGATATTACAAAATTACAGGCAGAGTTTTATAACATTTATGTAAACAAAAAAGCACAATTAAACCCTATGTATAGCATCAAGATATGGATGGGAAGACACACAGGTAAGCTGCCTATGAGATAGGAAGCAAGAGAATGACTGGGAAGGTTAAAAGAACATTTGTGCTTGCACTAATATTTTACTGCTGATAATAAGAAATTATTAATTCAGACCAAATCTGAAGCTGGTGATAAAGAAAATGTCTGGAGGAAATTGACAAAAATGTTTACAAAACATCACACAGCTACCAAGATAACGAGGAATGACAGGACAAAGATCTGAGATGATAAAAGTACAACACATGATGCGGACTGAGAGAACCAAACCACTCACAGCTGCTCTTGCTCCGGGAGCATTTCCCAATAAAGAAGAAGTGGTAAAGAGCTGAGTTGCAATTCTGGTAATGCATGAAGCCAGTGAGGCAAAAGTCAGAATCCAGAGCCTGCCTCGGTCAGGAACACTGGTTAACACCTCCCTCAATGAACTACTTGAGAACCAAGAGTGAACTGGATGAACTCTAGATGAATGGTTGCGCTACATATTATTTGCATCATGTTAACTATAAATTCTTAAAGTTAGATAAGTGGATCCAAATTGCTAGCATAATAAACACCCAAACCCTTTACTTTCTCTGGAGGAAGATGCAATCATCATAGAGATCGAATTATTTCTGAAAATAATTTTTCAAATGCAATGTCCCCCCAAACTAGAGTTTCTCTGGGCACGTGTGGAAACAAGCCATTGTGAGCAGGAAACAACCTAAACAGAGACAATTAAAATAGTTAATTTATCAAAATTATGAGATAGACTTTAAAAATACTAGGCTTCTCTTGTTCAAGGAAATTAGAGCCAATCCTATCAGGAGGCAACAGGAAATAGCAATGTATCTTAAATGATGGCCTATGGCTAAATCTAGCCAACAATTTGTTTTTGTATGGCACATGAGCCAAGAATGGTGTTTACATATTAAATGGCTTACAAATTAAATGTTTATGTGATAATCTACACAATATCCTTGATCTTGCTCCTTGACTGGCAAAGCCTGAAACATTTACTACCTGGCCCCTTAAGTCAAAGTTTCCTAGCTCCTGGGGATGAATTATCTCCAGATATAACTCATTAAGTTTGAGCTTAGAATTAAAAAGATATTTTAAGGACTGAAAGTTCAAAAATACTGTAGTGTATGAACTTATCTGGAATGAAGCCAGGAAGACAAAAAGAGAATAAAGAATATAAGTAAGAAACACAAAAGACACCTTGGGGAAAAAAATGACTAGCAAATAGCAAATATTTAATTGGAGTTTCAGAAGGAGAGGCAAAGGAGAAAAGGTAATATTTTAAATGATTATAGATAAAATTTTTCCACAGCTTATGAATTACAGCAATACACAGATTCAAAAACCACAGGAAATCCAAATCCAGATAAATAAAAAAGAAGTCCACACCTGGACCCAGGACAGTAAAAGTCCATTAAAAAAAACTTTATAAAACCAAAGATAAAAGAGAAGATCCACAAGGCAGGCAGAGGGAAAAAATAAATAATTTTCCCTTCAAAATAAATGTTAAGACTTACAGTTGACTTTGAAAAGCAAAAAAGGTGATGGTATGGACTTAATTGTTTTCCCCAAATTTATATGTTGAAGCCCTAATTTCAGTGTGACTATATTTGGAGATGGGGCTGTTAAAGAAATAACTGAGGTTAAATGAGGTTGTAAGAATGGGGCCTTCATATAATAGGTCTGGTGACCTTATAAGAAAAGAAAGAAACATCAGAGAACTAATCCCCACCTCTGAGCATACACAGAAGGCCATTTGAGGATGTAACAAGAAGACAATAAACCACAAGCCAGGAAGAGAGGTCTTGCCAGAAACCAACCCTGATGGCATCTTGATTTTGGACTTCTAGGCTTCAGAACGTTGAGAAAATAAGTTTCAGTTGTATAAGTTACACAGTGCGTCGTACGTTGTTATGGCAATCCTAGTAGACTAATCTGGTAACAAAAAGGTAGAGAACTGTAGTCAATATATTGAGAAGAATTATTTTCCAGACTAGAAATCTATTATCAGCAAAACTGTTCTTCAAAGATAAAAATGCAAATATAAGAAATGTTTTCTCCCAGAGATCCACGTTACAGGGGTTTTTAAAGGTGACATAGCAAAGAAGCTAACCAACCAAAATCTGTTCTCCTCTAAAATGAAGAGATGTGAATGAAAAGTACTTCTCAAGTCAGGGTCTATGTATTTTCAGGCCCTCTCATCTAGATGGGAAGAAGTTGACTAGAAACAAGCAATGTGAAATTTAAATGAATTATTCACACCGAGATTGTTAAGTGTCTGGAATGGCTTCTGCAATTTCTATTTCCCTTCTTTGGTGACTTACCAGGCTATGTTTTGAAAATGCAATTACCATAAATTGGAAGGATTCTGGACCCCTGAGTCGAGAACTGGAAGAACTTCAACTTACAACTTGATGTTTGGGGTCTCCCAAAATAACCATGCAATCATGAAGATCTCCATATTTACATGAGCAAAATCTAAAATTGCATTGTGTTAAGAACAGATGTTCGGATTGCTTGCCACACCATTAAATGTATGCTAACTAATTAGGTTCTTGATTAAGCAAAAAAAGAAATAATCCCAATGTGAGGAAAAGAATACAGGAAGGAAGAAGACTAAAAATTGGGAGCAAAATAAATGAGCAGAGTCCAATGAGACAGAAAGAAAAGAAATGATAGAGAATATTTTAAAAAGACAAACATCAGTTCTTTGAAAATGTTTTTAAAATTAAAAAATTCCTGAAAAGACAAATGAAGAAAAAAGTGAAAACATCAATTATTACTGTCAAGAATGAAACTGTGACTATCACTGTAGATCTACAGACATTAAAAAGGATAGTAAGAAGTTTGTAAATATAGAAATTCCGAAGAGTCCACAAGGAATTAATGGAACTAATAAATGAATTTAGCAAGATTGCAGGATACAAGGTCAATATACAAAAATCAATTTTATATCTATGTATGGCAATAAACAATCACAAAATAAAGTTTAAAAATATGTACAGTAGCACAAAATACATCAGATATTCAGAAATATATTTAGCAAAGGATATGCAAATTAGCTACAAAATACAGCTTTGAGAAATTAAATCAGACCCAAACAATATGTTTACAATGTCTTTATAAGACATTGCTGCATAAAATTTTAAGACATAAAATAAATGTAGAGTTCACAGATTGAGAAATTCAAAAACTTTAAGATATCCATATTCCCCTACTTCATCTAGCAAGTCAATTCAGTGCTAATAAAAATTCAATTGGAATATTTTGTAGAAATTGACAAGTGTACTCTAAAATTCCTTTAAAATTATGAAAGACCTATAAAGTCACATAATAAAGAAAAAAAGTTAAGATTTTACCCTACCCGATTTCTAAAACTAGTATAAAGCTACAGTAATTGATATGATATTGATATAAAGATAGATAAATATATCAATGGAATAGAAAACAGAGTCTGGAAATAGACACAAACATAGATGCATGCTTGATTTTTGACCAGGGTCTTAGTTTAATTCAAGAGGGAGTGGTGCTAAAACAATCAGATATCCATATGGAAGAGAATGAGCCTTGTACTCTAACTCATATAATAGATAAAAGTAATTCACATCATACCATGAACCAGAGACCTAAATGTGAAAACTAAATTTTAAGCATCATGAAGAAAAACATAAATGAATATTTCTGTGACTTTTGTCAATAATTTCTTGATAAGAAAGACACTAACCTTCAAAAATTAGCTATCATGACATTTAAAATTTTCTTCTGAACAAAAATAGTTTTAAGGAAATAAAAAAGCAAACTACACACAGAAAATAATAGCAATACATAATTCTACATACAATTCATTCCTGTAATATGTGATGATAATAAGACAACCCAATAAAAACACTTTACCAACAAACATCACAATGGCCTTAATTTAATGAAAATTATTAGTTATTAGGGTAATACATATTAAAAGCACAATGGAATAACACACCCCTAGAATGGCTTTAATAAAGAGAGAGATAATATCAAGTGTTAGAAAGGGTATCGAGCCAGTCAGGTTTTCATGTATGGCCAATGGAACTATGGGGCACCTGGGTGGCTTAGTAGGTTGGGTGTCTGCCTTTGGCTCAGGTCATGATGTCAAGGTCCTGGAATCGAGTCCGGCATCAGACACCCTGCTTAGCAGGGAGTCTGCTTCTCCCTTTCCCTCTAACCCTTTCCTCTGCTCATGCTCTCCCTTGCTCTGTCTCTCAACTGAATAAATAAAAAAATCTTAAAAAAAAAAAGAAACTATCACAACCAATACAGAAATTGATTTGACAGTTTCATAAAAAGTTAAATACTCAATAACGTATGATCCCCAAATTCCTCACTTTTGTAATCAACAAAGAAACTAACTAGAAGATAGATCTCTTAAGTAAATATTCATAGTATAGCACATAGCATAAAATCAATGGGAAAAAAGATTTCTATGCCTTTTATAAAGGTCTAACATATTAATCATAGTAACAAAGAAGAGTAGAAAAATTAGAAAAAAATTGGCAAAGATAATGAAAGAGAATTTTCTAAGTCTGTTAAGAGATATTAAACCACAAATACAACAAGTCCTTTTAACCTACAATGGAATATGTGGAAAAAAAGCTACAACATGCACAACATGGTAAAATAGCTTAAAATGACCCAATGAAATAATCTTCCTTTTAAACAGGTCGAAATGAGACAAACAGTTGATTTATAACAGAAGACAAATAAACGAATCTTTAGACTGCTAAAATAAAATAATTTTCAAGCAGATTCTGTAGCTAACCAAACGCCTTTCCAAAATCTAGCTTCTGGCATAAGCCTCAAAAAGATCAAACAGATTTCAAATAACTACATTGCCTTCCAGAACAATGCCTGACACTATTTCAAGGAATGCCAAAAAGCGCAGCACTAATAAATGTAAAACTTACAATGTCTGGCATCTAATCAAACATTGCTAGTTATAAAAGGAGCAAGGAAATTTGGCCCAAAATGAGAAAAAAAATAGAAATAGGGTCCAGAAATAGCAGATAATGGGATTTTCAGACAAGAGCATTAGAAATGTGATCATAAACGTCCAATATGTACGAAGATTGAAAGTGTGAATATAATTTAAAAATGGAGTCTATAAAAACTAAATAGAACATCTAGATATTAAGTGCCATTTTTGAAATACAAATTTTACTAGATGAAAATAATAGCAGATTAGATACCTCAGAATAAAATGCAAGTATACCTAAAAACATCACAACATAAATTATTTAAAATGAAGACAGAGAAGGGAAAAAAAGGGCTGAAAAATAATGAAACAGCGCCTCGGGAGTCTATAGAGACATAACAAGAGCATTGGAACTTTATTAGAAGAGGAATAAAAGTCACAGAAAAAATACTTGAAGAAAAAGTACCTGAAAACTTTCCAAACTGGATATTAAGTCTAAAGCAACAAATCCAAGAAGCTTTACAAATTCCACTTAGAATAATTACACATACACAGCACACAACGAGGTGCAACATACATCAGACATTGCTGAACATTAAATACGGAGGGAAGATCCTAAAAGAAAGGCATAATATGCACAGAGAAATAAAGAAAGAACATGAGCAGATTTTGTGTCAGAATTATGAAAGCCATGATTTAATGGAATACCATCTACAAAATGCTAAAAAGGAAAAAAAGTCATTTATATCCAGTGAAAATTCCTTCAAAAAAGAAGGAATATAAAGACCTTTTCAGATGGGAAAAAGCTTTCTGATGAGAAAGAAAGTTGGATATATGCCCCCAAAATAGAGAAATGGAAATGGTAATTAAGTGTGTAAATACATCAGATGTTAGAATTTCTTTAGAAGGTAATTTATGGTGTGCATGGATTACAGTCTACTGCATGGATTAAAACGTGAAAAAATAATGAATCATGGAACATTACACCAAAAACTAAGGATATACTGTATGGTGACTAACAATAAAAATTATTTAAAAAATAAAATAAAATAAAACATGAAAAAGGGAATAGCAATACGCATGAGGAATGAAAGGGTAGCTAAAGGAAGTATATTGTCTTAAGGTTCTTGCATTAGACGTGAAGAGCTATAATGCTATTTGAGGATAAACTGTGCTAAGTTAAAAACATACATGTTCTAAACACTACACATGCACTGAGATTCATGTAAATCAACGGTAGAGAAAAAAATGGAGCCTTGAAATAGTTAATTAAAAGACAACGTAAGAGGAAAAAACCAGTTGAAAATACACCAAACAAACAAACAAACAATAACAACCACCACCACCACACAACAACGACAACAACAAAAACAAACCAGAAAAGAAGTGGTAAGACAATAGATTTCAACTCAAATATATTGAGTCTTATGTTTCATATGAATGGTAAAAACCTTCCAATTAAATGGCAGATATTGCCAGACTGGCTAAAAAACAAAACTCAGTTATATGCTGCATATATGCCATTGGCTCTAAATATAAAAGCTCAGCTAGGCTAAAAGTAAAAATAAATACAGTGCAAATCCTAATCATAAGAAAATTAGAGTTACTGTATTAATGTCAGACAAAGTAGCCTACAGAACAAAAATGATCACCAGGGACAATGTGTGTTGTTTCATAATGACCAATGAATGAATGAAGACCTAAAATTCTTAAATGCCCGTCTTAAAGCTCAGAAATAGAGCATTAAGATACATGAGGAAAAATCCTGATAGAACTGATAGGAGAAATAGACAAATCCACCATTATAGCTAGGGATTTCAATAGTCGTCTCTCAGTAACTTATAAAAGTAGTCAGAAAATCAATAGGTGTATAGAAAATCAATAGGTGTATAGAAAACTCAATAGGTGTATAGAAAATCAATAGGTGTATAGAAAATCAATAGGTGTATAGAAAATGAATAGGTGTATAGAAAACTCTATAGTATCTAATTGATATTTTCAAGGCCTGCAACAAGAGGGGGATACACATACTTTCCAATTGCATGTGAAGCATTCAACAAATTAGACTATTAACCTCTAAAGAGTACTAATTTCAAAAACTTGAAATTATAAAAAGGATGTCGCTGACCACACACAAAAAAATTAAATTAGAAGTAAATTACAAAGAGAGACTGGAAACCCTGAAATAATTGGAAATTAAACAAGACACAGCTATATAATCACTGTTCAATTAAGAAATAACACATCTGAACTGAATGAAAATCAAAGCATACTATATCAAAATTTGTATAAGTTACAATAAATAGTTGAGACAATATGGTACTGGCATAATGATAATACACTGTTACAGAAGAGAGTCCAGGAATAAACTCACCTACATAGTTGCCTGATATTTGAAAATGGTGCCAAGGTAATCCAACAGGTAAAAGCTGGACTTTTCAACAAATAGTGCGGCAGCCACTGGATATGCATAAGGAAAAAATGTGACTTTCATCTATGGTTTACACAAAAATTAATCCTAAATATTTCAAAAGTAAAATGTAAAAGATAAATCTCTAAAACTTGTAAAACAAAACATAGGAGGGAAAATTTTTGCAGGTTTGGAGTAAAAAAAAAGATTTTGTAGGTCAAAAAAAGCATGACACAAAAAGAAATACAGTGATAAAACATACTTCACTAAAAGTAAAACATTTGGTCTTCAGAAGACTCTATTATAAAAATGTCCACCTTATAATAATTTGTTAAATTTTACTTATGCTTTATGTACTTTCTGTGGATATTGTATTTTCCAAAACTAGAGTTGAATAAAGGGTAATTTCTAGTTTATTTCCAAAGGTAATTTAATATTTATCTGAAGCAATATTATAAAAAAAATCTCACTATGGGTCAATACAATCTCAGCATGTTTGTGTTTACATTATTACTAATTTCTCTGACATTCTTGATATTTTTCATAACCAAAACATATATGAAGATCATGTGACATAATGAATTTCATGTGATATTATTAAGAAATACAGTATTTAATTGACCATACAATTGTGGGTTTATTTCTGGGCTCTCCACTTTGTTCAGTTGATCTATGTCTCTGTTTTTGTGCCAGTACCATACTGTTTTGATTACTACAGCTTTGTAATATATCTTGAAATCTGGGATTGTGATACTTCCGACTTTGTTTTTCTTTTTCAAGATTACTTTGGCTATTTGGGGTCTTTTGTGGTTCCACACAAATTTTAGAATTGTTCGTTCCAGTTCTGTGAAAAATCCTTGTTGATATTTTGATAGGGATTGCATTAAATCTATAGCTTGCTTTAGATAGTATGGATATACTTAACAATATTTGTTTCTCAAATCCATTTGTTTGTGTCATTTACAATTTCTTTCATCAATATTTTATAGTTTTCAGTACAGGTCTTCACCTCCTTGGTTAAATTTATTCTCAGGTATTTTATTATTTTTGGCAATTATAAATGGGATTGTTTTCTTAATTTCTTCTTCTGTTACTTCATTATTACTGTATAAAATAAAATGGATTTCTGTATGCTTATTTTGCATACTGCAAACTTACTAAACTCATTTATCAGTTCTAGCAGTTTTTTGGTGGAGTCTTTTGGGTTTTCTAAATATTTTATCACGCCATCTGCAAATAGTGGAAGTTTTACTTCTTCCTTACCAACTTGGATGTCTTTTACTTTTTTTTGCTATCTGATGGCTGTGGCCAGGACTTCCAGTACTACATTGAATAAAAGCGGTGAGAGTGGATCCTTGTCTTGTCCTGACATTAGAGGAAAAGCTCTCAGTTTTTCCCCAATAAGTACGATGTTAGCTGTGGGATTTCATATATGGCCTTTATTATGTTGTGGTATATTCCTCTAAACCTAGTTTGTTGAGGGTTCATTCATTCATGATAAATGTTGCACTTTGTTAAATGCTTTTTCTGCATCTACTGAAACGATCATGATGCATCATGTTGATTAGATCTGCAAATACTGAGCTACCCTTGCATCCTAGGAATACATGAAAAGAGGCTCAGAATCACTGATCATCAGGGAAATGCAAATCAAAACCACAATAAGGTATCACCTCACACCTGTCAGAATGGCTAAAATCAAAAACATAAGAAATCACAAGTGTTGGTGAGGATATGGACCAAAAGGAAAGCTCATGCACTGTTGGTGGGAATTAAACTGGTGCAGCTACTTTGGAAAGCAGTATGGAGGTTCCTCAAAAAGTTAAAAATAGAACTACCATATGATCCAGTATTTCCACTACTTGGTATTTACCCAAAGAATATGAAAACACTAATTCAAAAGTATGTATGCACCCCTATGTTTGCTGTAGCATTATTTACAATAGCCAAATTATGGAAGCAACCCAAGTGTCCATTGATACATGAAAGGATAAAGAAAATGTGGTACAGATACACACACACACACACACGTGAGAGTGAACACAATGGAATATTATTCAGCCATAAAAAGAGTGAAATCTTGCCATTTGCAACAGCATGGATAGAGGTACAGAGTATAATGCTAAGTGAAATAAGTCAGTCAGAGAAAGACAAATACCATATGATCTCATTCATACGTGGAATTTAAGAAACAAAACAAAGAAAAAGAAAATAAATCCCCAAAACAGACTTTTAACTATAGAGAACAAACTGGTGGTCGCCAGAGGGGAGGTGGGAAGGAAGATGAGTGAAATAGGTGAAGGAGACTAAGAGGACACTTATCATGATAAGCACTGAGTAATGTACAGAATTGTTGAATCACTACATTGTATACCTGAAACTACTATACACTGTATGTTAACTATACTAGAATTAAAATTAAAAAAATAAAAACCAGAAAGAGAATTTCAAAAATATAATATTGTATTTTAAAATTATTTCTATACTATTACCAGCTTCATAAAAACAAGAAATGTATATTAAAAAATCTAAAAACGAAAACTATCAGTTATTTTTTAATGATGGTAGGAAACTGAATATTTTTTCTTTAAAAAGTCTTAATTTTTTGACTGCAGTTTATGTAGTTAGTACATATTATATTTGACACATTCAGAAAAGATATTCTAATGAGCATCATAATTATGGTATTTCAGATATACTCAGGGTAGTGACCCATTCTTAAGAAAACCAGCCCTGTGCATTTCAGAAAAGGTCATCTTGAGTTCTAAAGTAGTGACCTTTCTTTGGGAAGGAGACAAACAAGAAACTCCTGTTAAGACAGAGTCAGGCTAAGGAACCATTCTCACCAGCAGATTTGCCTGTTGCTAACAGCTGATTAATTCAGTGTTCACTGATGGCACAGTGTGGGTGTCATTACACTATTTTTAATGCTTCATACAGATGGCTTTAAATCAACAGTTTTAAATATAGTGGGACTCATATTTATGTTTGAGTGACAGGTTGTCACATACTTCTAATACTATTCTCATTTTTTTATTCAAGTGTCAATTCATAAAATGCATAGATGAATAAAATCTACCTAAAAACTGTTATTAAGATATTCACTAAGGATGTCAAGTTCAAACAAAATATCCACTAAAAACAAAAAACAAAACCAAAAGCTGTGGTGTAACAAGAATAAGGTGTCCATTTATTCAAATTAGAAGATTTTACTATAAAACATGGGTTTGGGTTACAAAATAATACCTAACAACCTAACAAGGCAATCTCATTTAATGCAATACAAGGTTTGTTTTTTTGGGTTTTTTTTAAAGATTTTATCTATTTATTTGACAGAGATAGAGACAGCCAGTGAGAGAGGGAACAAAAGTAGGGGGAGTGGGGGAGGAAGAAGCAGGCTCCTAGTGGAGGAGCCTGATGTGGGGCTCGATCCCGTAACGCCGGGATCACGCCCTGAGCCGAAGGCAGACGCTTAACCGCTGTGCCACCCAGGCGCCCCAATACAAGGTTTTTAAAGTACCAACTATTTAGCTGCTACTGTGACAGGAGTCGTACATGGAAGTGGACATTTGGAGAGAGAAAAGAAATGGCCCTTCCCTTGGAAAATAGCTCTGTCCTTGCCTTCTTCAGTGTTTATGGTGGGTTTCCATTGGAAATACCAAATTTAGATCAAATACCCATGCCACTTCCCTGAAATGAAATCCATTTCAGCCCAGTTTGGCTTCAGGAGCACACCAATCTGAGCTGGGTTTAACTTTCTGAACTCATGAGGAAAGGATTCCAAAATCACCTGTTCTTGCCTGAAATTGACAAGCTTTTTGAGGAAAAACCAGGGGCCAATGTCTGTTATCAAATCCAGTCTGTTGCATTTATGGACAAACCCTGTGACCTCTGTGACAATAAGGTTCTATAATAGAAGATGGGGAGGATAAAAGAGTAAATCAGAATTTTTTGCACTAAATTATTAATTAAAAACAAATGGAAAGTTTGCATTTCTGGGAAGATAGAGTAGATATATTTTCCCTATTCCTTCCACTAAATACTAAAGTAAACAAACATAAAGAAGACTCTGAAAGATAGAGAGAAGGAAGACTGGCTAGAGGTCTCAGAACCCGAGGAACAAAATGGTGGTGAGTTTTCTGGGTTTTCTTTTTGCCTTATGTATCCCAAACTTGGAGCCTGAAGACGGTGGAGAAGCCAGCAACCAGAATATGCTGCAGGTTCAGACCAAAACAAAACAACAACAAAAGCCTGCTCTCTATGTCCAAAGGGCCTGAACAAATAGATATAGTAAGATAGAAAACTTTGAGGCAACAACTGTTCTACTCCAGCCAAACACCACAGAAATAACTCTGACCTCTCCCCCACTTGTGCCAGTTAAAGGCTAAGTGAGGAGCCTAGAATTCTACCCTCTGGCAACTATAATGAGGTCCATTACCCCTGGTCCCCACCAGAGTAGTGTCAGACAAGGATGAGAAGAGAGTACTTTTATCCCTGATGAGTGGTAACAAGCCACTAATTCCTGATGAGATGTCCGTGAAGGCCATGTGAGGAGCCTGGACTTGTACCATCACACGACAGTCATGAGGCACCCCTTAATTTCTCTCTTGGAATAGTGTCAGAGGAGGCCAAATGGGTAGCAAGGACTTTTGCCACCATTCAGCTGTAAGACAAAGTCACCTGCCACATCGCCTCTATGCTTTATTTCAGAAGGAAGCCATGATGGGAGCAGTAACAAGGTACCTGTAGCCAGGGAGGTATCAGTGGAGGACTGGTAGGAACTGGCATTCCCACCACCACCAAGCTTTAATAAGGATCCCTGCTTGGGTGTCGACTGAGGACAATGGGGAACATGGTCTTCTATCCCCACCTAGCAGTAATGAGGTACTACCCCTCCATTCCCAATGGAAAGCTTCTATGAAAAACAGTGTGGTATTTCCCCCAGGAAATTAAAAATAGAACTGTCATATGATCCAGCAATCCTACTTCTGGGGACATATCCAAGAAAATGAAAACAGAATATTGAAAAGATATCTGCATTCCCATGTTTATTACAGCATTATTTGTAATAGCCAAGATATGGAAATAGCCTAAATGTCCATCAACAGATGAATGGTTAAAGAAGATGTGATTGATACATATATTGGAATCATGATTGGATATATATATCTCCAATGGAATCTTACTCATCCATGAGAAAAAAGGCAATCCTGCATTTTGTGACAAGATGGATGGATCTGGAAGGTATTATGCTAAGTGAGAAAAGCAAAGAAAGATAAATATTATATGATATCCCTAATATGTGGAATTGAAAAAGCCCAACTCATCAAAAGAGAGAGTAGAATGGTGGTTACCAAAGCCTAGGCAGGGGGAAGGAACTGGGAAAATGTTGATAAAGGACACGAAAAGATGCTTAAGTTCTGGAGATCTAATGCACAGCACAGTGACTACGGTCAACAATACAGTATTACATACTTCAAAGTTGTTAAGAGACTAGATCTTAAGTGTTCTTACCACAAAAAAGAAATTATAATCATGTGTTATGGTGGAAGTGTTAGCTAATGGGTAATCATATTGCAATATTCAAATATATCAAATCAACATATTGTACGCCTTAAACTTACACAATGTTGTATGTCAATTATATCTCAATAAGAAAATTTAAATTTAAAAAAATTAATTAAAAAAAAGGAATCAAGTGAGAGGAGCCAGTGTACCTGATTCTTAGATTTATTATATAGCAAAAGCAGTCAAGACAGTGTGATACTGGCAGAATGACAGAAACACAGATAAATGCAACAGAATTGAGAATCCAGAAAAAGACCCATACAAGTATCTCCAATTGATTTTTGACAAAGGTGTAAAAGAAATTCAATGGGAGAAAGATGCATTTCAAATAAATGGTGCTTGATCCATTTGGTATCCAGAGGGAAATTAAAAAATGTTGACCAAAGTTTTACACCTTATGTAAAATTTAACTCAAGATATATTATAGACTTCAATGTGAAATGCAAAATGATTTAACTATTAGGAAAAAGAATAAGAGAAAGTCATTGGAATGGAGGACTAGGCCAAAAATTCATTGTTTGGATACCATAAGCATGATTCCTAAAAGAAAAAATTGATAGATTGGGCCCCATGAAAATTAACAACTTTGCTCTGCAAAAGACCATGTTAAGAGGATGAAAAGACGTTACTATAGATTAGGAGAAAATGTTTGTAAACTGAATATACAAGAGCACCTGACACCTAGAATATATAGGGAACTCAAAATAGTTTCAAAAATACAATTAGAAAATAGGCAAGATACATGAATAGACATTTCCCAGAAGAAGATAGATGGCATCTAATCACATGAAAACATACCCAACCTCTTTAGACATTCAGAACATGCAAATAAAAACTAAAGTAAGTTATCACTACCCACCTGTAAGAATGGCTACAATAAAAAATAACGGCACTGACAAATACTGAGAAGATGTGGAAGAACTGGGTCACTCATGCTTTGGTAGTGAGGATGTAAAAATGGTACACTGTGGAACAGCTTGGCAGTTCATTAAAAAACAACAACATATGACTACCACAAGACTGAATAATTGTACTCCTGGACATTTATCCCAGAGATGGAAACTTATGTTCATACAAAAATCTCTACATTAATATTTAGAAGAAAGGGGGCACCTGGGTGGCACAGTCAGTTAAGTGTCTGACTCCAGCTCAGGTCATGATCTCAGGGTACTGGGATGGAGTCCCAGGTCAGGCTCCATGGCTCAGTGGGGAGTCTGCTTGCCTCTCTCCCTCTCCTTCTGCCCCTTCCCCTGCTCGTGCTCTGTCTGTCTCTCAAACAAATAAAATCTTAAAAAAAGTTTATAAGAGCTTCATTCGTAATAGCCCCCAAATGGGGAAATATCCTTGAATGGATGAATAGTCAGTCACAGAAACTGTGGTATATCCATACATAGATAATATTCAAGGGATAAAAGAAAGAGAATAGAGTACTCAGACACACAACCACAGCAACCTAGATGAATCTCGAGGGAATTATGCTCAGTGGAGGAACCCCCCCCCCCAATTACATACAGCATGATTCTTTTTGTATAGCATTCTTGAAATGACAATGTTACAGACATGAGACCAGATTAGTGATTGTCAGGGGTTAGGGAGGCATCTGGGGGAAAGGTGTGTATGGCTATAAAAGGGCAACACAAAGTATCTTTGTGATAATTGAAATATTGTGTATCTTAACTATGTCAATGTTCGTATGCTAGTTGTGCTGTTGTATTGTAGTTTTAGCACTTCGCTATTGGAGAAAAGTGTGTGAAGGGTACATGGGAATTCTTTGTCTTCTTTCTTTTTTTTATGATTTTATTTATTTTTTTGAGAGAGAGAGAGAGAGATAGCAAGAAAGATAGCACAAGCAGCGGAAAGAGAGAAGCAGGCTCCCCGCTGAGCTGGGAGCCTGACATGAGGCTTGATCCCATGACCCTGGGATCATGACCTGAGCTGAAGGCAGACGCCTAACCAACTGAGCCACCCAGGTGCCACACTATGTATTATTTCTTATAACGGTGTGGAAATCTACAATTATGTCAAAATAAAAAGTTTAATTTAAAAAATAAACGGGATAGCCCACATAATTAGAAGACAGTGCGTGATGGCAAAATGACTATATAAGCAAAGCACTGTTGAATTGAAGAATCTAGTTAAACTCAGTAGGGATGGCATCTCAGGAGAGTGGGCATACAGCCAGGCCCATGGAGGTCCTGAAGGACAGAGACTCATGGCCGAAGGATGCCAAAAGCAGCATCAGAGGAGCAGACAGGTGGGTGGAGGAGTGAAAGGGTAGGGGCAGGATGGGGATCCTGTCTGTGGAGGCAGTATGGTGTGGAGGGGGAGAACAACAGGGGGATTTCTGGGGAGCAGCTTCCACAGGGCTAGAAAGGACAAAAACTGGAAATTTCACAAGTTCAGAAGAACGTGTTCAGTGGCGAAAGGTGTACCAGAACTGTGATTTGTGAATGCCAGAGGACAAGGACACCTCTTACTCAATGTCATATCACCAAACTGCTGTCTAATACCTGGTGAACAACACATGCTTCATTAAATTTGTTGATTTCACAATATGTAATTTTGATACAATGATGGGGCAGTAGACAGATTTCTGTGGGCAAAAGAGTCCAAGAGAAGCGAAAAAAATAAACAACTCTCTTAAAAGACTTGGTTCTGAAGGTAAGAGCAAAAATAAAACTTAGAAGGCAAGGGCATATTTAATACTATGTTCTCTCTGTGATTTTCAGATGTGAGAAACCTGAATATGCTCTTCACTAGGAAAAAGAGCCAAAGAGTTGGTGAGAACTTGAAAATCCAGGAGAGAAGATGAAAGGTAGATATAGAAATGAACCTTAAGGAAGTAAAATAGATGCAGATGTTTGTAGGTGGAGAGGTAGGAGTGCATGCCAGATGGCCTCTATTTTTCACTTAAGTGGGAGGTTGACTGTGCTCTGCCTGAGAGGAGAGGAGAGCAATAATGCAGGCTGGAAGAAAGCCTCAGGTTTGGAATACATGGAAAATGAGAGTAGAAACTGAACTACAAGCATAAACTCATTTTTCATGGACATTTGTCTCCACTTGAGCCTCACCTTTACTCACCGATGTATGCTTCTTCACTTTGAAACTAATAACCCCAACCCCAAATGAGGTGCGTCTCTTCTGAACCAGTTTTCTTCTTACAATAACTGAAGACCAAAAGGGCTCTGTATAAATGTCTAGGACTGTTTTCCAAATCATATTTAATCAACACAGCCTATTCTTGAATTTATATGAACATGTTGTTTTTCCAGAGACATATTTCAGCATTATGTTTTGTTCAAGGACAAAATAAATGGAGGAACCTAGAGATGGATTTCCTCACTTACCTTTGTAAGTGCCCTCTATTGAACACAAGATATCTTATGAGTCATAGGACAGTATGATCTATTTTTAGACAAATACTTTTGTAAATTTCATGTACAATGGTACAAGAGTATTTTAAATCCTAATTGAACTAAGCCATCTCATTACCTGGCTATACTGACCGATGAGCGTTGCCATGGTGATGAGGCAATCAAGTTAGCAGGCCCTACTGTGAGAATTTTCTATTCCAGAGGCTTTATCAAGTTCCATCTTGCTCATCTCCAAATGCTTTCTAATCAGCGGGGATATAAAGAAAATGATTGCGTGATACAGAAATAGGCACCACAAAGGAAAAAAGGTTTTTTTGAACAAATCTAATGACAGAGTAAACTGACATATAATTTACAAAGAAATAATTTTTTTTAAGTTCTAATGCTTTAAACTTCTCAACAACAAATTAAAACTCTTCAATCTATACGTATCAATTTTGATATTTTAAAACTTTTATAAATATTCAGGTAAAAATCAGAGCTTAAACAATCAAATGTTTTATTGTCTGCACAAATGGTCTCAAAGATAAATATAACTTGTGTTATCAATTCAATTGTTTCCTCTCCAAATTTATGCATTGAAACCTTAATTCCCAATGTAATGGTATTTTGGAGATGGGACATTGGGAGATAATTTGGTTGAGGTGAGGTCATGAGGGTGAGGACCCCATGATGGGATTAATGCCCTTAAAAGAAGAGGAAGAGACACTAGATGATGTCTCTACTCCCCCTTTCTCTGCCCCCCTCTCCCTTCATCCTGTGAGGACACACGAAGTCTGCTTTCCCTGCAAGCTAGAAATAGGGCCCTTACCAGGGAAGCAAATCATCTTGCACTTTAATCTTGGAGTGTCCAGCTTCCAGAATTGTGGGAAATAAATTCCTATGGTTTAAGCAACCAAATCTATGGTATTTTGTTATGGCAGCCCAGATGAATAATACAGATTGTTTAAATGAGAGTTTTGGGACCCAAATACATCTTACGACTTGGTGGAGGTCGGATATTGACAAACACTAGGTAAGTTCCACCCTCAGAAATAAAATCTAAGAGCAAGAGTTCAGAGTAGTTTCAATTTTATCTCAAAAAGGGAGTATAGAACTATAAAGCTGTATTTGAAACTATAAAAAAATTTAAAATTTTATCACTTCTATATGTTTGTATTGTTATTTTCTTAGTCTAAGTGACCATAAAAATTTTCAAATACTAAGGCATAAAATTGTGTTTAGGAGCAGAAAGAAGAGGAAGAGCCCCAAAAAATTATATCCTTTTTTTTTTGTCATTTGCATTATGGGAGGAAAATGGAATAGAATGCTCATGACAGGATTTAATAAAAATTGCAGATAAAAATGGCAATGGACTAACCACGCCAATAAGTGTCCTCTAAATCTCTCATTAAAATTTCTGTGAAGGCATACTAAAATATAAAACAAAGATGAACAATCACACTGTAAACCCAAAAGGATACAGGACAATATGACCGAATCTGGAGTTCATTTATACTGAGTAGATTATATGCGCTACAAAGGTAAGTATCCGCTCTGTTTTATTTCACTCATGGATGCCCAGAATCTAGGATAGCCCTTGGCACTCAGGAGGTTTTCCATAAACATTTGTCATTATCATTGTTAGCAAGACAGTTACTGGGAATTGATTGAGAAGAAACTTTTGAACCACACAGCATTCGGTTTTCCCTTAGAAAGACAGCATCATAGACATCTTTTAAAGAAAATAGACACACACGATTCCCCATCTCAATATAAATTCAATGACATAGGGATTACACTGACCAGAGGAAAACACACTATGTAAGCGCTATCACCTAAGTCATTCAGAACGAGAATAATCTATCTATTTCCTTTTAACAACTGTTCTTACATATATCTGGCTCCATAACTCCCAGGACTTCCCAGCACAGTAACAAGAGAGGTGTGTAAGGTAGTGTGCTACAATGTGGCGAATACAGATACAGACACCTATGGAAGTCTGAAATAACAAAATTTAGGAGCAATTAATTCTGGGTTATTTAGACTTTCACATCCTACATGACACAAAGGGGATGATAAACAACATTTCCTTCTTTGGCTTAGTCCTAGAATTGAACTGTCAGAGAAAAGCAGTTCAATTGGAATTAATTCTAACACGTACACACACACACAAAACAATACCCATTGACATGGCAAACCAGAATGGAGTGGGATGCTTATTTGTATAACCTTCACCTCCAGATCTGAGTGGGAAAAGGTGATAGCATCTAAGTGAACAATGAACAATGAACCTACGGTCATTCCATCTGTGCTTCCTGAAGGCCAACATCAGAACACCAAACTGAATTAAATGAAACACTGACCAAAGCAATGATAAACAGGACTTATGGAATGCTAGTTTGAAACTTGGAAGGAGTCACAGGGAAAACATGATTGCAAATAACTTTTCTAAAAGGAAAAGAAAAAAAAATATATATGTATATATTTATCACCAATGACTTTGCATTATTTTCTTCTTTCATGCACTAAACATAGAATTTATTCACTAATAATAAAATTATAACCTCTAATATAAAATTGAACCTTCCTCAAAATATTATTTTAGCAAAAATATGCAGAATGAATGTGTAAAACACTGGTTCATTGGTCAGTGATGAAACCCCTTATCACTGCCTAATTAGCAATGCTATTATTCTATGGGAATTCTGACAATTTTTTATAGCTTTGGACAATCTTTTAAGTTTGTTTTGGTCATTTCAACAAAACACCTTTAGTAAAATGTGGTGTGTCTTGAACAAAGATAAGTGGAGTTCTCAGTAAGAAATTGAAGTTGGTGGAAGTGTTTGTATCACTTACATATTTTACCAACTACTGGCCCACAGCCCTGAGAGGTACATAGTTACCCCACAGCCCAACTTATTTCCTATTCCCTTTCTCTGTGACAGTAACTATGTCATGTTCTTTCTCTCCCTTCATTTCCTGTCTCACCAGCCAAACAGAAAGCCCATTTATAGTTTAGATTAGGAAATACTGATATAATGCATGTAGAGAAGAATAGAATGTTAATTAACCAAGTGATTCAATAGACTCTTTGTTCTCTGATCTTTTCTATTTGAGCTCTTTTTCCCCTTCAACTTGTAACTCCTCCAAAATTATTATACTGTAAATTCTTACCAACTAATTCTTTTTTCTTCCTTGTTCTTTTCTCTACCTCCCCATAAATCTCTGTCACTTGGGTTTTCTGTTAGGCTTGCTAGTGTTTTTATTTGGATGACCATATTAACGCATGAAGTAACCTTTTCCAAAAATTCCTATAAAAAGAAACCAATTCACTAGATTATCTTAGGATGTGGGATAAGATTGTTCTAGTTTTTTATTTTTCTTCCTCCACCCTGTAAAGTATCAAAGATATCCCGACAAAAATTAAGAGAAATAGCTATTGCAGGAAGTATCATTTTTCTACTTTTCCTTCTTTCTTCCCTCTATATTCAACAATCTACTAGGTTGAGTATCTCTTATAACAACGGATACTAATATTGCAGTAAATAAAATTTTGAAAATATTTCTGGAATTAGTTTTATGAGACATAAAATTTGTGGCTAAGTGTTCCTTTAGAATCACCATGGCTAGTCAATATTTCTGATTTGGGAAAATAGACTCCCATCCAATCTCCCGATTTAAAGTAATAACTTTGTGGTAAGAGCTGACAAATACCTAATTATCCCACTTGTCATAAATGTGTTCTGTGGACAATTAAGTATGTCAACTTTGTACAGACTTACAGAGACAGAAGATGTGACTTTAAGGTATGTGAATCCATGGAGGAATTCTTTATGAGACTGTCTTCTGCATTAAAAAAGTGCAAACAAATCTTGCTTATGACCCAATAAAATCTGTAGAGCCATATTTCTGACTTGCAGTAAAATCCTTAATTTTCAGATTTCCTGTCTTCCTATTCACACCCTTCTTCCATTCTTTATATTAGCAAACTTTCCACTATATCAGAGGGGCTGGCTTGTGCCAGGCACAGGTTTTTCAAGGCTGTCTCCCTGCTGATTTGTCTCCCCTGACTAGGTTCAGTTGGCTTTACAAAACATTTTCTGCAAAGTTTTGAACTTGATCGATTTCCTTGAGACATGAGCTCACATTAGAAATGCATCTTTCCAGATGCTGAAGCACATGCTTTCTCTTTCTGGATCCCTGTGAGGCATGAACTCTGGTGACCCAGCCTGGCAGTTGGAGTTTCTGTAGCAATATATCACTAGTTTTCCTCAAATCATAGTGGTGTGCAAATGCTCGAGCCTTTGCTTAACCAGAGCAAATGAAGAAATGTCCTTAGACCCATCTACATGCTATGACGTCACTCACCAATGATACTTTCTCTATGAAGTCAGAAAGAATAGTCTACGTCCCAGGCTGGGCCTCTGGTTGTCCCAGAACCACACATGATCATAGCAATTTTCTTCCATCAACTACAGCAGATGTTATCTTTAGGATCTCCACTGTTGATTAAACTTAATGCATTCTAGTATTGGCAGCTTGGCATTTCTCAACAAATGGTTGACGGAAAGAAAACAATTTTTTTTTCTTGAGCATTATATCATACCTCTGGTACAGCATATAAGACATACACCTATGTCAATATGTTAACACCAATGACCTTTGGGAAAAAATATGATTGCTTTTTTACAAATGAAAAAGGATCAAGTTTCAATAGGGCTGATAACCGACTTATGACTACACCACCCCTTATTTGAATAAAGTTTCATCAGGTTTTTACCCTTTTTAAGGCTCCATCCTCCTTTCCCAACATCCACTGGGGACTATAGAATCCCATTAACAGATTTCATTTCCACCTCAAACCCTGCCATCATCTTAGAAATTCACTAATTGTGTCACACCTGCAGGTACCCCACTTTCAAATTTCAAGTTCTGTTTCACATTTGTCCTTGACCTCCCATCCTACCCATTCTTTTTTACTTCACTTGGAAACATGCTCGTAACTCTGTAGAGCCTTCCATCACCTCAAGTCTCCTATTGTCTCCTAGTCTTCCCAGATCTAGAATGGTCTCACTTTTTCAGCTGTCTTTTGCTGGAACTGCCCTTTCTTGAGCCGTATCACCTTCCCCACACACCTACACCTGTGCTGCCCCTGCCACAGACCCCATAAATTGGTCCCGTTTAACCTACATGCCCACTCTTCTTCATCTGAGGTATAGAGACTTCACTGGACAGCTAGGTACCAATTATAAATCCATGGTTTTCAGGTCTTTCGAATCTTAAAGTTGGATTATTGTGCTCTTTCTTTTGTAAATTTATCTTCTCTCTTTTAATACATACTTCCAACTGGTATGTAAAAATGTTCATGTTTCTCCCTTAAAAAAAAAAAACACCTACAAAAATATCAGGATCCTACAATACCCTCTAGTCTCTGCTATTTCTCTCCTCTGCTTTACATCCAAACTTCTTGACTAGTCATCTATATACAACGTATTCATTTGTGTTCTGGATTCCACTCCGATTAAAACAGCTCCTGATAATGCTACTTATTGCTGAATCCAGCAGGCATTTTCCGTCTTCATCTTACTTGACTTGTCTGGAGAATTTTGTACTACAAACCATTCCTTTTAGTAGTCCTTTGGACATCACTCTACTGAGCTTCTTCCTAGGCATCAAGCTTTTCCTTCTCTGCCCATTTTTAGGCTCATTCTATTCCTCATAGCCATTAAATATTGGAGTTTCTTAAAATAAGGCCATCTTCTAACTCTACTTTCTCCTAGCAAGCTCACTGATGATCAAATCTCAATTTCCACTTTTATACACTTGACAAATGAAACCTCGATGCCAGAACTGTCCACTAGAACATTTTGCAGTTTTGGAAATATTCTATAATTTATGTCATCTAATATTACAGGCTTGTGGTATACTAATTTCAGTTTCTTGTACTGCTCCTAAGAGACGCATATTAGCACATGTCCAAGACCCCTGCAGAATCATGTCTCTTAGCTTGATCCTTCTTGCTCTAGCATCCTAGGCATCCTGAAGTATCTTCACCTTTTTATTCTGCAATATCACATCCAGCTTTCCTCCTACTACAAGACTTTGAACACTTCCTCAGGGGAACCTTCCTTGACTTCCATTATTATGTCAATTCTCTCAATTATCTTTTGGAAATTTATGTTAATTTCTGTGATTCTTTGATTAATATCTGACTAACATGACAGAAAGGGCTTTTGCTTTTTGTAACTGTTTTATACACCATTTTATTTCTAGTGCCTACTAAAGTTACTGGAATATAATAAGTATTCACTAAATATATGCTGAATACATGAATAAACCTTTCCTTAAGTTCTAGACTTTCTAGGTATCTCAAACTTCTTCCAAAATATACTGAATTGTATATCCCAAAGGCATCTGAAAATGATTTCAGAGCTTTCTCTTACTCCTACACACACACGTGCACACACACACACGCACGCACCCCTATTATGAGAGCATGATGGACATTGTATTCAAAACTGAAGATCTGGAAGTTTACTTTAAACCTGATTTTGCTGGGGCACCTGGGTGGCTCAGTCGGTTGAGTGTCTGACTTCAGCTTGGGTCATGATCTCAGGATCCTGGGATCGAGCCCTAGGTTGGGCTCCATGCTCAGCAGAGTCTGCTTGTCCCTCTATCCCTCCCCCCGCTTGTGCTCTCTCTCTCTCGCTAATAAAAAAATAAAATTTTTAAATCTGCTTTTACTTTCTCTTTAGCTCTCTACAGAGAAAATTACAAGTCATTATTGAGAATTATTAAAGAAGTAAAAAAATATGACTTGTATATGATTTAGAAGCTCCCAAATGTAAATAATGCTGTATAATTTTTCCCAAGTTGATCCATAGATTCAATGCAATTTCCCTACCCCCAAAATAGTATTGCTGTATTATGTTTGGAATTACATTGAATCTACAGATCGATTTGGGGGCAACTGTACAGTATTATTTAGAGTACTGGGTCCCCTAAATCCCATAGATAGTACATATTGTTGGGGGGAGAATTTTGACAAGGTGATACCCAAATTAACACTGGAATACAAAGGCCAAAAATATTCAGAAAAAAAATTTTGAAGAACAAGTTTACAGGAATTACAACAATGCTTAGGTAATTAAGCTATAAAGTTTTAGCAACTAAGATAGTATAGTATTGTACATGGATAGGCAAATCATTCAATGGAAGATAACAGATGGTCCAGAAATATACCTACATATACACAATCCCCTGATTTGTGGCAAAGATGTCATTGCAGAGCAGTGGGAAAGCACGGCCTTTCTAATATATCATGCTGGGTGGGTGGTTATGCATATTAAAAATCTGTGGCCCTATCCACACAAATCAATTCAAGGTGGGCTGTACATCTAAATGTAAAAATTGAAACAATAATTTCTGGAAGAAAATATAAGACAAGAACTTCGTAACCTTGGGGATAAGGAAAGATAGTATAAATGAAGCACAAAAAGCAATAACTTTAGGGGTAATAATTGATAAACTGCTCTACATTAAAATTCTCCTTATTAAAACACAGAAGCAAAGAGTGGAGAAGCAGCCCACAAAATGGGAAAGAATATTTGCAATGTTGTAACTGACCAAGGGATCCTATAAGAAAATACAGAAAGAAATAAGAAAAAAAGAGACACACAATTGAAAAATGGCCTAGACCCTTAAACAATCCTTTCACTAAAGATGATATTCAACTGGCAAATAAACGTATAAAAAGAGGTTCAAGTTCATTAGTTATCAGTAAATGCAAACTGAGAGCACAAGAAGATATCACTATACTGATCAGAATGGCTAGAATGAAAAAGATTGAGGACACCAAGTGCTGGTGACTATGTGGTGACCAATTCTCAGAGTGCTGCAGGGTGGAAGTGTATACTGAAAACACTTGACAAAGATTTCATTGCATATACTACAGCATATACATACTCTATGACCCAACAGTTCTATTTACTGCTATGTATTTTATAAAACTGCATACATATTTATACCAAAAGACATATATAAGAATATTCATACCAACATTTTTTATAAGATCTCCAAAATAAAAATTACCAAATATGTGTATCAACAGTAGAATGGATATAAATGTTGTGGGATATTTATACAATAGGAGAAACCCTAAGCTCAAACGTCTATAACAATGCATAACAGAATGCTTGAATTTGTCAAACATAATTTTGAGTCAAAGAGGTCAGACACAAAAAAATACGAACATTGTATGATTAACATCATGGAAACACAAAAACAGTGAAGTCTATGATTTCAGAAGTTGAATTGATGCATAGTGACCTGGTAGGAGGCATGAAAATGCTTAGGGATCTGGAATCTTCTATTTCTCGGTCTCAGCGTTATTTACAGGACACTGTGATCACTTAGTGAAAATTTACTAAGCTTACACTTACAATTTGTGTGCTTTTTACTATATATGTATTACTAAAATAGAACAGTTATTAAAAGAAAAAATTCAATCCTGTTTCTCTGTTTTATCACATAAGTACTAATTAAGCCTGTATTTTTATCCCTCTGTCATTGCCTCAGTTCAGTCCCTCATCGTCTCTCACTCTTTAAATGGAAGTAGCTTTCCAACTAGTCTTGCTCCACCCAAAGCCATCCCCAGGCAGTCATCTGTGAAAATCCTCTAATAGGCAAATATAACCACCACTGCGGTCTATTTAAAATGCCTTAATGTCTACCTATTTACAGAATCTGGTATTCAAGCACCTTGCTGGCAAATCTCACATTATTTCTATTTGCCTCAAACTGTGTCTTTGTACAGAGTTCACTCTCTTGTTTATATCCTCAGTGTACACTAAGAATGGACATATACTATTGTATAGTGTTCAAGAGGTAATAATAGCCAAGTTGATGTCTGAAACCCAGTCTGCATGGCTCCATAACTCATGTTCTTTCCACAACATCACATGCCCACTATTGCGTATATGGGGAACTCGTCCATTACAGAATCAATGTTCTTTAGTTTAATAACATCTAGCTTAGAAGAGTTAAATAAAAAAAGAAGGGAAAACATAAAGAATCAAAGCTATTACAATTTATTTTTATGGTTTTCCCCAGCTGTTCTTCCATCTCATAGTGTACTTAAAATAGCAGAAACTTTGACATTGTCATTTATCCTAACGGAAATGACAAACAACTAAAAAAACTTATCAGGGCAGGAGAATAACATAATCAAATTAAATTTTTCAAAAACCAGAGTGAAAGTAGTGATGAGGTAAATTAGAAGGGGCAAGAGTGAAAATAGAGAACAAGTAGAATGTATTTAATTAACACAGATAAAAGTCACTGACAGCTTGAAGATAAATTAAATTAGAAATAAATGATATAACATTTCAAAGATCATGAAATTTCCATTCTTAGAGGTGATGAGAATACTAATAAATCTAAAGGATATTAAATCATCACTTCCTAAAAAATGTGAGTTATATCATTCAAGTATAAGAGTATAAAAAAATCCTCCAGAATCTCACGATCAGGAATCTATCACACCCATGAATGCTGCTTGAAAATATTATTCCTAGATGTTTTGCAAGTGGCTAGTAACTTAAAATATTCACAGATAGGGAAGTTATAGAAGAAATGGTGGAGAAACTTAATGGGAGAAATCAATATTCATAATATGTAAATGTTAACATGGTGAATGTAGTTGACTGAAATATACAATACAATAATTATTTATTATCAGTAATAATAATAATCCAGGTTTAAAATCCAACCTGATTAAAAACTGGGGCCAAAGGGAGGAAGAAAATAACATGCTCTCCTACTTTGTGGTAATGTATATTACATACTCTCATAAATAGAAATTGTTCTTTCTTAGGGTGATAAGGAAGTGAAATTTAAAACATGTTTGCTTTTTAAAGGTGATCATACTTAGAATAATTAGTATGTATAAGATTCAAGTCACTGAAGAAAACAGAAAGCATAAAGAACTTGTTTGATACAGATTAATCTAGGCAAGAGGAGCAATAAAGCCTAAAAAATAGAAAGTATAAAGAGGGCAAAAGTATAATGAAAAATGCCAGTTACCACAATTATTGTAAAAGGATTAAATTTCTCTTGTATTGGTAAGAGAACCTGAACCAATTATATGATGTTCACAACATACACAACAAAAATGGAATGAAACAGAAAAACTAAACATAAAAAGATGGACAATTATATACCAGGCAATTACAAATGAAAAGAAAGCGGTCTTGGCGATATCACTATTATAGATGTCAAGGCAGAAGCATCAAATGGGAAAATGAGTGTGCTTTATGTGAATAACAAATGAATGAATGAATACATATAAATGGTAATTATGAATATTTATGTTTCAAATAATTTGGTATCAAAATATTTAAAGCAGCGATGTAGAAAAACAGGACAGTTGATAAAATTATAGCCACAGTGAAGGAGTATATCTCAATCTTTAACACAGAAAACAGGAAATAATTAATAGAGATAGATGACTTTAATAAAACAATAGAATGAAAACTTACACCTATAGTGTTTACTATGTGTCAGGCACCTGCTATATCTATTATATGTATTATTACAGTTATTAGTTCATTTACCGTTTATGACAACCCTCTAGAAAGATACTATTACAATCTCATTTACAGATGAGGGAATTAATGTAAGCAAGATTAAGTAGCTAGAATAATGTTACACAGTTGAGATTGGTTGAGTCAAATGTTAAACACAAGCACCTATCACCAGAGTTTTAGCTCTTACTCACTTTACTATAATTTATTAATTAGTAAGTCAAACTGAAGAGGCATAAATAAGTTTTGGGCCTAGATATAGATTGTACACATTCTTTTAAGTGTCTATAATACATTTTTACACATAATAAATTTCAAAACATAAACAAAATGTAAACATAATTTGTTTGCCTCAAATAAGCATAAAATAAAACTAAAAATAAAAAATAGAATAAAATATGCTTTGATAAATAAATTTGGGGGCAAAAATGAATTTAATATTGATATTACAGACATTTTACAATGAGAAACCTACAAAACTTTGGGGATCAAAGATGTACACAGAGAAAAATGAATATACTTAAATGAATATATTATCGGATAACAGAGAAGGCCAAGACAGAAAGAAAAACAAATAATATAAGTGTAGGAAAAGAAAATAAATCTGAAGAAGGCTGAAAGGAGTATTTCATGATTTAGAAATATAGCATAATATCAAGTAAATTTGAAGAATGTACATAAGTCTATAAATGCATGATCCTGGTTGTGTTTTTATAAGTAAATGATATATAGAGATTATTAAGTTAGGTGAGAAACATACTAAATACACTGTGGTAATACTGTTAGTGGAATTATCGGAAATTATCATTTTTGTGCTTTAAAATATATTTTACATGTTCTACACTAAACATTCTCATTCCATTTGTATGTACAATAACTAGTACTTACACAAACTGTGATCAGCACTGAGACATACAATGATGAACAAAAAGGACAACAAAAGCTAGAATCCAAAGAACAAATTAAAAAAAAAAAAACATGAAAATTTTTTAAAAAGTACACATGCAACAGGGTGGATCACTCAGAAAAGCATTGTTAGACAAAAGAGGCAGAAATTAATTTATGATTCTGTTTATGCAAAAATGTACTAAAATGATTTGCAGTGCTAAGATTCAGAATGTGGCTTCCCAAAGGAGTGGAGAATGGTAGAAAAGAGAATCAATAAGAAAGGAGCACAGGAAAACTTCTGGGTTGATGGAAATGTTTTACACCTTGTTTGGAAGAGGATTACCAGAGAGTATGCAATTTTTTGGCAGAACACTTAAGAAGTCTATTTTTCCCAATTCTTGAATCTGAGTTGACCTTGTTACCTGCTTTGGCCAGAAAGATAAGGTAGAAATGACACTGTGCCACTCCTGAGCCAATGCTTCAAGAGGCATTGCTTGTGACTTATTCTCAGAACTGTGTTGCTGCCCAGATTAGTCTTTTGGACAGTGAAAGACCATTTGAAAAAGAACCTAGTTTTCTTAACCTTCCAAATCATGGCCATCCTACACTAGATTGCCCTCAGTCAACTCCCAGCCTACCCTGGATACCTGATTCTTGCTGAGACCAGAACTATGCCGCAGGCTAATACACTAGTGAGCAACAATAAATGCTTATTGTTTTAAGTCACTTAATTCTAGATTGGTTTGCTATGCAGCATTCGCTAGCTGATACATATGAAAACAAAATTTGTCTTCCACTTTTGTTGTGAAGAAAAAGTGACTTAACAGACTTAAAGGAGCACTTAAAAGAGAAATGAAAATGACCCTAAAATATAACAATTGATCAGATAAGTATCTCTTTAACAATTTTCTCTGGGTCAACAAACGTACTAAGAAAAAGAATGATAAAATATTAGAGCTCTATTTGAGATCTATTCAGATGCTATTTAGAGATGAGAGACGGACTTTATTATGTCTTATGTAAAATCTCATTGAGTAGGAATAACTGCCTGAGTGCTAAGCCGTGAAAGATTGTATAGTTATATGTGTATTCAGGAGGAAAGATGACTTACTAATGCCTGCATTAGCATGGAACACAAAACTGGTTTCTATTCCTGGTTTTGTCCAATATCCTCATTTTGAGAAGAGAAACTGAGACCTTGAGAGGGAAAATGTCTTAAAAAGTCATTAGTGGGGGCACCTGGGTGGTTCAGTTGGTTAAGTGTCTGCCTTTGGCTCAGGTCATGATCTCAGTTTCCTGGGATCAACCCCGCATTGGTCTTCCTGCTCAGCGGAGAGTCTGTTACTCCTGCTGCCTCTCTTCTTGCTCATGCTCTTGCTCTCTCTCATGCGCGCTCTCAAATAAATAAATAAATAAATAAATAAATAAATAAATAAAGTCTTTTAAAAAAAGTCATTAGTGGCAGATGTAGGTTTTAACCCATGTCTTTTGAGTAAGTCAATCCAAATTTCACCTCACCCACATGTAGTTCTGAAATACTGAAGCCAAAACAATGGTTACTAATAATTATCTAACAATTTTAATATGAGTTAATTCTTGTGTAGCAAATATATTACTCCAAAGCAACTGAAGTTGAACAAGCTCCCTTATGACTTCTCACCTCTATGGTTTAAGCCTATGATAAAAAAAAAAAAAAAAAAAAAAAGATAAGCAGAGGGATGCCTGGGTGGGCTAAGTTAGTTAAGCATCCACCTTTGGCTCAGGTCATGATCTCAGGCCCCAGGATTGAATCCCACATTGGGCTCCTTGCTCAGCAGGGAGCCTGCTTCTCCCTCTGCCTGTAGCTCCCCCTGCTTGTGTGCTCTGACAAATAAATAAATAAAATCTGTAAAAGAAAAAGATAAGCAGAAATACGGAAGAACCACTCCTCTCCTTTCCCTCTCCAAGCAGAGTGCATTGATACTATGTTCTGTTTCTGAATACTATTAACCTAAGATTTACTATGATGAATACATTTGTTAAAAAGAGGAAGTATCCATTCTTATCTCTGATAATTTCACTTGAAGGGGATGCTGGGTCACCACAATTCCCAGCTGCAGTTAGAGCCAAGTTTTCACCCTGTAGCAGTAAGGAGACCGACTGTGGAAAATCACTGACTCTGAGATAGGTAGAAACCAAGGAGAGTCCCATGGGAAAATTCAGTCAGAAAAATCAAGCTGATTAGAGGAGAGACAGTTTCACATTTGGAGGGAGATGTCAATTGTACACGCATCCTTTGTGGCGTCCTCAAGAGATATGCGATAGAAACTGGCCTAAAGAAACTGGCCTGAAGTTTGGCCAAAAGACTATGATATTCAGGCTGAGTTACAGCAGTTGACATATTATATTATTATATTCAACAAATTGGATCCAGGACATATCATTTCATTTACTTTGAATATGAACAACTTTTCATATCAAGGGTGACCAGAGAAAACACTGCCAGAGCTCACTGAAGGCTCTTCATATCAGAGAACAACACGATGTCCTATGGGGCTTCCAAGTCTGGATTGAATGAACTCTGGAGTTAAACATTTGAGCATGTTATTCTCAGCTGCCCATTTTAATCATGGGTGAGAAAGATCAGGCTTTTTGGCCCTATTATATAGTCTCACATGGGGATACCTCATTCATCAAAGTTATAGATTTCAGATATGAATGTATCAAAGGGAATTTGTAGGCAGAGCCATTAACATATTGTTTAGTGGATCTGCCAATAGGCAACAGATGTGTCCAGCGTCTAGCCTTGGCATCCATTCTCGATCTTACTTGGGCCCTAACAGATGTCATGCACTTCTCCAAAATGATGCGATGGAAACACTATCGATTTGGGATCAAATAGACTTGGGTTTAATTCTGCCTCTGACACAAACTGTGTGACTTTGCTCAAGTGTATTAACCTCTTAGAATTTCTGTTTCCTCAGTTTTACAATATGAAAATTACTTTATCGGGTTGCTTTAAATGTCAATCTCACAATGTTAAGTCATGAAAGTAAGTAATGTATAAGAAAAGCGTCTAACCTATATCACGGGCTCAGTAATGTCAGTGCCCTTCCACCTAGAAGGCAAGGATCATGCCTCCTCCATCGTTGCCCTCACTGATCAACAAAATGAAAGATACTCAATAAATGATAGCAAAACTGCTATCCCTATTTCCAACATTGATACATTCATTTGAACACGGGAGGCTTTTAACTTTCATCTTCCCGAATCTCTTATTAATTATAAGGTCAGTTGGATGGAGTTTCATCTTAAACTCAAATTGACCAAGCCCCTGGACCTCAATCATGCTATATGTAGCCAGGGTATTTGTTGTCATCGAATACTAAAGTTGCCAACTTACGAAAACACTATATATGTTTTTGGTATAAATCAGAATTCATCTTATAGTTTCCAGGGCAGACAAGCAACAGCAGAAGGAGATGATTTACAAAAATAAAGGGAATGAATTTTTTTCCATTAGCAATCTTCTGTATGCTTTGAAAAAACTAACAGGATTCACCCTGTCATACAGTCTCACACTGTGACAGTCTCATTTATCAAAGTTATGGATTTTAGATACGAAGACATCAAAGAGAATTTGCAGGCTCCTCAGTAGAAGCCGATGGTATATTATGTAGTCACGTGTATATTATGGTAGAAGAATATCTCAGTCCAGCTGCAGGAGAAGGAGCAGAGCTGAAGAGCAGCTGAGCTAACACCCTGCCAAGATCTGGACTCTCTGAGACCTGGCATCTTTCCATCCTTCCCCACCTACCTTCCCCCAACTCCTGGTCCTCTCCTCTTCTAATAGTAGCCTGTAGTATAGCTGCTTCTTTCTGAGAACCATGGACCTTTGACATTTCTTTATTAATCTTTCATTGTTATAATATTTTCAGAGAGAAGGAAGGTGATTGTAAGTACAAAAACCAGGCTACATTTAAGATCCATGGACTCTTCTTAGTCCTGTAACTTTTGGGGTCACAGAGTAAATCAACTCACTTACCTGACCTGGAGCAAATCAATTCACTTTTCTGAGCCTCGGTTTCCCCAAATGTAAAGAAAGGGAGAAGACAAGATGAACTCTTTAGTGTTGAACCAATTCTAAGGCCTTTTCTGATTCATTGTCATCTCCTTTCACAGCTCCACACTCTTCAAATGGAACTAATTCATTTATCTACTAGAGCAACCACGGCTTCTGGCCATGGACAAACAGCTGGGGGCAGGCATAGAAAGGCAGTTCTAAGACTATTTCTCCCTGTTATTGGCTAGTCAGTCACGTAGGAAGAACTTCCAGCGACCACATTTTCAGAACCCAGATACTCTTCTTTTTGGTACTTCAGTACCTCCCGTGGGTAACTTCACTCTCTACTCTGAAACTCTGGGTTTTGTTCACACTTCCATTGTCACTTAGGGGGCTCACAACTCTTTCTGCCCTGTGCTCTTTACTTCAGGTTGTGCTTTAAAACTATTGTGGGGGGCGCCTGGCTGGGTTACTCAGACGAGCATGAGACTCTAGATCTCGGGGTTGTGAACTTGAGCCCCATGTTGGATGCAGAAATTACTAAAAATAAAAAGAAATGAAATAAAATAAAGTAAAATAAAGTGAAAACTATTGTAAAAGCTCTGAGTCTACATTTTAGGAACAGCTGTTGTGAGTCAAGGTCATTTCTGTTCCACAGCAACGATTTAGCTCAGACTAACTTTCCCCCCCACAATAATGGGCTTGCTGCAGTCATCCTGTGGGACCAATGTCTGCCAGGGAAAACTAAGTGGGCAGAACAAGGAAAGGATATGGAACAAGCCAGCAGCCCCTGGATGACAGGTCTCCCCAAGAGAGCCTCTCCCAGCTGGAGCCAGCCAAGCCTAGCCTTTCTGCTGACAGATGCTCCTGCTTCCAGGCATGTGTCTCCCGACATGTTATTTAAAAAGTCTTGCAAGGTAGCTCTGTGGCCTCATTTCTCTGAGGATCTCCAGGGAAGCCAGCTTTTGCGGTGACTATAAAATTTATACCCAATTCCCTTGCTTAAAGGCTCTCAAAGTTTCCCCATCACCTAAAGAATAATATGTAAGCTTTTTGGCATGACCCGCAAAGATAGCTTTCTCATCTGTCAAATGGGAATAATAATATCGTACTCACAGAGTTGTTCTGGAAATCACATAATCTACTACTATGCCTAGGTTATTGGACAGTAAGTGGGGGAACTAAAAAATGACCAGCTTTCTTCCCCTTCCTACTTCCTGATCTGGTCCTTATCCATTTTATAGGCACATCGCCTACTATTCACATCCCTCACTTTGGACAACCTAGTTGAATTCTTAAGGCACTTTTCAAATTCTGGTTCTTTCCACTCACAACCTATCCTTGAAACTGATGCTGACCTTTTTTTCTTGGGGAAAAAATCCCTCATATCCCGGCACTTTAGAGACACCCTCCTTCACCCTTCCTCTCTCTCAAAGAATGCACACTCTCCCTACCCCTTCCAGACCACTGCTGCCCTGATACAGTTCCATGCTGCACTTAGCATTTTGTCATTAATAGTAATAACTATCATCCTGTAAGTGTCTATTATTTACCAGAAACTGTATCATTCACTTTATCAACATTGTCCTTACTCTTCAAAATAATCCTATGATTGTGGCTATGTAGCCTGTAGTTTGGGTAAGGAAAATGAAGTTAAAAGGAGATTGCGTTGTCATAATATACAGCTTAGTTGCCTAATTGTCTTCTCAACTAGACTACTCAATGAATGACTACTCACCAAAGATAGGAATGTCTCAGAAATGACTCATCTTTGGCCCTGGGTTCTTTTTTTGCCCACAGCATGGGCTTCTCTTTTCCTTTAAAGGCATTTTTCTTTAACCCAGTTCTGTTTCAGTACATGCCATCAAAGAATTACAGAGGAACTTGATAGATCAAGCAAAACGTTTCTTGTTTTACAGATGTGGAAAAGCCTTGGAGATGATGGACAAACAGCCTCGGGGACATTCAAACCCTTCCTGGGGTCTAAAGTGAAGTAGTTAGGGGGCTGGGATTCCAAAGACATGCACTTTGTTTTCAAGCAGGGGTTCTCTCCACAGCACTGGTTAGCAGGTTTGCAGAAATGATTTCTTTTCAAATCTATAAAAATTTGAGCACAACCAGAAAGGCTTCACAACCTGTGCAGATCATGGTTGAGAGCTAATCTAAGTCAGGTAGGCCATTTATAGTTAGAATCTTTGGTTAATGTTGGCATCTTCCCCAAAATTAGAGGTAGACAGCAATTATACATCTGCTCTCCCCACAAGCCCAACTGGGTGTTATACAACTAAAGCAAGTTCTAGACAAAATACTGTCATCCGAAGGACATTTCCTAGCTAAGCAGGCATATGACCATATTACTACCAATTCTTTAAACTTGTTGAAGTCCTGCCTCTCTGTCAACCAGAGGCTTGACATGAAGCCCTTGTCTGAAAGACTCACCCCAAGGCAAATGCAACAAATATGTTGATAGCATGATCAACTATTATTCTTATAATGTCCAGTGACCGGATATTCTGTCAATTGGAAAACATCAAACAGAATTCTAGTTCTAGGATACTAGTTTGTGAGGGGTTGACCTACGTCAGAGTTGATGTAAGCACACAAATTATTGTAGCCAAATAGCCAACTACATATATTAAACACCATAAGTTTTCACTAATAAAGTGTTTTTTCTAATGTATAATGGGAAACCCCCCTGAACATACTCTGTTACCAGTATTTGAAACACACACCTCTAGAGTGCCGACCTCTATGGCTAAAGGTAACTCACCATACCTAGGGCCTGAATTCCTTATCAGAAATCTTTGGGTGTTAACCAATTCTCCTAGCATGTAAGCTAAATTGATTTACATACACACGTATTACCTTGTCTACAGACAAGTAAACTGGGGACAATATAACACTACCTCCTTTGTGATTCCGCTGAAAACTTCATACTTCAATGCTGGAACCTTCAGCGCATGGAGTAGTTGTTCTAGGTAAAATGTCCACCTCTGCCAGCAGAAACTTTAGTTATTTCTATCCTCCCAAGCACCCATCTGGCACCATGACTGGCACAAAATGAAAAAACAATAAATGCATATGACCTTTGAATGAGTGACTGAAGTAATCAATAATACAATGAATAAATTAGAATAAGCAGCTTTAGGAATGACTGCTTGTATTAGTCAACTCAGGCTGCTTTAGCCAAATACCATAGACTGGGTGGCTTAAACAACAGACATGCATTTCTCATAGTCCTAGAGGCTGGAAGTTCAAAGACCATAGTACCAGCAGGTTCAATTCCTGGTGAGAACACTTCCTTTGCCTTGCGGACGTCTGCAATCTCTCTGTCCTCCTGTGGCAAAGAGCTAGAGAGAACTCTGGTCTCTCTTCCTCCCATATGGACACTACTCCCATCATGGAAGCTCCACTTCCATGATCTCATTTAAGCCTAATTAACTTCCAAAAGTCCCACCTCCAAATACCATCACATCAAGGGATAGGGCTTCAACATCTGAATTTGAGGGTGGAGGGGTGGAGGGACACAAACATTCAGTCCATAAGACACTCTAGTCTGCTTCTTCCGTTGTGATCATTCTGAACAAAACAGCAAAAATGGTAGAAAAGGTACTCTTCCCTCTTAGAAATAGCCAATGACATAGAAGTGGATGAGAAAAACTAGAGTTCTGTATTAAATTAAATTCCACTTGTATCTGACTTTCTCATCCATCAGAGGAGCCAATATGCTCCTTGGAGAGCCAGTGCTCTAAGGTAGGCTAACCTCACTACAGAAGGCAGAATCTCTGTGGTCGGCTTTGATATCCTGGGAGTGTGCAGGGGCACACACAGATTCCAGGTTAGTAGACAATTTGCCATTCCGAAACCAGCTTTCCTTCCTACCAGTTAATTCCTACCCTGTTTGCTTTACTTCAAGTCTTGATTCTAATGTTACCCAGATAGAAACTGGCCTGCAGTGTTTACTGCATATCCTGAAATGAAGGGTTCTCATCATCTAATTTGCATTCTAATAGGCACAAAATTGATTGACAAAACCTTGGTGCTGCTTAACAGGACAAATGAATCATTTGCTTCCCAAATTACAGGGAGCTTTGAGGTCAGACAGCCTGGGTAACCTCAGTGCCTCTCTTTCAAAGACAGAGGAATGCAGACAAGCAGCCCCTGGCTTTGGGAGCCATCTCCATTCTGAGTGGTCATTGTCATCATCCTATTACAATACTCAGGGGATCAGGGTATTAGTGTGCCCAAGCCAGCATATGGTGCACATCTTATTAACTTAATCGTGGGACAATAGCAAGCTGTTTTCAATATAATTTAGGCCCCTATGAATAGTCATCCCTCTTCCTGGCCCCCGTTCAGCTCTGGAAGGGATGATGCATGCACATCTCCTTTGCCCAATAGACTCCGTAGAAATCTTGCCAGTGTTTGTAATATCTGCAAAACCCCTCTGTAAATAACACCGAGGCCACACTGAGCAGATTGAAGACATGAAGCTCAGTTCCTCCTGACAGCTTTTCCCCCAAGTTGTTATTTTTGCAGTTTGGAAGGGAAGAAAGACCCCCTGAACAGAAGATTCACAGCAGTCTTAACTTAGACTTTTTTATGGCTGCTTTATGGAAGGTTATTTTTTATATTTTTGAAGGATAAAGTAAATTCAGNCAAAGTAAATTCAGCTTCTCTATCTGGAAGCCTCTTTCTATACTGGTCAGAGACAAGTTTTGTTGTTGTTTTTTGTTTTAAGAATAATGTAAAATTAGGCCTTAGTTTATAAAAGCACACATGTAAATTGGTCTCTGTTCAGGCAAGGACCTCCTTCCTCAATCTCAATCCCTATCTCTTCAAGCCTTCCAACCATGAATGCCAAGGTTTGCAAGGGATTCTTTAGCAAACAGTGTCCTGGGAAAATCTCATCTGGAAAATGAGAAAGATATTAAAGTCGTATCTTTAAGATGGAATAAGAGACTTCACTCAACCTTCAGAAGAAGGATTTGTGACTGATTCCTAGAAGTAAAAAGGAAGATCAATAGGGACATTTTGGTACCCACAGGTAGAGGAGAAATGGGGACATAGGAGAAGAAACTAACATTTAACATCTACTTAGGGAAATAAACAATGACCACCCAAGTGAGAAGAAGTACAGGCTATTTATTCAGAGCTCATTAAAGCAAAGGAATTAGCGAACATCTCTTGTGTTCAGTAAAGCCTCAAAGGTAGGCAGATGAGTGAGACAGCTTTAGTGTGTGTAAAAAGGGAAGTTTCAGGTGTGCCCTGATTGAAAGCCACTGGTGTGGAAACTGGAGGTGGCTAACTAGAAGTAGGTACATCCTACATGATTGGATTGGGAAGGTTATCTGGCTTTCTCTGGTTGGTTCTGTGTCAAAAGCAGAAGAATCCAACAGGGAGTCATTGAGCAAGCCCTGGCCCTTCTGACCAGATTGCCACAAAGGCTATGGCTTGACTTCCCAGACTGCTTGCTGAAGAGCTTATCAGCCAGGGTTCAATTGTCCTGTATTTTGTCCACTTGTCATGTCGTGTCATGTCCATTCACATTTTCTATTTATTCATATAATCTCTCAAATGGCAGTTACCATTGTTTTGTTTAATCTTCACAATGGTCCCATAAAAAAAAAAAAGACATTGTTTCAATGTCTCCCAAAAGAAGAAACTGAGGCAAGCTGTTCAAGGTTAAGGAGCTAGTACGTGGGAAGTCTAGGTCTTGGATGCTGGGAAGTCTGACTCAGAAGCCCCCATTGTTTCTGCAATTCTATGCAGCANTAAAGTAAATTCAGCTTCTTTATCTGGAAGCCTCTTTCTATACTGGTCAGAGACAAGTTTTGTTGTCTAGGAAGTTTTGTTGTCTAGGGAAGTCTAGGTCTTGGATGCTGGGAAGTCTGACTCAGAAGCCCCCATTGTTTCTGCAATTCTATGCAGCACCGTTGGCTGGGGTGGGGATGCGCACTCCTGGACGTCACTGTTGGGAGCATCTGCAGAGATCAGGGAGATGTAGGATGGAACCAGATCCTCTGCTTCTATGATGTTAGTTCCAGCCTGGCTTCAATATGGCCTTTGCTTCTATCAGCTAATAACTAGAGACTGTACTCCAAAATTTACGCTAAGGTATCTGTTTCTAAATTAAGAGGGCTCTCTAGCCAAGCAGGGGATGCCTACTGTTGAGGTCATTATCTCAAGTAACATAGGCCACTAAAACTTTTTTTTCAATTGAGCTTTTATAATCTGAATCATGCTTTAGGTTGCATTGAGAGGAAACAATATTGAAAAATGGTGCCCCCTACTGCAGATTAAAGGAACTTAAAGTGAAGCCCATGGACTTCTTAAATGTGTACCTCGGGGACTAAAAGATACATCTAAAAGATATGCAAAATATTGTGCTTCTAAATATGTGTGCATTTTTCTCCCTGGGTAAAGTGCTGTACTCTTATAACATTTTGACAACGTTTACTGACCTCCAGAAACAAAAGTCCTATCATCCGTCATTTCAACAAACAACAACAAAAGCGTTCCACAGTCTATGGTGATATGCAGTCAGGATTGAGAACTGCTCTAAAGAGAGAAGAATTTTGTTTTCAGTATGGTTAACTTTGCCATGTCTCTGCCATCTTTGTTCATATTTTGAATGCTGTTAAGTGCGTCCACCTCCAAGATGCCCATGGGAGAGCACCAGCTATCCACTGCTGTAGGCACTGCTGACAAAGAAGCAACTTCTTCCTGCCTCCTGGTCACATTTATTTTCCTAGATATCTGAAATGTTGACTGGTCTTATGAGTTTCAGGTAATATTTTCTTTGAAAATGGGCTATAGTGCAAATAAAAGTTTTGAAAGTCATTAAACAACACGAACTTTAAGGACTCTTTTAACTCTAAAAAAATACTAAATTTTATAGGTAACTTTTTTTTTGTTTTTAAAGATTTTATTTATTTATTTCAGAGAGGGAAAGAGACAGCCAGTGAGAGAAGGAATGCAAGCAGGGGGAGTGGGAGAGGAAGAAGCAGGCTCCCAGCATAGGAGGCTGATGTGGGGCTCAATCCCAAGACCCCGGGATCACGCCCTGAGCCGAAGGCAGACGCTTAACGACTGAGCCACCCAGGCGCCCCATAGGTAACTTTTCTTTAGTGTCTGTCACCCATGGAAGAATCAGGTAAAAGGCCTTCCCAAAAAAAGTATGCATGACATGCCCATCCCGCCTCCCTCCTCCTAACGGTTTCCACAGCTAACCTATTCCCATGATAAGGAATGGGACATTGAGGGTTAGATTCCGCCACTGGATACTTTCGATTTAACAACTGTCATATAACTGTGGTTCTCATGGAAAGAACCAGTCTTAGAATTATGGAAAAGCAAATTAGTTCTTTTAGGAATTTACCTCCTTTTTCCACATACCCCCAGTATCAGAAGCACTTGCCCTCCCTATATGCAGATTGTCAGTTGGAGATATGAGGGGATCATGTATTCCTCTCCCTCAAATCCCATCACTTTACACATTGTTTCCACAGCTGCCATTGGACCTATACTACAGATACTTAGTCTTAAGATTTCTCTATGATTTTATCTTGACGTTTTGAAGCTAGATTATATGACCGTTAAACACTGGTGTTCCTCAGGACTCTGCCCTGGACCATCCCTGGGGTCTCATCCCTTCTTCTTCTTCTTTTAAGCAGGTTTATTGAGATATAATTCAAATGCCATACAGTTTTTCCATTTAAATTTTACAATTAGAAGGTTTTTAGCATACTCATAAATATATGCAACCATCACCACACTCAATTTTAGAATATTTTCATCACCTCAAAAAGAAACCCTATACCCTATAACTTCTAGCTTAACCCTTAACCCTTAACCCTCTATTCCTCACCACCATCCCCAACCCCATACCTGAGCAACCACTAATACACTTAAAACATCTATAGATTTCCCTATTCTGGACATTATATGAATAGAATCATATAAAATGTGCTCTTCTGCAACTTATGCCTTTCATGAAACATGTTTTTAAATTTCATCCATGTTGTAGCATGTATTGACTACTAGATTCCCTTTTTATGACCAAATAACATCCTATTGTATGTATTACCATATTTTGTTTATCCATTTGTCAGTTGACGNATCACGCCCTGAGCCGAAGGCAGACGCTTAACGACTGAGCCACCCAGGCGCCCCATAGGTAACTTTTCTTTAGTGTCTGTCACCCATGGAAGAATCAGGTAAAAGGCCTTCCCAAAAAAAGTATGCATGACATGCCCATCCCGCCTCCCTCCTCCTAACGGTTTCCACAGCTAACCTATTCCCATGATAAGGAATGGGACATTGANTAGCTATGTTCCAATTTCTCTACATCCTCACCAACACTTTTTGTGATCTGACCGTTTCATTCTAGCTATCTTAGTGACTGTGAAATGGTATCTTATTGTGATTTTGATATGCATTTTCCTAGTGACNATTGAGGGTTAGATTCCGCCACTGGATACTTTCGATTTAACAACTGTCATATAACTGTGGTTCTCATGGAAAGAACCAGTCTTAGAATTATGGAAAAGCAAATTAGTTCTTTTAGGAATTTACCTCCTTTTTCCACATACCCCCAGTATCAGAAGCACTTGCCCTCCCTATATGCAGATTGTCAGTTGGAGATATGAGGGGATCATGTATTCCTCTCCCTCAAATCCCATCACTTTACACATTGTTTCCACAGCTGCCATTGGACCTATACTACAGATACTTAGTCTTAAGATTTCTCTATGATTTTATCTTGACGTTTTGAAGCTAGATTATATGACCGTTAAACACTGGTGTTCCTCAGGACTCTGCCCTGGACCATCCCTGGGGTCTCATCCCTTCTTCTTCTTCTTTTAAGCAGGTTTATTGAGATATAATTCAAATGCCATACAGTTTTTCCATTTAAATTTTACAATTAGAAGGTTTTTAGCATACTCATAAATATATGCAACCATCACCACACTCAATTTTAGAATATTTTCATCACCTCAAAAAGAAACCCTATACCCTATAACTTCTAGCTTAACCCTTAACCCTTAACCCTCTATTCCTCACCACCATCCCCAACCCCATACCTGAGCAACCACTAATACACTTAAAACATCTATAGATTTCCCTATTCTGGACATTATATGAATAGAATCATATAAAATGTGCTCTTCTGCAACTTATGCCTTTCATGAAACATGTTTTTAAATTTCATCCATGTTGTAGCATGTATTGACTACTAGATTCCCTTTTTATGACCAAATAACATCCTATTGTATGTATTACCATATTTTGTTTATCCATTTGTCAGTTGACGGGCATTTAGGTTACTTCCATCTTTGGGCTATTATGAACAATGCTTCTATGAACATTTAGATACATGTTTTTGTATGGGCATATGTTTTTACTTCTCTTAGGGATATACCTAGAGGTGTAATTGCTGGATCATATGGTTACTCTATTTTTACTGGATTGACTGTTAATAGCCAGACTGCTTTCCAAAGTGGCTGCATCATTTTAGATTCCTACTAGCTGTGTTCCAATTTCTCTACATCCTCACCAACACTTTTTGTGATCTGACCATTTCATTCTAGCTATCTTAGTGACTGTGAAATGGTATCTTATTGTGATTTTGATATGCATTTTCCTAGTGACAATTGATAATGAACATCTTCTCATGTGCTTATTGACCATTTTTATATCCTCTTGAAAGAAATTCTTTCCTATTCAGAGACTTTGACATTTTTTAATTGGGTTGTCTATTAGTGAGTTGTAAGAGATCGTGATCTATTCTACACATGAATCCATTATTAGCATATGATAGAAAATAATTTCTCCCATTCTATGCATTTGATTTTTCACTTTCTCAATGATGTATCTGGAAGAACAAATGTTTAATATTGATGAAGCCCAATCTATTTTTTTATGCCCATGTTTTTGCTGTCATATCTAAGAATCCTTTGCCAAACTGAAGAACAGGAATTTTTATCCCTGTTTTCTTCTAAGAGTTCTATACTTTTAGCTCTTAGTTCTTGATTGATTTGGGGTTCATTTGCCAAATCATGTGAAATAAGATCCAACTTCATTCTTTTGCATGTGGCTATCCAGTTGTCTCAGGACTGTTTGTTGAGAAAACAATATCAATAGTTTTTTTCATTAATAGTCTTGGCACCCTTGTTGAAGATCAAATGACCATAGATTTAGGGGTTTATTTCTGGATTCTGAATTCTATTCCTTTGATCTCTATGTCTATCTTTGTGACNGTATGTCTATCTTTGTGACAGCTTCTCATTGTCTTGATTATTGTTGTTTCACAGGAAGTTTTGAAATAAAGAAGTGGGGGCACCTGGGTGGCACAGCGGTTAAGCATCTGCCTTCGGCTCAGGGCGTGATCCCGGCATTATGGGATCGGGCCCCACATCAGGATCTTCCTCTATGAGTCTGCTTCTTCCTCTCCCACTCCCCCTGCTTGTGTTCCCTCTCTCGCTGGCTGTCTCTATCTCTGNCTATGTCTATCTTTGTGACAGTTTCTCATTGTCTTGATTATTGTTGTTTCACAGGAAGTTTTGAAATAAAGAAGTGTGAGTCTTCCCACTTGTTCTTTTTAAGAATTGTTTTGGCTATTCTGGGTCCTTTGGAATAAGAATTATGTATTATTTTAAAGATTTATTTACTTATTTGAGAGAGAGCACACCTGCAGGGAGAGGAAGAGGGAGTGGGAGAAGGAAAGAAGCAGACTCCCTGCTGAGCATNCAAGAATTATGTATTATTTTAAAGATTTATTTACTTACTTGAGAGAGAGAGAGCACACCTGCAGGGAGAGGAAGAGGGAGTGGGAGAAGGAAAGAAGCAGACTCCCTGCTGAGCATGGAGCCCAAGGCACAGCTTGATCCCAAAACCCTAAGATCGTGACCTGAGCTGAAATCAAGAGTCAGACTCAACAGACTGAGCCACCCAGGTGCCCCAACTATAAGAATTTTAGAATCAGCTTTTAAATTCTACAAAGAAGTCAGTCAGGAGATTGTGCTGAATTTGTAAACTGATTAGAGGAGTATTGCTATCTTGACAATATTAAGTCTTCCAGTCTGTGAACATGGATGATTTCCATTTATTTAAACCTTCTTAATTTCTTTCAACAATGTTTTGGTAGCATTCAGAGTACAAGTTTTGCACAGCTTTTGTTAATTTAATCCTAAGTATTTTGTGCATTTTTATATTTAAATGTAATTGCTTTATTATCATTTTCAGACTGACTACTGCAAGTCTAGAGAAATACATTTGATAATTGATTTTATATATTAATCTTATATCCTGTAACCTTGCTGAACTCNATGTAATTGCTTTATTATCATTTTCAGACTGACTACAGCAAGTCTAGAGAAATACATTTGATAATTGATTTTATATATTAATCTTATATCCTGTAACCTTGCTGAACTCATTGAAGTCTAGGAGTTTTTCAGTGGCTTGCTTAGGCTTTTCCATAAATAAAAATTTTGTGATTTTTGTTCTTCAACTCCTCCTTTACTGCTTTATTTTTCATTTTCACTAAGTGAATGTTTTCTAATGGAGTGTTTAACTTAATTAATGGTATTACCACTATAGTTTTTGAGTTCCTTTTTAGTGGTTGCTCTAGGATTTATCATATATATTTTATCAGACTCAGCTTCAGATTTATACTAGTCCAGTTCAAGTGATATAAAGAAATGCTACTCTGATATAGTTCAGTTCCCTTCTCTACCTCTTGTGGCATTTTTAAAATACACATAATATCTATTAACATTACTAGCTCACTTGGGATGCCATAACAAAGTACACAGACTGGGTAGCTTAAACAACAAATTTATTTGCTCACTATTCTGGACACTAGAAGTCAAAGATCAAGGTGTCACTCTGAGGCCTCTCTCCTTGGCTTGCAGATGGCCACTTTCTCACTCCTTCCTCACAGGGTCTTCCCTTTCCCCTGTGCATACACATTCCTGGTATTCTTACCAGCATTTGTGGTTTATTTTGAATTTCTTTAATGACTAATGATGTTGAACATCTTTTAATATCATCATTTGACACTTATG
>NC_048223.1:85003923-85006382 GCF_002007445.2 Ailuropoda melanoleuca
ACAGCTTGATCCCAAAACCCTAAGATCGTGACCTGAGCTGAAATCAAGAGTCAGACTCAACAGACTGAGCCACCCAGGTGCCCCAACTATAAGAATTTTAGAATCAGCTTTTAAATTCTACAAAGAAGTCACTCAGGAGATTGTGCTGAATTTGTAAACTGATTAGAGGAGTATTGCTATCTTGACAATATTAAGTCTTCCAGTCTGTGAACATGGATGATTTCCATTTATTTAAACCTTCTTAATTTCTTTCAACAATGTTTTGGTAGCATTCAGAGTACAAGTTTTGCACAGCTTTTGTTAATTTAATCCTAAGTATTTTGTGCATTTTTATATTTAAATGTAATTGCTTTATTATCATTTTCAGACTGACTACTGCAAGTCTAGAGAAATACATTTGATAATTGATTTTATATATTAATCTTATATCCTGTAACCTTGCTGAACTCATTGAAGTCTAGGAGTTTTTCAGTGGCTTGCTTAGGCTTTTCCATAAATAAAAATTTTGTGATTTTTGTTCTTCAACTCCTCCTTTACTGCTTTATTTTTCATTTTCACTAAGTGAATGTTTTCTAATGGAGTGTTTAACTTAATTAATGGTATTACCACTATAGTTTTTGAGTTCCTTTTTAGTGGTTGCTCTAGGATTTATCATATATATTTTATCAGACTCAGCTTCAGATTTATACTAGTCCAGTTCAAGTGATATAAAGAAATGCTACTCTGATATAGTTCAGTTCCCTTCTCTACCTCTTGTGGCATTTTTAAAATACACATAATATCTATTAACATTACTAGCTCACTTGGGATGCCATAACAAAGTACACAGACTGGGTGGCTTAAACAACAAATTTATTTGCTCACTATTCTGGACACTAGAAGTCAAAGATCAAGGTGTCACTCTGAGGCCTCTCTCCTTGGCTTGCAGATGGCCACTTTCTCACTCCTTCCTCACAGGGTCTTCCCTTTCCCCTGTGCATACACATTCCTGGTATTCTTACCAGCATTTGTGGTTTATTTTGAATTTCTTTAATGACTAATGATGTTGAACATCTTTTAATATCATCATTTGACACTTATGCACCTTTATTGGCATATAAATATACTCTTCAATTATTTTGCCCATTTAAAAAATTGGGTTATTTTGTCATTTTTGAGATTTGAGAGTTCTTTATATATTCTGATATATGTTGCAAATACTTTCCCCAGTCTATGACTTACCTTTTTATTCTCTTAATAGGGTCTTTAAGAGAGCAAAGCTTTTTAAGTTTGATGACATTCATTTTATTATATTATTTCTTTTATCAATCATGAGTTTGGTGTTGTGTCTAAGAATTCTTGGCTTACCCAAGGTCATGAAGCTTTTTTCCTATGTTCTCTTCTAAGAGTCTAATTATATTTTAATTCTAATTATTTATTTTTTAGGCCTTACATCACTCTTTCAGGTAAGCCTTCTCTGACTGCCCAGACAAGTTCAGATCCCTGTGTTATACATCTTTAGAGCACTTTATACATTTCCCCATATTGATTATAGCTCATGAGTGTCTATTTTACCATTATATCCTTGAGTCTAGTACAGCTTACTCTATAGAAATTAAAAAATGAATAGAAAGATAAGAATGTATAGGTGCCACTATACAACATGGAAGACTATAGTAAGAGAAGGTGTGTCCTAAGTCCCTTGGCTACTTGAGCTCAACAATTTGTCATGAAGGAATGAGGTCAAGCTGAAGTTATTATAACACTTCTGCCCCAGGGCCTATTCTATAGGGAAAAATATATATACAGGGAAACTGCAAAGGGAAAGGAAAATGGCTAACATTATTTTAGGGTTTATTAGGTCTCAGGCATTCTGTATAAAAATATATCAGGCTCAAGGGTGTTAACCCTGACCTTGACCAAGTTTACACTTCTAATAAGTTGAGAAATTGGGACACAGCTTGAAGCCTGAATGCAAACTCCAAACTCAATGCTTTCTTCCTATTCTTGTGTTACTTTCCAAAATAAAGACTTAAGAGTTACCTTTAACAAGTATATGTAGTTGTCAGAATATACCAATATAAAGCATCTTGAGAAGATTATGGATTTTTTTTTCGATATTCCTTGAGAGAATAACAAAGCATCTTAATACAAAAAGTTCATCCTGATCTGCCTTGTAGGCAGAGTATTGCTTCAGTCCTCCTGAGTTATTTAATGACAAAAACACCTGCAAGTCATACCAAAAGACAAGAGGGCCTAGAAAATCTGCTCCTAATGGTGGGACAAGCTCTTAAACCCCTTAGAAAATTGAATCAGTTAATTGTAGAATGGTTATAAGAACACGGTTATGAGGCATATGAGGAAAGAGCATAAACCCTCACACATAAGAGAGCTCAGCAAATGACAGCTTCCTTTTCCCTTCTTTCACAACACTAGGGGCTGCCACCACTGATAAAAGATCACAAAATGCAAAAAGAGGC